>NC_056692.1:23838739-24147310 GCF_018350215.1 Panthera leo
GAATAGTAATTAAAACTTTGTTAATCTCATTTCTTATCCCTATTACAGAAAAATAAATGCGATGTGGTAGTGGTGGTGTTAATGATAACTATTGATGACATCAAGTAGCCATAGAATTATAATTATTGGGAGTGGAAGATCCTCAAAGGTCCAACCACTCAACCATTGTTCAAATTTCCTCTGTAACATGTTACTGCCTAACATTCATTCAGTTATGCTTGAAAACCTCAACTGAAGGGGGGCTCAGTACTTTATGAGCCAATCCCTTTCATCTGTATGAAGTTCACATTTAGCTACAGCCTGTTCGATTGTACAGACCAATTCCTCTTAAAAAGTAGTGTTCAGAATTAACAAAGCAACTCCCAGTATTATGGTGTAACCTGTATGGAATTGAATGGAACCAAAATCTTTCCCATGTACTTTGTTTTCAGAATCTGGCTTTGTCTTAACAGATTAAAGATGAAAATGCTATCCAAAGATAGAAAGGAAACTGGATTCAGAAATAACATTCTTGCCAGCCAAAACGGCGAAATAAGTAGCAATTATAAGAGAACAGCTAAAATGTACACCAGTTGGAAGTACTCTGTAGGTTAGGGGTCTGCTGCAAGGTGTCATGCAAAGTTTTGAGAGCCTTATTATCTCCTGCTTCTCCACCACCTGACTTGTTGGCCCTCTACACAGTTGGAGGTTCTTGGGTGTTGTGTATTCTTTTTTTTTTTTTTTACGTTTACTTATTTATTTTGAGAGAGGGTGGGGGGGGTGCAGAAGAGACTCCCAAGCAGGCTCTATACTGTCAGCACGGAGCCCGATTTGGGGCTCAAACTCACAAACTATGAGATCATGGCCTGAGCCAAAGTTGGTGCTTAACCAACAGCGGCCCAGGTGCCCCTTGGGTTCTGTGTATTTAGGTAAAACTGTATTTAGTTAAAACTCATTGGGTCCACAATTAGGTAATACTTATTTCAGGAATCAGTGAAGATGACTGTAGACTGAGATACTCTAAAGCTCTAAGGGCACACAACCAAATCTAAAATGCTAGAATTTATTACCTCTCACCTCAGCAATCTCTGGCTCACTTTCTACGTGTAGCCCTTTGTCATCTCTCTACCCTGTCTCTGGAGTGATCTGTTTCAACTTCTAGCATTGTGCTGCTTCCTGAGTATAAGAGTGAAGAAATGCCTCTATCTCACAGATTCTGTGCCATGCAGGGTCTCTGCGCTTTCTGCCTCTAATAAAACATTGTCCCTAAACTCAAGCTGAGTGCCTTCTTAGGACTGTTAACAGGATCCCTTAAATGGAGCAGTTCAGCTGTTTCATTTTCCAGTCATTCCTATGTTACACCTTCTTACGCTGGATTTTCTTCACCTTTCTCTCTTTCTACAAATGTTTATAGCTCTGTCTTTGCAAATTAGCGTTCACTGGAAGCTTTGCCTATTCCGTTTACCCTTATCTTCTCCCCTTAACCTTTCTTCTCCCCAGCCCAAGCCTGAAACCCAAGGAAATTAGCTTCTCACCTCTGCTCCCCCGTAAAAAAAAAAAAAAAAGGAAAAAAAAAAAAAACAACCCAACCCATAGTCCTCCAACAGTGTCTTTTTCTTGGATTTGCAGTCAGCAGCCATCTCCAATAACCATCAGGCTGTCAGCTTTGCAGCTCCCCACTACCTCCCACCTCCCCCATCACTCACCAGAGGAAAAAGAGAGCCAGAGCAAGAGCTTGAAATATATCATGCAATAGTGTATCATGAATTTGTTGTGAATCACAGCAGTGAAGCAGGTTTATTTATTTCTGAGACCTTAAATCAATACAAAGTAGGTCTCTTAGTTCTGAAGCTGGGATGGAGTGTGAAAAAATGAGCCCATTGTACTCTTAAAACTTTGGGGAAAGGAGATGACAGCTATATAATTCCATTTACCAGGCACTAGGGGCTTTAATGTGAAGGTGACAGGGAGCTCTTTGTGCATTTAGAGCACCATATCTTCTAAATAAAAGATCTGTAGACTTGATAGTGGAGCATAGCTCCAAGTTTAATAATCTCCAAGCATTAGACCGAACCAATATGTTCCCAAGTCAGAGAGTTCCCCCCCTAAACACTCATAAATTAAAAGTGCAAGAGCTGCACACATTGGTAGATTAGGAATGCAAGGACTCCAGCCTTTCCTAGGAGAAAGACAGACCTGGGCTCAGGCTGTGTGCAGACTGCTGTGTGAATATGATAAAGATTCAGGAAACGAGACTGTTTAGAAACCTGGCTCCTGGCTGTTCATCATTCCAGATGTCCCCTGTGCTGGATCCAAATCTAGCTATGTTCCCTCTCAGAGTGGCCACCTTCACATAGTCTAATCAGCTAATGTACACAGTCAGGAGTGTTGAATTATGAAAGGAGAATCTTTAAGAGCTGTTTAGATTGAACTACAGATTACCATGCCGGCTTCAAGTTCTTCTGGTTGATTCCTGACTGGTTCCTAATTTTAATAATGTCTCAGTGTCTGGAATTTAAGCCTTTCAAAATCGCATGCACATAAGAGAAATTGAGAAATCAGTGTTATTAAGGAAAAGAACCCACCCAAATTTCACTAACAGCATAAGATGCAAATAGAAGTGAGGACCACTGGAACATATAATCAAGTTTTGAATATCTTCATTTTCTATCTGACCCATTGATAAAATATGCCTTTTCTCAACAGATGAAGCAGGGTTATGCAGCTCAGTAGAGCAACCCTAATATAATATGACTTTATATTAGATAGAGTTGCTAGCTTAATTCTAGCTCAGGTAAGGAATTTTGAAATAAAAACCCAATGTTTGCACTAGGGAAAACTAAAAGGATGGGACAATTGAAAAACATTTTGCTTAAGAAAGCTGCTACACATTATAACACTAATGTGGAAGATTTCTTTTGCGTATGTTAGTTCGACTTGCTGAAAATATAAATCAAAGCTGAGTTTTTGTAGAGCACCAAGAATTATGGCAGTTCATATGCATTTATTGCATGCCTGTTATGTATAAAGTTCTATCCTTATGCTGTGGTTATGATTTCTGCTTTCATGGAGCTTCAAATTTAGACTTGAAAAACAGTAACAGGCTTTTCATGTGACCTAAAGGTAAAAAGTAAGGGGTGCCTGGGTGGCTCAGTCGGTTGGGCGTCCGACTTTGGCTCAGGTCATGATCTCAAGGTTCGAGGGTTTGAGCCCCGCATCGGGCTCTGTGCTGACGGCTCGGAACCTGGAGCCTGTTTCCGATTCTGTGTCTCCCTCTCTCTCTGCCTCTCCCTTGCTTATGCTCTGACTCTCTCTCTCTCAAAAATGAATAAACATTAAATTTTTTTTTTAAGTAAAAAAAAAAAAAAGTAAAATTGCTGCCCACCAGATGTAAATGAGAAAACAAAACAAACAAACCCAGGCTGCCCAAGGGCGCCTGAGTGGCTCAGTTGGTTAAGCATCCCAACTCTTGATATTGGCTCGGTTCATGGAATCCAGCCCCACATCAGGCCCTGCACTGACAGCATGGAACCTGCTTGGGATTCTCTCTCTCCCTGTCTTTCTCTCTCAAAAATATATAAACCTTAAAAAAAAGAAAAAGGCTGCCAAGATGAACTGTTAAGTGCTACTCCACAAGAAACCAGACCCCAGCGAGCACCAGACTCTTTGCCTAACCACTGGTGGGCACAGACAGTCACACAGCCCTCTGTCTTTCCACACCAACCTCACATCTTCTGTCCTTGTCAGAAAACCATTGGGATTTTTTTTTTTTATTTCCATCTTTTGAAAACATATGATAGAAGATTGTTATTCAGGGGATGCCTGGGTGGCTCAGTCAGTTAAGCTTCTGACTTCGGCTTAGGTCATGATCTCACAGTTCACAGGTTTGAGCCCCACGTCGTGCTCTGTGCCGCCAGCTCAGAACCTGGAGCCTGCTTCGGATTCTGTGTCTCCCTCTCTCTCTGTCCCTCCCCTGCTTGTGCTCTGTCTCTCTCTCTCTCTCAAAAATAAACATAAAAAATTTTCAAATGGCTTAAATTTAATTAATTTTAAGAAATTTGAACAGAAATTTCAGCAAAAAAGATAGGAGCATGGTAAAAGAGCACATGAAAGGATGCTTATCGTTAGTCATTAGAGAAATGCAAATTAAAAACCACAATTAGGCACCACTAAAATAAAGGAAAAAAATTCTTTTGATAAAATTTTTAACTGACAATACTAAGTATTGGTGAGAGTGCAGAACAACTGGAACTCTTATACATATTAGTAAAAATGTGAAATAGTACAGCCACTTTGAAAAAGTTTACTCCAGCCATAAACAAGAATGAGAACTTACCATTTACAACAACATGGATGGACCCAGAAGGTATAATGCTAAGTGAAATAAGCCAGTCAGAGAAAGACAAATACCATGTGGTTTCACTCATATTTAAGAAACAAAACAAAGGAACAAAGGAAAAAAGAGTCAAAAACCAGACTCTTAATACAGAAAACAAAATGGTGGTTGCCAGAGGGGAGGTAGAAGGGGGGATGGGTGAAATAGGTGAAGAAGATTAAAAGTACACTTATCTAGATGAGCACTGAGTATTATGTACAATTGCTTCATTATCTTGTATACCTGAAACTAATACAACAATGTGTGTTAATTATACTTCAATAAAAAAATAAAGTTTAGCATTCTTTTTTTAAAAAATAAGCATTTACAGGGGCACCTGGGTGGCTCAGTCGGTTGAGGGTCCGACTTCGGCTCAAGTCATGATCTCACAGTTCGTGGGTTCAAGCCCCGCATCAGGCTCTGTGCTGACCACTTGCTCAGAGCCTGGAGCCTGCTTCAGATTCTGTGTCTCCTTCTCTCTCTGCCCCTCCCCCGCTCATGCTTTGTCTCACTGTTTCTCAAAAATAAATAAATGTAAAAAAAAATTTTTTTTTTAAATAAAAAATAAACATAGGCATTTACCGTATAATGTAGCAATCCTATTCCTGGGTATTACCCAAGAGAAATGAAAATATATATCCACACAAAAACCTGTCCACGAATGTCTGTAGCAGCTTTATTCATAATTTCCCCAAATTGGAAACTACCCACCTGTCCACCAAGAGGCAAACAGATGAGCAAGTTGTGGTACTTCCATAAAATGGAATACTACTCGGCAGTTGAAAGGAACTACTGACACCTACATCAGCATGAATGAATCTCAGATGTGTTAAACTAACTGAAAGAAACTAGACTCCAAATAGTATGTAGTATATGACTCCATTTGTAGAACATCCTAGAAATGGCAAAACTGTTGAGGCAGAAAGCTGGGGGGAAGGGAATGGATTATAAAGGAGATAAGAGAAAAAATTTTTTTTAATTCAAGTGTACTTGACATATAATATCATACTGGTTTCAGGTATATAAAGTAAGTGCTTCAACAGTTGTATACTACATTATGAAATGATCACTACCATACAACTAGCTACCGTCAGTTACCATACAGAGTTGTTACCATATTGTTAACTGTATTCTCTATATTGCACATTACATTCCGATGATTTATTTATTTTGTAACTGGAAATTTGTACCCTATTTTGTCCACCCCCCACCACACACACACACACTCATCCCTCTGGCAACCACCATTCTGTTTTCTGAGTCTGTTTGTGGCCTGTTCATTTGTTTTTTAGATTCCACCTGTAAATAAAATGGTATTTGTCTTTCTCAGATTTATTTCAGTTAGCATAATAACTTTCAGGTCCATCCATATCATCACAATTGGCAAGACTTTTTTTATGGCTGAGTAATATTCTGTGATACCCACATGCCACACATCTCCACTATCCATTCATCTATTTTTTTTATTTTATTTATTTTTGGGACAGAGAGAGACAGAGCATGAATGGGGGAGGGGCAGAGAGAGAGGGAGACACAGAATTGGAAGCAGGCTCCAGGCTCCGAGCCATCAGCCCAGAGCCTGATGCGGGGCTCGAACTCACGGACCGCGAGATCGTGACCTGGCTGAAGTCAGACGCTTAACCGACTGCGCCACCCAGGCGCCCCTCCATTCATCTATTGATAGACACTTAGGCTGCTTCCATACCTTGGCTATTGTAAATAATGCTGCAGTGAACATAGAAGAGCATGTATCTTTTCGAATTAGTGTTTTCATTTTGTTTGGTTAAATACCCAGAAGTGGAATTGCTGGGTCATATGGTAATTCTGTTTTTAATTTTTTCTTTTAATTTTTAAAAAGTAATCTCTACACCCAATACAGTGCTCACACCCACAACCCTGAAATCAAGAGTTGCACACTCTACCTACTGAGCTAGCCAGGTGCCCCATTTTTAATTTTAGGAGAACTTCCATACTGTTTTACACAGTAGCTGCACTGGTTTGTATTCCCACCACCAGTGCATTAGCGTTCCCTTTTTTTCTCATCATTGTCCAACACTTGTCTTATTTTTTTGGTACTAGCCATTCTGACAGATGTGGGATGATAATCTTATTGTGGTTTTGGTTTGCATTTCTCTGATGATTAGTGATGTTGAGGATCTTTTCACGTGCCTGTTGGCCACCTGTATGTCTTCTTTGGAGAAATGTCTATTCAGGTCCTTTGTCTATGTTTTAATTGGATTGTTCATTTTTGTGATACTGAATTGTGTGCATTCTTTATATATTTTGGATATTAACCCCTTATTGAATATATCATTTACAAATATCTTCTCCCATTCATTAGATTGCTTTTTCGTGTTGTTGATGGTTTGCTTCACTATGTAGTATCTTTTTGGTTTGATGAAGTCCCATTGGTTTATTTTTGCTTTTATTGCCCTTGCCTAAAGAGACCAATCCAAAAAACATATTGCTAAGGCATGTCAAAAAACTTACTCCCTATGTTTTCTTCTCCAGGGTTTATGCTTTCTGGTCTTACATTTGAGTCTTTAAGCCAATTTGAGTATTTTTTTGTATATGGTGTAAGAAAATAGTCCAGTTTTATTCTTTTGCATGTAGTTGTCAAGTTTTTCCAGCACTGTTTATTAAAGAGACTGTCTTTTCCTTATTGTATATTCTTGCACCCTTTGTTGAAAATTAATTGTGTAAGTATGGATTTATTTCTAGACCCTCTCTTCTGTTCCATTGATCTATAGGTCTGTTTTTGTGCCAATACCATAATCTTTTGATTACTTATAGCTTTGTAATATAATTTGAAATCAGGAAATGTGATACCTCCAGCTTTGTTCTTCTTTCTCAAGATTGCTTTGGCTATTTGGATCTTTTGTGGTTCCATAGAAATTTTAGGATTATGTGTTCTAGTTCTGTGAAAAATGCCATTTTGATAGAGTATTTTGATGGAGAGTCCATTGACTCTTTCTTTAGGTAGTGGGGACATTTTAACGACATTAATTCTTCCAGTCCGTGAGTATAGAATATCTTTCCATTTATTTGTGTCTTATTCAGTTTCTTTCATCAATGTTTCATAGTTTTCAGAGTACAAGTCTTTCACCTCCTTGGTTAAATTTAGTTCTGGGCATTTTACTCTTTTTGTTGCACTTGCTTAAGTGGGATGGTTTTCTTAATTTCTCTTTCTGCTGCTTCATTATTAGTCTATAGAAATGCAACAGATTTATGCATATTAATTTTATACCCTGGAACTTTACTAAATTCATTTATTAGTTCTAATAGTTTTTTGGTTTTTTTTTAATGTTTATTTATTTTTGAGAGAGAGCAGAGAGCAAGCATGAGCGAGCGGGGAGGGGCCGACAGAGAGGTTAGACAGAGAATCCTAAGCAGGCTCCAGGTTCTGAGCTGTCAGCACAGAGCCTGACATGGATCTTGAACTCACAAGCCACGAGATCATGACCTGAGCTGAAGTCAGATGCCCAACCAACTGAGCCACCCAGGTACCCCAGTTCTAATAGTTTTTTTGGTGGAGTCTTTGGGATTTTCTGTAAATAGTATCACATCATCTGCAAATCATGACAGTTTTATTTCTTTTCTAACTTAGATGCCTTTTATTTCTTTTTCTTGTCTGATTGTTGTGACTAAGACTTCCTATGTTATGTTGAATAAAAGTGGTCATGGGGGCGCCTGGGTGGCTCAGTCGGTTAAGCGTCCAACTTCAGCCCAGGTCATGACCTCACAGTTCGTGAGTTCAAGCCCTGTGTCGGGCTCTGTGCTGACAGCTCAGAGCCTGGAGCCTGCTTCAGATTCTGCGTCTCCCTCTCTCTCTGCCCCTCCCTAGCTTGCTCTCTCTCTCTCTCTCTTTCTCTCAAAACATAAATAAAGCATTAAAACATTTGGGCACCACCTTATCTTGTTCCTGACCTTAGAGAAAAAGCTTTCAGCTTTTCATTGTTGGCTTATGGTATTAGCTGTTGCTTTGTCATCTATGCCTTTTATTATGTTGAGGTATGTTCCCTGTCTACCCTTTTTTTTGTTGAGAATTTTTATCATAAATGGACATTGAGTTTTTGCGAAATGCTTTTCTGCATCTGTTGAGACCATATAATTTTTTTTAATGTATATTTATTTATTTTGAGCGAGAGAGAGAGAGCTCCAGCAGGGGAGGGGCAGAGAGAGAGGGAGAGAGAGAATCCCAGTCTCCACACTGTCAGCCCAGAGCCTGACACGGGGCTCAAACTCACAAACTGTGAGATCATGACCTGAGCTAAAATCAAGAGTCAGACATTTAACTGACTGAGCCACTCAGGAGCCCCTGATCATGTGATTTTTATACTTCTTTTTGTTAATGTGGGGTATCACATTCATTCATTTGCAGGTATTGAACTATCCTTCCACATGTATTATCCTTTTAACGTATTATTGAATTCAGTTTGCTAATCGTTTTTTTGAGGATTTTTTGCATTTATGTTCATCAGGGATATTGGTCTGTAAATTTTTTTGTGGGGCTTTGTGGTTTTGTTACCAGGGTAATGCTGGCCTCATAGAATGAGTTCATTTTCAATTATTTTATTTTATTTTATTTTATTTTATTTTATTTTATTTTATTTTATTTAAATTTACATCCAAGTTAGTTAGCATATAGTACAACAATGATTTCAGGAGTAGATTCCTTAATGTCCCTTACCCATTTAGCCCATCCCTCCTCCCCACACCCCCTCCAGTAACCCTCTGTTCTCCATTTTTAAGACTGTCTTATGTTTTGTCCCCCTCCCTGTTTTTTATATTATTTTTGCTTCCCTTATGTTCATCTGTTTTGTATTTTAAGGTCGTCATAGAAGTGAAGTCATATGATATTTGTCTTTCTCTGACTGACTAATTTCGCTTAGCATAATACCCTCTAGTTCCATCCACGTAGTTGAAAATGGCAAGATTTCATTATTTTTGATTGCCAAGTAATACTCCATTGTATATATATATACCACATCTTCTTTATCCATTCATCTGTTAATGGACATTTGGACTCTTTCCATACTTTGGCTATTGTTGGTAGTGCTGCTATAAACATTGGGGTGCATGTGCCCCTTTGAAACAGTACACCTGTATCCCTTGGATAAATACATAGTAGTGCCATTGCTGGGTTGTAGGGTAGTTCTATTTTTAATTTTTTCAGGAACCTCCATACTGTTTTCCAGAGTGACTGCACCAGTTTACATTCCCACCAACAGTATAAAAGAGATCCTCTGTCTCCACATCCTCTCCAACATCTGTTGTTGCCTACGTTGTGAACGTTTGCAGTTCTGACAGGTGTGAGGTGGTATTTCATTGTGGTTTTGATTTGTATTTCCCTGATGATCAGTGAGGTTGAGCATTTTTTTCATGTGTCGGTTGGCTATCTGGATATCTTCTTTGGAGAAGTGCCTGTTCATGTCTTTTGCCCATTTCTTCACTAGATTATTTGTTTTTTGGGTGTTGAGTTTGATAAGTTCTTTATAGATTTTGGATACTAACCCTTTATCTGATATGTCATTTGCAAATATCTTCTCCCATTCTGTCAGTTGCCTTTTAGATTTGCTGATTATTTCCTGCGCTGTGCAGAAGCTTTTTATTTTGATGAGGTCCCAGTAGTTCATTTTTGCTTTTGTTTCCCTTGCCTCCAGAGTCATGTTGAGTAAGAAGTTGCTGCGGCCAAGATCAAAGAGGTTTTTGCCTGCCTTGAGGATTTTGATGGCTTCCTGTCTTACATTTAGGTCTTTCATCCATTTTGAGTTTCTTTTTGTGTATGGTGTAAGAAAGTGGTCCAGGTTCATTTTTCTGCATGTCGCTGTCCAGTTTTCCCAGCACCACTTGCTGAAGAGACTGTCTTTATTCCATTGAATATTCTTTCCTGATTTGTCAAAGATTAGTTAGCCATACGTTTGTGGGTCCGTTTCTAGGTGCTGTATTCTGTTGCATTGATCTGAGTGTCTTAACTCTTCTTTAAATGTTTGGTAGATTTCACCTGTGAAGCCATCTCGTCCTGGACTTTGTTGGGAGTGTTTTGATTACTGGTTGAATTTAATTAATAGGGTTTGGCCTGTTCAGATTTTTTTTTTTTTTTTTAAGTTTATTTACTTAGCACAAGTGAGAGTGTACCTCAGCAGGGGAGGGGCAGAGAGAATCCCAAGCAGGCTCTGTGCTGTCCATGTAGAGCCTGTCACGGGGGTTGATCTCACAAACCAATACTAAGAGTCAGTTTTGGTTGTAACTTCTCTTTCATTTTCATTTTTATTTGGGCCCTCTCTCTTTTTTTCTTGTTGAGTCTGGCTAACAGTTTATCAATTTTGTTTATCTTTTCTAAGAACCAGCTCTTAGTTTCATTGATCACTTGTGTTGTCTTTTTAGTCTATTTCATTTATTTCCACTCTGATCTTTATTATTTGCCTTCTTTTCACCAATCTTAGGCTTTGTTTGTCCTTTCTAGTTTCAGTAGGTGAAAGATTAGGTTGTTTATCTGAGATTTTTTTGTTTACTGTAGTTAGGCCTTCATTATTATGAACTTCTCTCCTTAGAACTGCTTTTGCTCTATCCTGTAGATTTTTGAACATTGTGTTTCCATTTTCATTTGTTTTCAGTAGCATAATGTTTATCCTCCACATGTTTCTGTTTTTTCCAGTTTTCTTCTTGTAATTGATTTCTAGTTGGTACCATCATGGTCAGAAAAGATGCTTGGTGTGATTTCAGTCTTTTTAAATTTATTGACACTTGTTTTGTGGCCTTACATGTGATCTGTCTTGGAGGATGTTCCATACGAATTTCAAAAGAGTGTGTATTCTGCTGATTTTGTACGTGTTTATATATATCCATCCATCCATCTGTCCATCTATCCATCTGGTATAATGTATCATTCAAAGCCACTGTTTCTTTGTTGATTTTCTGTTTGGGTGATCTATCCATTGATGTAAGTGGGGTATTACAGTTCCCTGCTATTATTGTATTACTGTCAATTTCTCCCTATATATCTGTTAATATTTGTTTTGTGTATTTTTGTGCCCTTGTGTTGGGTGTATAGATATTTGAAATTGTTATATCCTCTTGTTGGATTGATCCCTTTATCATTATGTAATGCCCTTCTTTGTTTCTTCTTACAATCTTTGTTTTAATATAATACTTGTCTAATATAAGTATTACTACCCCAGCTTTCTTTTATTTCCAGTTGCAGGGAATACCTTTTTCTGTCCTTTTTACTTTCAATCTATGTGTGTATTTAGATCTGAAGTGAGTCTCTTATAGGCAGCATATAGGTAGTCTTGTTGTTGTTGTTTTTTTTAATGTTTATTTTGAGAAAGAGCACATGGGTCAGGGAGGGGGCAGAGAGAGAGAGAGAGAGAGGGAGGGACAGAGAGGGAGAGAGAGAATCCCAAACAGGCTCCATGCCCAGCACAGAGTCCAACATGGGACTCTATCCCACAACCATGAGATCACAACCTAAGCTGAAATCAAGAGTTGGACATTCAACTGACTGAGCCACCCACGTGCCCTGGTGGTCATTTTTTTATTCATTCAACCACCGTATGTCTTTTGATTAGAGTATTTAGTAGATTTACGTTTCAAGTAATTATTGAGAGACATGTACTTATTGCCATTTTGTTCATTGTTTTCTGGTTGTATCTCTTGACTAATTACTGTAGATCTAGACGATTTTACTACTTTTGTCTTTTAACCTTCATACTAACTATGTAAGTAGTTGATCCACTACCTTTACCGTATGTTTACCTTTACCGGTTAGATTTTTTTTTTCTTACATAATTTTCTTCTTTCTAGTTATGGCCTTTTCTTTTCCATTTAAAGAAGTCCCTTGGCACCTGGGTGGCTCAGTTGGTTAAGTGTCCAACTCTTGATCTCGGCTTAGGTTTTGGTCTCAGGATTGTGAGTTCAGGTCCCACACTGAGCTCCATGCTGGGCATGAAGCCTATTTAAAAAACAAAAACAAAAAACAAAAAAATAAAAATAAAACAGTCCCTTTAAAAATTCTTGTAAGACTGGTTTGGTGGTGATGAACTCCTTTACCTTTTGCTTGTCTGGGAAACTGCTTTATCTCTCCTCCTATTCTGAGTGATAGCCTTGCTGAGTGGACTATTCTTGATTATAAGTCCTTTCCTTTCACACTTTGAATATATCATGCCACTCCCTCTGCCCTGCAAAGTTTATGCTAAAAAATCACCTCATAGTCTTATGGGAGTTCCCTTGTACTTAACTGGTTGTTTTTCTCTTGCTTCCCATAAGATTCCCTCTTTATTGACATTTTGATTATAACATGTCTTGATATGAGTCTCTTTGGGTTCATCTTATTTGGTGTTTCCTGGACTTGGATGTCTGCTTCCTTCCCCAGGCTAGGGAAGTTTTCAGCCATTATTTCTTCAAATAGGTTTTCTGTCCCTTTCTTCTCCTTCTGGGACCTCTATAATGTGAATGTTAGTATGCTTGATGTTGTCCCAGAAGTCCCTAAACTACCTTTATTTTTTTTTCTTTCTGCTGTTCTAGTTGTATGTTTTCCACTACTGTCTTCCAAATCACTGATCCATTCTTCTGCATTATCTAATCTGTTGCTGATTCATCCTCTTGTGTATTTTTCATTTAAGTTATTGTATTCTTTACTTCTCATTTGTTCTTTTTTCTGTTTTTTATCTCTCTGTTAAAGTTTTTACTATGTTCTTCCATTCTTTTCCTGAGTTTAATGAGCATCTTTATGATCATTACTCTGAACTCTTAATTTGGTAGATTGCTTATCTCCATTTCATTTAGTTCTTCTTCTGAGATTTTGTCTTACTCTTTCATTTGGAACTTGTTCTTTTGTCTCCTCATTTTCCTTAACTCTCTGTTTGTTTTTATGTATAGGTAGATCAGTTTTATCTCCCGGTCTTGAAGAAGTGGCTTTATGTAGAGGGTGTCCTGTGGGCCCAGTAGCACAAAACCACCCTGGTCACTCAGTCCAAGTACCTTCGCCCTCCTCCCTGCCCCAGGGTTTCCCATGTGGGCTACACACACCTTCCTGTTGAGGCTGGGCCACAGTTAGTGCAGACTTGCTGGTGCGTGAGGCTGGCCCCTTGGAACAGGGGCCACTGGAGGAGAGGGGCTCTGGTGTTGGCAGAGACTACCCCCTGGGTGTGACGGTGGGGTGGGGGGAGCCACTTGGGAAGGACTCTGCCAGGGTAGGTGGATGGGGGCTGGGGAGTCCGCAGGGCAATGCTGGGGTGTGGTGAGTAGTGCTAGCACAGGAGATGGAGAGTGTCAGAACTGTCTCTCACCACCACCAGGCCAACTAGGTAGAAGAGGGGTAAAGAAAATGATGCCTGCCAATGCTTCCTTCCCTGGAGAATGTTCCAACAGATATCTGCCCCTCTAGCACATGCCCTAAAATTAGTGACTCTCTTAGAAGTCTAAGTTTCCTGCTGCTCTCTGGTACATAAGCCCTACTGGTTTCCAAAGCCACATGTTATGGAGGCTCTGCTTCCTGGTGTAGGTCCCTTGAGCTGGGGAGCCCATGTGGGACTTGGACCCCTCATTCCTCAGGAAAGGCCTTTACAGTGGAGATATCCCTCCCAGTTGTGGGTCACCACACCAGGGGTGTAGGTCCTGACTAGACCACATCTTGCCCTGCCTACCCATCTTGGTGTGGCTTTTTCTGTATATTCTTAGTTGTGTAAAATCTTTTCTGCCAGTCTTCACTTCATTTTCAGAGATAGTTGTTCTATATGTAGTTGTAGTTCTGGTTTGTCCGTGGAAGGAGGTGAACTCAGGATCTTCCTACTCCACCATCTTGATCCCACCCCCTTGAGGGAAATTTTGGGGTGATTTTGATGGTGGTTAAGTATGTATTTGTCAAAATTCATAGAATTCTGTTCCTGAAAGTGGATGATTTTTCTATATATAAATTATACTTCAATAAACTAGACTTCTCAAAAATTTCTGTATTTGGAAGTAATTTATTGTCAGTATCCTCCAGGCTGTAGCTAAATGAGCAGTTGATGGATTCCTAAGATAAGTGATTTCTTTTTTTGGCAGTCAGTTTTCACTCTGGAAGCCTATGTTTTGGTCATACTTTTCTCATACTTTTGACAAGTAAACTGTTGTGTGGCTCTTCTTACCCCCATTACACTGAAAATGCGTTTCTGTTCTTCACACAGTCCACCTTCAAATCCTTGTCATCCTTCTGCCATTTAACTCATTCCTCTGTTTTCCTCTCCCCTGCATAAGCAGAGGTCTTCCAGTGTTTTGGGTGGCCTGTATCTCAGCCTCTTTTTGGCCAAATACCTTCTCCCTCCTCTCGTTGCACAGTCCCTTTACTCCAATTTACCCATCCACAGACCTGATCACTTCATAATATTGCTGTTTGTAGAGCGGTTTTTAGTCTTGCAGTGGATGGTCTTTAATCTAGCTGTGGCTCAGGTCAGAGGCTTTCCCATCCTGTGCTGGCAGTAGGTCACTGTGCCCCTTCTCTACCCCAACTCTGGTCTACCAGCTGCCAACCAGCACTCCAGTTTGCCAGTGACAAGCGCCAGTGAAGAGGGGAGAAGTTGTAACCCTGAGTCTGTGTATTAAGAGGCTATATTTTGGGAACCCCCAGATATTCTTGGTCGCAAAGGCACCAGTTCTGTCTCCCTAGAGATTTAATTCCATTCACCCTTGGATATGGTCCTAGAGAAACATTTGCACAGTAATATGTACTGCACCACTTAAAATTGTTAATTGGAGATTGAATTACTTGTCAGCTTTTAAAAATGTAGTCCTCTCAGGTCAGAGAGGAGGGTGTTAGCAGCATGAGTAGATGAGCTATTGCATTTTTTTTCTTTCCCTTCCTCTTTTCTCCCCCTCCCTTTTCCTCTCTCTCATTCTTCCACCTTTCTTTTGTCTCTGTTTTACCACTTGTTTCCTGCTCCCTCTTATTTTCATTCATATTTATCTCTCTGCCTTAGCCAAACCTTTATCAATAACCTGACAGATCACAGAGTGACTTTAATATCTAGAATCATGCATAAAGTCCAGTGATGATTGCTTGGGAAATGTACAGAACTCCTCAGATCCTCTTGAGAATGGAAATACCCTAATGAGAAGGAGGATTGCAGCAAGGACTCAGTTTGTGTAGCCTAAATTCTTAGATGCAAGAGGAATTATGTACTTCCTTCTTCTTTAAATAGAAGATTGCCCTGGACCAAGAATTGTTTAAAGGAGGAAAGATTGGCTAAAGGGGTTCAGAAAACAGCAAATTTCATTTTTTATTCCATTGATATGCATCATTCTTATTCACATCTTCAGCACATGATTGCAAATATTTGCCTATATGTCTAAAGGCCCCCATCATAATGTATATATCAGGACAAGGGCAGGTTTCTAAAAATTGAGCTGAGTTGCATCTATGAAACTTGGAAATCTCAATGCCTGTGCTGACAAATATCCTGACAAGTAAATACTATACTCATTCAGTATTACATAGTGATTTCATTTGCACAAAACCTCACAATGCTCTGCCACTTCAGTCAAACGTCTAGAGCACTGGGGAAAGGAAGAACGTGTTTATCTTGATCTCCAAAAAGGGATTTAAGGGAGAGAGCAGGCTGTATATTAGACTGTTTTCATTGCCTGTCAGCTATGGTAAACCTGAGCTGTCTGCGGTGTCTCTAGATAAGCAGCAACAGCAGCAGAGGCCTTAGCATGTATGTATGACTGCATTCATTTGTACTTCTTATGTATCTCAAAATTTCTAAAGGCTGTGTAGCATCTTTGGTGGAGCCTTTAACAATTGTGTCTCTGCTAATCACTGGCTTTTATGCAGTGCCCTTAATTCTCAGGTCTGCCAGCTTCAGTGAATGAAGTGTGGGATGAGGCTTAAGTTTATATGAGTGGATGAAGATCCTCTTTCCTCTCAGAGTCAGCCCTTGTTTAGTTCTGTTGGTGTGGGCACTCTTCAGCAGGGGACCCTGAGGTGGTGCCTGTTACTAATATTTTATGGTACTTCTTCTCCTCCTAAACTTGGGGGGCAGCAAAATGGGGCCTCGGGAGCCACCTCTGTTTGAATGGCTCCTCCTGTGTTTAAATATGGTTATTGATGCTTGTTGGAAAGAGAAATTAAAAATTTGTATCACGCAGTAGAAAATGTGAGAAAAGTAATTTGGGAAATGGAAAATGGCCAGCAGCTTGATTTGTATAGAAATGTGTATGTCAGAGCTGGAAAACTAATGAATGAAGCTCACCTACTTTGTGAAGATACTATGTTGGTGAGGGTTGTTTGCCCCAGATTTTTCTGTGAAATATTGCTCGGGCAACACCGAATAATAAAACAGTGGTACTGTCTATGTGGACTCGTTTCTTTGCCTCCCTAGATACTGATCAGGGTTTGCATAACTGTTCCAGCATGATCATTTCAGAGTTAGGCAGAATGGATTTTGCCCTACCCCAGATTCTGCTGCTTTGGTTGGAGCTTTTGTTGTGAAGTATTCTAAAATCAGTAAAACCACTTGAGTCAGCAACGACCCCTATAAATCAGGAGCTATTGTGTGCGCCCTCATTCTACTGGTGCATGCTCCAAACATACGGTCATTGAAGATGAACTGGAGGGGACTGCTTTCTCTTCACCGATTGTTAAGTAGCTATGATTGTTAGCATTTGTTTGTGATTAGTGAAGCAGGTTTCCTTTCTGTGTGTCCTTCCCTCCCCACCCCCATCTCTTAAGATAAGGCCAGTCACAGCCATTTGGATGCTCTGTTAGTCTATCCTATAATTTTTCCCTTTAATTACCAAAGTAAATGAATTTTCTCTCACGACAAACATTTCTTTAGTCCAGAAATAGTGTCCTTGGTTATGGTAAGCCCTGGTTAGGTTTCTTTCTGAATTCATAGGAGAAGTGTACAAATACTGCCTTTGAGAACAATGCCAAAGCATCAGAAGCTGCGTATTACTTGTAAAGGGAAGATGTGCTAAGTGATTAAATTCTTGCTCCTTCCAAGTTTGTCTCCCATTAATTTATACGAATATGGAGTAGAATGGGCAAGTGACAGAGCCTCTGAGATGAGCCCCGTCCTGGATGCTCTTCCCTTTTGAAATGAGGGACAAAGATGTGTGAGGAAGGTGTATTTGAACCACTGAGCAACTCTTGGTCTGCTTTGGTCCCTTTTTCCAAGATTGTTTCTTCATCAGTTCACCACAAATTTGGGAGGAGTTTGAGGCTCTAAGCAGATGGACATTATCAAGTACTAGTACTGTTTCCTATGAAAGAAAACCATGTTTCTGAGTATAAAATGGCCCCAGCTGTCTTCCAGGCAGCAAGGAGTTCTTGGTGCCTGACATAGATTGTGAATATCAGATACTCAGGGTCAGTGCAGTGTCTCCTTTTTATTTCTTTTCCCCCTTTCCAATTTTATTTTAATAATTAAAAATACTGCTGATCACACTGAATGACTTCTGGCAGAAAGGCGGTCTGTCCCAGAAGGACCAGTTGTGGGCCATCGGGTTTATGACGTCCATAAAACCAGAGCCACATCAGAGCATGGCCTCCCTGAGTGACAGGATTTTTGCTCCCACCAGGATCCTCCATCAACTGACTGCTTTGGATATTTGTTTTGGGTTGGTTTTTTGTTCTGTTTTATTTCCTGATGCATGTGTGACTGTACATGTGTGCACACATTTAAAGATATAAATGAAACAGGTATGTAATGCCCTCTGCCTGTTAGAAAGACTAAAGCCATCAAAATAACAAACGGCGTGTATTTGCTAGAATGTCAAAGTTATGAGTTTATTTTGTAATGATGTGCTCCTGCCTTCATGAGGTAAACTGGCCGTGGCGGAGGTGTTATTAGTAATATGGACTCAGTGGAGCAGAAAGCCGAGTGACCGAGAGATCAGTGTATCAGTCAGAGAGAGGGCAAATGGAAAGAGACAGCAGGAGAATGAGAAAGGAGCCACAGTGCCTGGGCTGAGATTAAAGACGGAGGAGGAGGGGAGCCCAGTGGTCAGATATGGTCTCCCCTGTTCCTGGGGCTCCTTCAGAGGAGTCGCTGGCATGTTGTTCAGCCCGGGGCTGTCTGCAAACACTGGTACTCTGCACTTCCTTACCAAGGAAGGTGGTAATCTGAGAACAATTTTGCTGTCCATATTCCTTTCAGAGAGCCTCTTCGTCCTTCCTAGCTGAAGTTAAATGGGTCTGAGGCCAGCTGGGCCATACTGAGGGGATTACTTTGGTCACCAACTTCCTCATCCTTTGCAACGTCTTGATGTAGGGGCTGACCCAGCATGGAAGGGACCATCTCAAAGCTCCTAACAAGGGGCAAAATGGGAATATACAGGTAGAATTTGCTGGTCTTTCATTTGTTAGATTCTTCCCAGGGTCTAAAAATGAGTAGAAGTTATTACTAAGGAAGAAAAATTTGTGTTGTTATTTTCTGAAGGAGGAGGGGAGAGGGAAAAGAAAAGGTAAAATACAGTAAGCGCTCTACAACTGTTTAGAGCTCTCCAGGGCTACCCTAGATGACTGGCAATTACTACCCACTCGGCAGTTTGCAGTAGTCAGTGATCAGGCTGCCCGGCTTCCATTGCTGGGTCAGAAAACCTCCCTCCCTGAAAGAAATTATTAACCAGTCTTCGAGGGAAAAAGAAACCCTACAATTTCCAAGTCCACTCATATTTTTTTCTTCCTTTTCTTCTTCTTTGAGGAAAACTTTGTGGTTTCCAGTTGCAGGTACCTTTCAACCTCACACGGGTTAAACTCCTTCAGGGATACACCAGGGATTGAGGCCTTGTGTACTCCCTGGAACATTGGAGGAGAAAGACAGAGGAGAGGCGGGCTTGGGTATAAATCACTGCCCTCCACCCAGCACACTAAGAGGACTTTAGACTCAAGGGTTTGTGTGTGGGTCATGGGTCGCTTCCGGATTTTGCCAGCTTTAGGGCTGTGTGTGGGGACCAACTTCAAAATTCAAATGTAAGGGGAAAAGTAAGCCTTTAAAAAAAATTAGGAACCTAAACCTCATAGCGTTTAACTGAGACTTGTCATAAAGATTGTCAAAAGGCAGGCATGTTACCTCTTTGTGTAGACGTGTAGCAATTCCTCTGGCCTGCTCACAGTGAGGTAGCCTGCACTTCAGGGTCCCAGCCTCACCCACCAGCATGGCTCTAGCTGAGTCTGCTACACCTATCTGTGGCAGCTAGGAGAGAGAGAGGGTTGCTGGTTTTTAAATTGCAACAATGTATGTGATTGTTCAAAAGACTTTTTGATTTTTCTAAGCTCTCTTTTTTTTAAAAAAAAATTTTTTTTTTTTTAACGTTTATTTAACATTGACAGAGACAGAGCATGAGCAGGGGAGGGGCAGAGAGAGGGGGAGACGCAGAATCTGAAGCAGGCTCCAGGCTCTGAGCTGTCAGCACAGAGCCCGACACGGGGCTCGAACTCACAAACTGCGAGATCATGACCTGAGCCAAAGTCGGAGGCTCAACCGACTGAGCCACCCAGGCGCCCCAAGCTCTCTCTTTAAGACGAAGGAACCACAGAAGCTGGAATCTGTGTCTTGTGGAGAAAAGAACCCATTTTAGTGAGAATCGCAAAATAGACTTTGCCTTTATTTCTGTCAAGATGAATGTGTTTTCTCTTGCTTGTTTCTCTAGGTCCTTGGGCGGGAAGTATACACCTCCAATAACCAGCTTGGGGGCATCCAGATCATGCACAACAATGGGGTGACCCACAGCATCGTTTGTGATGACTTTGAAGGGGTTTTCACTGTCCTACACTGGCTGTCTTACATGCCTAAGGTGAGCCCTTTGTACCCAGCATTGACAAAGCCCACAGAACCAGGCCTCTCCACCAAGGATTACAGGGCCTCTGTGTTTGAGGTCTCCTCCTTATGGGGGAGAAATTGTTTTATGAAATATTCCTCTGGAAGTTGTTGGTTTCTCTTTTCCTTGCAGGTGTCTTTGGGTTTCTACCTTAAAATGCCTTTGGATTTCATTGGTATAGGCCCCTTTCTGATGTTTTCCAGTCACAGAAGCCTTCATGGCCTGTCTGAGCTCAGATCCCAGCATACCAAGGCCTCTTCCTCACTGTGGGTTTTCTCCTTTGCAATAGCCATCCATCCCCCTGGGAAGCTTCCCCTAAAGCATGGAAACACTGAAATCAAGAGTCAGAATGTACCACATTTTGCCAGGCTCCTACATGATACTTGAGACCTGTGCATGTAGTCAGGGCTTGGCATACAGTTGGGATGCCTCTCAGTGATGACTGGGACAGATAGGTGTGATTCCGTATGTGGTCCCTACTGCCTTTGTAATGATTGTGGCTGAGCTGGTACTACAGGCCTATTGTTCACTGATTGCTATGCTCTTTCCTCCCCACTGCCTTTCAGAATGTGCACAGTTTAGTACCTCTCCTGAACTCCAAGGATCCTATAGATAGAATCATCGAATTTGTTCCTACGAAGGCCCCCTATGATCCTCGATGGATGCTAGCAGGCCGTCCTCACCCAAGTATGTATTTTTTGAGGGTCCTGTGGTACCCTGGCCCTCAGACTATCCGTCTTCCTTTTATTCACTAACCAATTCCTGCACAACAGTACATGACAAAACAGAGCTACTTTAGTAGTCTGGAAATGAGACACATCTTTAAAACAGCTCTCCAAAGATTAAGGTGGAAAACCCTTCCAGAACAAATGAGAAACAAAGGAAATTAGATGTACAAGTCAGTCTCTGAGTCATAAGCAATACAGTACTAATACATTTCTTCTGTTAATTCTGTTATTAAAGCACTTATTACTTAATGGGTTCAAAGACTTTAAATCTAAGCAATAAAGGCATAGAATCTTCGACCATCTAATCTCTGTAAACAAAGATTAATCAGATCAGTTTTAGAAAAGATATTTGACCTTCAGTGTAGAACATGACTACACTCTTGTCAGCACACTATTTCTGAGCATTCAGCCTGCCTGTGCCCTTTTTTCTTATGATATTGGTAATAGTTGGGACTTGCTGTAGTTATTCATGTAAGATTATTTTGTAAGGTCATTATTCATGAAGAGATTGTCCAGAACTCTTGACTTCATAAATATATTGAGTGAGAACAAGCCCTCCCTCCATGTTTATCTCATATATCCCTGTCTTGTGGCTGATTTTACCTATCTTCAAAACAAAAAAACAGAAAAACAGTGGTGTCTCCGTGTAAGGTGAATGTACATTCTCACTTGCCAGTTCATTAGGCTGCTTTAACAAACCTTACTTCTCAGGTGGTTCTTTTGTGAGGCCCCAAATCCCCCTACTACATTTTGAATCTGTTTTTTTCAGGTTATTTGAGAAAGTGTTCTTCTTTGCATGTTTATGGCAACTATTTCAAAGAAAGCCTTATTATCTAAAAGAAGAATGGAATGCAGAAGATAATTCATTAAATTTAAGAGTCATTTTGATTTTGTTGAAAGAAAAGAAGAGGTCTGTGTAAGGAAGACTTACTAAACCTCTGTGGGTACCCACTGTGAGCTAGGTGGGACTGCAAAGCACTTTCATATACATTATCTTCTTTAGGCTTTCTACTTCTCAGAGATAAAAAAAAAAAGATCACTACTTTAAAAGCTCAGAGAAGTTAAGTGATTTGTGCAAGGTCACACAGCTATTACTTAGGAATTGGAACTTAATCTGCAGTCCAACTATAGATAGTATAGAAAAATCACCAGAGGAATTTCAATTTCAATTTTTACCTGTTGTCTTCAGTACCTTGTCTTACTTTTCATAAAATGAAATCGTTTTTCTTACATAGCCAGAAAAAATCACCTTAGTAATCTCCCTACCTCTCATATGTGTACCATGATTATGATAAGAACTATGAACCTAAGATCTTGTCAGCCTTAAAATCCAGAACTTTCCTGGGGGAATTCAGAACAAGAGTCAGTGAGTCTTCTCCTGGGAATCGTGAGGGTGGTGGCAGGGCAGGGGGTGGGGAGGGGCATCTTAGTTGACTTATAAGTTCTACATCTGAACTGAACACAACCTGCTCTTTAAGGTTTCGGGGTGGGGGTGAAGTGAAGTCCACCTACACCAGCCATGGCCCACCAATGACCCCCCCCCTCCCCTAGTCAAAATACAAGGTGGGAAATTTTTTAAAAAAGAAAGTCTTTCCATTTTGATGAATTTTATAGTTCCAAATCATTATTATTGAAGTAAGAATCGTAAAATGATCCAAGCATACAAAGTTAAAATTTCAGTATCCTGATACACTTAGAAGTTTGATTTAGAACTTTCATCAAAATTTGAGCCCTCTTTCATGGGGTGGACAGATGTGTGTGTATGTAGGTGGGCATTATCCTGGCCATTATTAATGAGATCCACAGAATAAAATGAAATTTGTGATAAACTAAGTTTTCTGTTTTTTGGATAATATTTTTTCATCGTCTCCCTAGTAATTCATCCTGCTGTCTGTGTGCAGCTAACACTCGCTCCCAAATCGAGTGACTTCAGATTTTAATTTAGTGGAAGCGTTAAAGAAAGCAGATGATTCCCTGTGATAAGTTAAAGCAGATATCTTCTAGGTGAAAAGTTAAAGTCATTTATTAGAGGAGATAGTGCTGTGATATTCTTCAAACTGACGCCCAACACGAGACCAGAATCTAAACGATCGGCTTTGGGCTCACGATAGAGAGATAATTTTGAAATGGATGATCACATTTTACACTGGGGCCATAGAGGCAAGGAATGTAGAACACAGTAATTACAAATTTAGTCTTGATAAAACACTCTCCATCCTGTTTAAGTCAGCAGAGGTTAGCTTGCTCGGATCTCCACTTTTAATTGGTTTTGGACTTGGGTTTTTAGGGGGCGGAGGGCCATGTTCAAATTAGAAGGATCACTGAGAAACCGTGAGCTGAGGGGCAAGCTAGGAAACCGTTATTTGCAGAAGATTTTATGGGGCCTTGGTCAAACACGGATACCTGTGGAACAAAAGTTTTTTTCTTAACCTGAGATGTCAAAAGTTACGTGTCTTGCCAGTAAGGAAATTCTGTGTGCAAGGGTGGTTAATGACATTAAGTGTATGCATCTTAACCATTACATTTTTGCTACGTGTCAAGAGTATGTGGGCATGGCCCTTCCTTAGAGAAAGATTATAGTTTGTCAGCTGTAAGTAAAGGGGATGTATCTTGCTGCTTTTCTAGCAAAGAAGCCATTCCCCTTTTCCTTTCCCCACATTTGTGTCCTCATCTGATCATTAATACTTATCATTGGCTGTCTTCAGCTTTCCATTACAAAAAAGTCAGTGGAATCAAACAAAATTGTAAGCTAAGTTTTAAAATAGAAATAGACATTTTGAAAACACTTTAATGACTTGGCTGCCTTTTGACAAATGTTTGTGGTGTTTTGAAAAAAGCCAAGTTATTTATTTAAAAGCATGCAAACTCTCTGCTAGCTGAACCCCATCGTTTAACAATAAATGATGCTTTTGCTGATAAATGATTCTTTTTATGCAGACTAGCAAATGAAATAGGAGATGATGTCTGAAGGCAGATGAACATTCAACTGCCTAATGCGTGCATCTATTATAATATGGTTAAAAACAGCAACAAACTCCCCAAAATAATCCCCCAAATCCAACCTTAAATTTGCCAGTTCCAGTGCATTTTCAGTGGATTGATGATCTTTATTCTCCCTTTGTTCTCTTTCTTTCCCTTCTGTAGCCCAGAAAGGTCAGTGGTTGAGTGGATTCTTTGACTATGGATCTTTCTCTGAAATCATGCAACCCTGGGCACAGACTGTGGTGGTTGGCAGAGCCAGGTAAGAGCCCTTTTGTTTTGGAAGCTCTTCTTCCTCCCAACTAAAACCAAGAGAGGAAAGGGCCATAGCTATATAGGTTTGTTTTGTTTTGTTTTACCAATAATGCTCTCTTTGTCTAAACTTTCGAAGAATATTGGATTATAGTCATGCCCAACCAAGGCAGCATAACTGAAGTGCTGGTTCCCAGTAGTCATTTACTGTGTCACTCCAATGATGCGTTTAATCTGAAGTCTGGTTTTGACACTTCCTTTTTATAATGCTGAAAGAAAAGCTCTCTGAGGGCTGTAAAGCCCAAATACAATAGCCATAGCCCACCAATGACCTTCCCCTTCCCCAAAGACCATTTTCTTTCAGAGGCAGGTGACAAATGAATCAGACTCATCTACCTTTCCATGTAACCCAAAAGATCTATGTAACCTAGAAGAAGTCCCTTCCTGGCAGTGAGATTATTTAAGTAACAAACGTACTATATTGGTTTATCATCAGATTTGAATTGCAAAAAAATAAAATAAATAAAATAAAGAAGTTTGCCTGAAATAGGAATTAGTAAAATAAACTGGGATAGATTGCTGGACTACCTATATTTTTCAAATGGGAAATTGAAGTTTCTATTAAATTTTAATACCCCCTCTAAGAAGTGCTTCACTCAACAGCAAGCTCTGCACGAAATCATCTGTAGCGCTCGCTATAATGAGCACCTGCCAAGGCTGATCCTAATCTCGTTCTGCACTGCGGAGACATGCTGCCCCAGGGACCCACATCTGGAACTCACCTTCCTCTCAGGGGCAATCAGTTTTCCTTATCTTGGTGAAAAGTGGCACCTGCTCAAGACTCTCAAACATGCCACATTGGGTTGAGATTTAGATTCTAGCCTTGAAAATAATTCTAGGCTTCATGGTTCTCTCAGTACAGCAGGTCAGCACGTCTTATGCTGCCAATGACAAGGAGCCATCAGATGGCAGATCCAACAGACAGGGTCTTCCACTGTGACTCTGAATAAGAGTCAGGCCTGGAGTTAGCCTAGACTGAAACTCACAGGGGCTAGCTCCCATTTTCTCTCACGTCTCAGGTCTTCTACCTCACCACGGGCCTCCGGGTCCCAGTGAGAACTATTCTTTGTGCCTGGTAAAATTCCATGGGGGGGTGGGGGTACACTGGAGATAGAACCGTCCTACCAGAGTCTATTGGTTTGTTATGGAGGGTCCTTATATCACAGACCAACTTTTTTGAAAATTTGTCTGTTACCTATTCTGCTTCAGTTTTTTGTCTGTAAAAATCATGACAGATTTTAAGCCTCAGAAAGTGAAACCTTTGTTTAGGTCTTTAAGATCCTCCCATGGGAAACAGGAAAATGCTTTACACTTATGATTGGAAGAATAAGGATTGTTCTGTGAGCAAGATCAGTCAAGCTTGGCTTTAGTTAGCTCTGCCATTGTTTATTGCAACACCCACTCTGACTTCTTCCTTTCTTTCCATCTGATGAGTTCTGGGCTTCTTACTCCAAACACATACACATGCTCACAAGTATATAAAACACAAATGGAGCTAGCTTCTTTCAAAAGCAATGGTATTTCAAGAAATAAATATAAATGTATTCTTCTGGGATTGTTACTGTAAGTGCTGCCAAAACTCATCTTTGGTATGTATGTTTGGAATATGTGTGCTATTGGCTGTAAATTGTCTTTTATTATTCCATGGCACCTTGTCCAGGGACACACTATAAAACAAGATGTAGCATCTTCATGTGCTAGCCTGATAAAATTTATATGAAGTATAATAGAAAACAGAAGTTGTTCTGAGCTGTTTTCAAGTTCAATAAATAACTGTAATACTCGGATAAAGATGTTCTTTATTAGGTCACATGGGCCCTAATATATAAGTTATAAGTTACCGATTTAGGGTGGCTTTTGCAATTACAAGTTTCCAGTTGGATTGTTAATCATTGTGAACAGAAATATTTCTAAACCCTCCTGTGTACCTCCTGCTCGTTGTCTGGTTGTCTAGAGGGCTTTTGATTCTGATTCAATGCAGGCAAGTGATGAGGGGGTGGGTGGTCCCCACTCAGGCCCCTGTCAGGCCTCTTGTGATGACAAGAATCCATTTCCAGTAGCCAGTGTAAGACTATCCTTCATGGAAAAGTTTGTTATGGAGATGCTGTGGGGAATGAGAGACTATAACCCATCCCAGCCCTAGCCCCAAGGAATGCAGCTGAGAAAGTGCAGCCTGAATCACATTTTCCAGAGTAAGCACTCACGCCGTACCTTACAGCAACCACCATTCCCCTCTTCTCTTTCTTCCTGATATTTATCAGGAAATCTTTCTGAGGACCAAGTTAGGAGGGTATCATGGAGCATAGATGCAGAGCCTTTTCCTGGAGAGTTTTTTAAAATTAACATATGTTGGAGATTAAATGTATACTTTTAATATAGATCACCTATTTCACCAAGATTACTACTGCAAGCTATCCCTGTTCCCCTGCTCTCTTCCAATGAAATAGAAAGCTAAGGGCTTATTTAACCACCTCTGCACCCTTGGCACTGCTTTTCATCTTTCATCATCTCCATAAACACCTACACATTTCCCATTCATATACCCAGTGTAAGACCGACTATACTCTCAAATAATCTTATCCAGAACCACAGTATTAGTACTCCATAGAAATGGCAGCTCTATTCCAGCAATGCCAGCTTAAATTCTCGGGTGCCTCCTACCTTTCAGACCTTTTCTCTCTGTCTTCACCAAAGCAGTGCTCTAGAGTGATCTGAGAAATTTCATTTGGCATCCACAGAGATAGGTGTGTGCATGTGTGCATATATGCGCACACACACATCTAGACTGTTGAGTGTAATTCCTGAGGCTCCCCTAGTACAACCCTTGGTTTGAATTTATCATGTGGAGAATAGAAGTGATTCTGAGGGGAGGCTCCCCTGGATTTATAAAAATGTATAGTATTTATCAAATCCAGTCTCAGATTTCACCCCTAGAAGCGTCAGATTTCCCTCTGTTCTCTGTATTTGCAGTCTCCAGTGCCCCCACCGTGATGTTGTGATGTGGGGCTGGAAAATAAATGACTAGCTGTACTGTTTACATATATCAGATTCTTATTTGGGTCATTTTTTATCAGGCTAGGAGGAATACCTGTAGGAGTAGTTGCTGTAGAAACCCGAACAGTGGAACTAAGTATCCCAGCCGACCCTGCAAACCTGGATTCTGAAGCCAAGGTAGGTGACCTCAAGTACCCTGTGCTACTGTGCTTGGAGCTGGATTTCCCTTCTGCAGAGCTTGTGGATATATCGGGGGCATTGCACACCACCAATTTGGGAGGGAATGGTAGTCAGCATCCTTGAGTAATTTCAGACCATCATGTGCTCACTTTTAAGGTGACTCTAAATGGACTGCAATCTACCTGAAAAATTACTTGGGCCTTTACAATGGTCTTGTTGATGCTAGAAAACAGTCTAGATTCATTGCAGCTGAGGGCTCTTTGGTCCCAGATTCTCTGAACACACACATGGGTAAGAAGTCTGCCCTAACGCCAGAGGTGAACACTGCCACCCATCTACTTTTTTTAAAGGGTAGATTACATTCTGATAAGATCCAGAAAATGAGGGTGGGGGAAACTAGGGACGAGGTTACTCAGCAGTGTCACGTCAAATGTTTGCTGATCAACTCCAGTATGGAGAAAGCTGTACTAAGCACAGAAGCGAGAGGAATGTAGACTATGTACCGTTAGCTTGCTTTGAGGACTGGTGTAGTTGAGCCATGTACAGTTGCTTTCTGGAAACCTAGAATGAGGATTCCCAAGACTGCATTCATCCATTAGAAGCAGTAAAGTTTCCTTCTTCCGACTGAGGAGTGGTAGTGTACTCAGGACTTAAAAAGAGGAGAATTTGACAAGTCAAAGATCCAGGATCCTTTCTTCTTTTTTTTTTTTTTTTAACTTTTTTTTTTTTTTAACGTTTATTTATTTTTTTGGGACAGAGAGAGACAGAGCATGAACAGGGGAGGGGCAGAGAGAGAGGGAGACACAGAATCGGAAGCAGGCTCCAGTCTCTGAACCATCAGCCCAGAGCCTGATGCGGGGCTCGAATTGACGGACCGCAAGATCGTGACCTGAGCTGAAGTCGGACACTTAACCGACTAAGCCACCCAGGCGCCCCTCTTCTTTTTTACTTCAAAGATGATCCTTTTTTTTTTTTTTTTTTGAGTTTTATTTATTTATTTTGAGAGAGAGCGAGAGAGCGATCACGTGATTGGGGGAGGGGCAGAGAGAGAGGTAGAGAGAGAATACCAAGCAGGCTCCACACTGTCAACACAGAGCCTGATGTGGAGCTCAAACCCACGAAAATTGTAAGATCATGACCCAAGCTGAAATCAAGAGTCGGACACTTAACCAGCTGAGCCACCCAGGAACCCCAAAAGATGATCCTCTTGATGAACAACAGTTTTTGTGTATTTGGTTTGGTTGAGTTTTTAAAGTAAACCAGTAAAACTTTGTTCACCTTGGAGAGACTTCCCCTCAAGCTCCATTGTAATTGTGTCTTCCTCTTTGACTTTCCCCAATAGATAATCCAGCAGGCTGGCCAGGTTTGGTTTCCAGATTCTGCGTTTAAGACCTATCAGGCTATCAAGGACTTCAACCGCGAAGGGCTGCCTCTGATGGTCTTTGCCAACTGGAGAGGCTTCTCCGGTGGGATGAAAGGTGATTGGCTTGGCTCTGGGCTGGAGGGGCATAAACTGATCCCCAGAACCTCACAGCACAGAGGAGGGTTTATACTGGGCAGAGCCAATGGATTTCCTGACAACCATCACCCTAGGCTTTTGGGGGATCATACTTCCTCTGAAATATATCTTCTGAGTTGCAGCTTGAGTGGGAAAATTCTGGATGTTTTACAATTCCATACAAAATTTCAGAACCGTCTACTAGTGTTCTCTAGACGGGCTGCTGTTGTGGATTTAGCTTTCCCGGATGAATGATGACTGTTCTGATGGTCCTGGAGAAATGTGATTGTGCTAGTCTCTGTCCCTCTTTTCTGAGCACTTTTTGTTGATGTTATGCTCTAACACTCTATAATGACCAGGGTAGATACTGAAATTAGCCTTCACCAGAAGAAAATGAACAAATTCTGTACCAGAGGCTGTTCTTTGTGGTAATTTGTGGTGTATTTCATTCTTATCCAACAACAGCCCTGGGCCTATGGCTCCAGCATATTAGAACATTATTATACAGGCTCTGTTCTGTGCTATGGGAATCGCTTAGTGATCTCAGCAGCTAGTATCACCATTTACTGAGAATCCTCCCTGTGCACAGCTACTGTGGATTGTTCAGGAGAGCCAAAGGTAACACCTTCTACCTCTTACAGCAGCGAAGCTATCTCTCCAGTGGCCAGAGATTCATGGCCATGCTGAGGCCAGAGACTACATACCAGGAGGGGATGAGTACACTGATGAGTGTAACTTCATTCATGGGGGGAGGAGTCTGGGTTCTGTAGCAGTATAATGAGTGAGGGGAACGGAAGGAGGGAGGGGTTGGCAATGCTGGAGTAGAGTGGTCAGAGATTTGGACATATCAAATGCGAAAGAATGAACCCGGAAATAGCTTAGCACAGGAGCATCTTTGGCTCTGAGGGAGGAAAAACCTGAGGAAGTTAGCCCTTTTATAGGTTATCAGCTGTGTATGGAGAGAGATTAGAGCTTTGTGCCAACAACTTTCCCTTCACCTGGCTAGGAAAAGCCCTGTACAGCCAGACTTCCCTGGCAAAGTATAGAAGACTAGTGTGGTTTTTCTTTTCTTTTTTTTCAGTTGTAAAGTTTCCCTTTGCCCATATTTGCTGGAAATCTACCACATTTTGCACTTTTCTTGGGGGAGACTTGGACTATACATTCAAATTAATGTTTTTATACTTTGATAGACTCTCAGGTGGATTTTGTGACAAAGATAATAAATCAGTGGAAATGCCATGAAATACTGAAAGTGTAGGTTCAACAAGTCAATCCTGGACATTGTTATTGAGTTCCTACGTGCAAGGAACTATGCTAGCTGCTTCTGAGAAAACAAAACTGAGTCAGAAAGAGACACTGCCTCAAGGAGTCGAGAAAAATGTCTCAGGCAAAATGATAAAGCCACAAAGTATAAACAAAATACTACAGTGTTCAAAAGAGTATGATACTATGCTGAAGTGTTTTTCTCTGGGGGGGGAGCCTGAGACTCCTTTCATTCCTTTATATGAGGTTTATTTAGCATCCAGCTTCACTTTATCCCACATTTCTTGGCTATACAATTTACATTAAGACTTAGAGGAGAGAATGCAATGCCGGTACTCCTTAGTTCTCTCTCTTCCCGAGGGCCACTGAGAATTCACTCTTCCTGACCTTCCTTAGGAGTACGTCAGCCTGGCTCTTTTGTCCTAAGGACTTCAGAGTTCAACAGCTTACTGCTTGTAGGAAAAGCTTCAGTTCTACTGCATGTGGCTCAGGCCCAGGTTGGCTGCCAGCCCTGTAACAATAAAAGCAACAACAATTAGGAGTCATTGAGCTCCTTTCGCCAGAAACCGTGCTAACCATTTTATGTGCACTGTCTTACATAATCGTCACAACAAGCACTTCCGAGGGGTAGGCTGTAGTATTTATCTGCCTTTTACATAAATTGAGACTTAGGTTAAGTAAATTTCCCAAGATCATTTAGCTGAAGAATGACAGAGCTGGGAGAGGAACACAGATCTGTCTGACTTCCTCCAGCACAGTTGGCTGAGTTTAGAGCCTAGGACCAAACCAGGTCTACCAGAACATCCCCTGGAATAGATTGTGTAGGTTCCTGAGAAAGTTCTTAGCCACCTGCCTGTCTTCTGCTTTGATGTTGTCCTTGGTCACTGTGATAAGAAACTCCAAGTGGTCAGATAGGAGTTACTTTTTTTCATATTGCAGGAAAGTACATATAACATAATGTTTATCATTTTAACCATCTGTAAGTGTACTATTCAGTGGCATTAAATATATTCACATGTTATGTAACAATCAGCACTAAATATACCCCAAACCTTTTCATTATCCTTGACACAAATTCTGTACCCATTAAACAATAACTTCCCCCATCCGCCTCTCCCCCCTGCCTCTGGTCAAAAATGAGTTACTGGCCTGATACAGTCCAGGGCCCGTTCTGTCTTCAGAGTTTTGGTGCTGCTGTATCCATTATCACTTAAGATAAATAAGCTTTGGGGAAGATAGAGATCAGTGTAAATGTAGGAAGGGGAAGAACATTGCCTTTCATATTTACATACAGGTCAGGATGTTTTCTACATATTATCTCATGTAAAGGGACCTAAGCTGAGAGTCATTCCATATCCCTTGGGGAGATGTTTGCAGTTTTGGTTTCAATACTGGCTGGGGATTATGCAGGGAGGGAAAATAAACAATTATGCCATCCCTCAGTGCACACAAACACACAGCCAGGAGCCGACTGCACTGTGGGTAAAATGACTCCAAAATTGTGTGTAATGAGTAGGAAAAGATTAGAGACAGCTCTTGCTATGCTGAAAATTGACATTAGTGGAGAGAAAAAAAAACTCTTTACTAGTCAGCCTAGGAGGTCTAATTCGAGCAGTAAAAATATAAATAAATAAATAAAAGTATGTCAAGATGGTATTGGTGCTTTTTTTCCAATGAGTTCTATCTGGCCGGAAGGCTATTCAGCATAATGCAAAATTAAATTATAAAAACTGGCTGAATATTTAGATGGAAGAGCCATTTGGAAGCAGTTTATTTAGGCGAACCGGCAATGACCCACAACAGGGAGACATCAAGCGTGAAATTTACTAGAAATTAGCACCAGGGTCCCAGCCTCAGCATGAATAGCTTGATAGGATGCAAATCCCAGTGATATTAAGCTGCCTCACTGCTGGTGCTACAGGGTCACTCTCAGTTGGCTTTTCATGTTATACTTATTATTTTTTCCTGGGACAGGTTATAAATAACAATAAAAAAACATTTATTGAAAACTTTAACCGGAATGAAAGTCTATTTTAAAGTCTCTGATTACTTGGATGTTGAAAGACTGTGTCAGCCGGCCATAATGAACTGACATTATGTGTATGCAGCTTGTGTATGCCTAATGTTTACCTTCAGCTTCTAACAGATAATCTCGCCCCAAGCCAATAAGATCTGTTCCAGTTTCAAGAGTATGGGGCACTGTGGAAACACCCTACCACCCTGCTCCCTTGTTTGGTACATGTGGCTGCCACAGTTTATCCATGTTGTATAACAATGAAGGCCCCGGGCAGGGTTGGTGCTTGGTTGCTGAGAACGCACCAGAAAGGCTCTGTGATTGTATGCAGATGTGCTTTGCTCACAGTGCTTAGAAAGTACCAAGCCCCCGCCTCTCCACTGAAGTACCTATCAGTATTGTCCATTCTTAGTTGCTTTTCCCATGGCCTGAGAATTGACAGTCAGCATATGCATAGCTTTACAATTCCCTAGACTGATTTCTCACCTAAAGCCTTGGGAATACACTCTCCCCTGCTACACTTGGCTGTACTTTTGCTCTGTCTCAAATAGGAAGAGATTTCACACAAGTATGTACCAGACTATGGCCACACGCTTCAGCGTGCCCTTCAGAATGTACGGTTTGGGGCTGCTGTGGTTGAGTGGGAGCGTGTTGTTTGTAGAGTTTGTTTTGTGTGTGTCAGTTTATATTTTAATAGCCTTTTGTTGTTTTTTGGGTGTTCTGATGGTTGGATTGTGGGTTTGTTGGTGTTCCAGGTTAGATGGAGGCATTGTTTTTGGTCCTGAGCCTGTCAGCTTTAATGAAGCCTGGGGCCCCTTTTCTACTCCCAGTCATGGGGCCTGAAGGTAATTTCTTGGCAGTCAGATCCAAGCCCTTCACATAGCTGTATAGTGTCATCAATACAATTTCTTACTTTTCTGAACATACAAAAAGTCCAGGCAAAATTTAAAAATATTCAGTCATTTTATTTCAGTCTCTTTTCTGGTTTTTGTTTTACTCAGCCATTGTATCAGATGCTAGAAAGCAGCCTTGGGCTCCCGCTCTTTCCTTCCAGTAAGAATGAGGTCACAGAAAGTGGACTTCAAGAATCAAAAAGATCTGGGTTCGAGTCTCATACTCTGCCACTTATTCACTTATTTAACTAAGCCTCAGTTTACTCACGTATAACTTGGGTTAGAAGAACATGGTTTTCTGATAATTAAGTGATTCATTTGTGTGTGTGTATGAAATCATGCTGCCTGATATGCAGTAAACTAGCCATGATGATGAAAAAGAGGGACTAAAGTTCATTTCAGAAAGTAAAACATGCACACTCAGCTTCATCCCAAACTACTTGCATATATGAACTTGAGGGTATCTTTTTAAATGTTTTTTTAAATTATGTTTTATTTTTGAGAGAGAGAAAGAGACAGAGACAGAGTGTGAGCACAGGAGGGGCAGAATCCAAAGCAGGCTCTAGGTTCCAAGCTGTCAGCACAGAGCCCAGTGCGGGGCTCAAACTCACGAACTGTGAGATCATGACCTGAGCCGAAGTCAGATGCTCAATCGACTGAGCCACCCAGGCATCCCATATGAACTTGAGTTTAAAAAATTAAATAAATGGGCGTGCATTTTAAATAAAGTCCTTTCAAGGGGCTGGGTCTGTTAATCATAGATAGTACAGACAGATTTTGATGTGGGTGTATCTTTAAGAAACAGAAGTGAGTGAGAAGGCTGGACACTATCTTCGTTTACTTCTAACTTACTTTTTCCTCTTTCTTTTGTGTGCTTTTTTTCTATTGTTTTACTTTCTCCTTCTATCCATGTCTTCCATTTCTTCTCTGTGCATGACACCACTGAGGGCTACTCCTTTCTGTTACTTGTTCTGAGGCTGAGACTACTCTTGGCAGCACTGAAAAATGTACTGCTAATTACACAATTATTTTATTATGTAGCACTGGTTGAAATATCCACTAAAGAATTAATTTAGTTAAAATAATTTGAACTGAGCAATTATTTTCATAACCACAGAATTAGCGTAAAGCGCTTAAAGTCCTTTATTCCCTGCTCTTCATACAGCAGTTGTGTAATTAGCAGTAAATTTTTTTGGTCTTTGCTTTCCTCCCAAAGGGATAAATGTCTTTGCTCTGATCATATATACAGAGTATATGACCATACACATTCCTCATAGGGTAGGGAGTTTTTCCCGGAGCAACTTCTAAATTTCTGGAGTTTCTGAAGTCTTCACAGAGCAGCCAGGTTGGGCAATGGAGAGAGGCATATACTTTGCAGTTAACTGTGCTCACTGATGGTTTGTATAGAGAGAGCCATTTTTACTTTGGAGAAGGTGGCAGTTTAATTTGCCAGTAACTACAATGAAAGCAATTTCTATTTGGATTTGCTCTTAACTTTCTGAAAAATGCTTTTTTGCTCTGGATTTCCAGAATTGATTTATTCCAAATTGAGATCCTTGCTTTGATAGGAAAGTTTGAACTCAGTTGAACCTGTTATTTGGTGTTTAGAAAGGATCCATTGAGGTTCCGCTGAAGTGCTCATTAAACATCTGGAATCATAAACCTAAGACTTTAGACATGCACAGACTTCAGTGAGCTGGGAAATGGGAAGAAGTCCATAAATTGTTGGGAAATAAATAATAACTGATCCTACTTTCCAAGGACTCTATTTATGCACCAGGGTGCCTTTTCTTCAGGTTGCTCCTAGCCTTGTGGGGGATTACAAAGTGTACTCTTTAGCAAAATGAAGAGGTAGCTCTTCTTTTTGTGTGGCTGTGTGATGTTTCCAGTAAATACGTATGCATTTTAAATGTTTTCTCATATTGATGCCCTGGTAAAAATGGAACTGTTAAAGAATTAACTTGTTTTTCTTTCTCATTATGTTCTTTCCAAAGTGTGTATGTGCTCACCCATTCATTCAGCAGATACTTACTCTGAGCACTAACTATGTTCCAGGCACTGGACAAGACACTGGGGATACCAAGAGCAAAGATGCCATTTTGAAGATTAAAAATTTTGAAGGCTCCATTTCCATTAGCTATACATTTTAAGAGCTTATCATATTCTAAGTATCATGAAGAGACTTGAAAAGAGCTTGAATAGTTCCTTCCTTCAGAAAACTTAATGTAGTGAGAGAGATCACATATTGACATGAAAAATACTCAGTGTCTGTAGAGCAAGTGTGAATTAATATAATGAAACCAGAATCTGGCAATTCAGAAAGGCTATAAAACCAGAATCTGGCAATTCAGAAAGGCTATAAAATGGATATGCAATCCATAGGGCTTGCACACTGTCTTGTGAAAGACAGTGCACTTCTCTTGTGTTTTTGAAGATCCTGTAGAGTCTTGTACAGCATTACAGGTGGAAATCCCCATCCTTTCAATTTTCAGGGTGGCCAGACAGGACCTAGGGTGGCTGAACCCCCAGACCTGTCACCTCTGATCTGAGCAGCCTCCTCATGGAGGCACAGCTCACGATATAAATATTGTTTTCTGTGTATACCATGATGTGAACGATGTTTGGAAGCATTGTTTCATGATTTCTGATTTGTCTCCTCTATAGATATGTACGACCAGGTGCTGAAGTTTGGTGCTTACATCGTGGATAGCTTACGGGAGTGTTCCCAGCCTGTGCTGGTTTACATTCCTCCTCAAGCTGAGCTCCGGGGTGGCTCCTGGGTTGTGATTGACCCCACCATCAACCCCCGGCACATGGAGATGTATGCTGACCGAGAAAGCAGGTAGCATTTCTTCTTTTTTTCCATTCACTGCCTCTGAAGGTCCTCTAGCTGTTGGTTTCCTCCTGGAGAACATTATAACCAGAGAACTTTATTTGAATCTCTATTTCCAGAGGGTTACAAGGTCAGAAAAATAGATTTCCTAAATAGTGTCTGCTGGGATGAGAAAGAAAGGAGGTGGGGGTCAGGCTTTCCCAGTGTGGTCCCCCACCCCAGATTCTTTTACCAAGAAGTCCTCTATCCCACATATCCCCAGACTCAGAGAGATTGTCTCCTCTGTTTGTGTTTCAGATAGGCCTGTTACTCTCTCTTTCTTAGATATGGGGCAGATGGAACTGAAAGCAAGTTGGTGTAGAAGGACTAAATTGTTAGTCTGGAGTTCTGAAGCCTTAACTGACTGGTGAGCAACTTGAAGCAGTTTTACTCTTCCTGAACTGCTTGTCTGTGGAACAAGCTGGTCGTCACTGAGGTGTACCATAGCACCTGCCTTCTGTGATTCCAAACCGAAGCTGCTCCCTCAGAGTCCAGTGTCACACTCTGGCACTCTAGGACACTTGGAGAACAGTGTTTACAGCATCCAAAGGACTGCAAAAGAAAAAGTCCCAGACCTTTGTCAAGAGGTGGTCCTTGAAACGACTTAAGTAAAACAGACCACATCCAGCTTCCTTTCACAATCAGTTTTCAGCCCTTTCCAAAATAGGGAAATTTCACATTGTATTTCTTTGACATTTTCCGTGCCACTTCCTGCATCTGATCATTTTACTTGAATACCTGCTTCTCTGTTTCTGCAAAAATTTTAGCCTCCTGCTTCAAATGCTGCTTGGGAGAGTCCAGTAGTTTTATCAAATCACTCAGCTAGCAGTCTACACCCAGGGATTTATTATTTTTAAATCCAAATCTAGCCCCTGATCTGATACCAGATCACAGACAGTTCCTCTGCAGACTGTGGAGCAAGACCACCGGGTTTCAGATGCAGCTCTGTCACTTGTTAGGCTCGGACAAGTCTCTTAACGCCCTGTACCTTAGTTTCCTCATCTGTAAAATGGGAGATAATAGTAACTTCCCTCATAGAGGGTGTAGACTGGGTATAGGACTGCTGTGAAGATTCATGTGTAAGCACTTGGAACAGTGCCATGTATGTACTAAGTAGTAGCTGTAATTTTTTTCAATCGAAAAGCTTTTTTTTTTTTTTAAGTTGTATAGGGTAACGTTCCTAGTAATAGAACAAAATTAGTATGCACTAGTAATAACCCTGAGACCTCTCCATAGCAGTAGGCAGAATGTTTTCTTTCCTGCTTGGCCCAGCCCAGTGTGTCATCCTGCCAGCAGACTAACAGCTGTGCGTGGGACCGATCAGCATCGACCTCTCATCGCACAGCCTAAGTGCTGGAGGCTGGTCCCCTGCCACGGTGCCTACATCATCTTTTTTTTTTTCTTCCCCCTCCTGGAAAATAATGTGATTCCTGCTACCCTTATCGGCTGTAGATGGTGGAATCTATATTCCTCTTTTGAGATGGAAGTAGACTGGTGTGGTAATGAGAATTATTTTAATTGCTTTTTGCCAGGCTTTTCTCACAACCCACTTAGACACTTTTTGATGCCTGCCTCTCCCTGGGGTTACTCCTGTGAGCCATGGGTGGCCAAAACCATAATGAAGCTATTTCCTGGTCTGCAAATCGTAACCAGCCTCTTTCAGTTGTCTCCTTCCTTTAAAGTGCCTCTATTTCTGTTTTGTTTTCTTTCTCTCTGATCCAGGGGATCAGTTCTGGAGCCAGAAGGGACAGTAGAAATCAAATTCCGCAGAAAAGATCTGGTGAAAACCATGCGTCGGGTGGACCCAGTCTACATTCGCTTGGCTGAACGATTGGGTATGTCTGCTTGTCCTCCTGGCAAATCAATGAGCCATTCAGCTGATTTGTAATGAGTGCATTCATAGGCCAAGGGAGGAGGCACTGAAGCATTTGATCAAATTCATGATAATCTTTATTTACTGTCCTCTATATGGTAAGAGCCCTGGTAGAATGAAATAGTGTATGTAATAGGAGGGAAAGTAGGACCTAAAAAAGCAAAAGTCACCCAAGTTTTCTTCTGATATTTTCTTATAATTCACACAGTCCATCTTTCTGGCCTTGTGGATGATATCCTCATAAAGAACAATTAGCTGGAAGTTGCTGTTGGGGGGCAGGCTAATCAGGCAGAGAATATGCTTAAAAGTCCTCAAAAGTCTTAAGAGTTCTGTTTCTGGTTGTCTCTTTGGACATTTCTGAGGAATGTGAGTCGATGTCATGGGACAGAGAAGCTGGAGACCTACCCAGGTGGAGTTCCAGGGCCATCTCGAGCTAGAGAAACACAAGTGAAGACTACGCACAGCCCTGGGAACATTTGTGCGCACTACTCTGTTGCTCATTTGTTTTTGGAGCTTTGGAAGGGCTGCAGCTTGCACATAGGACTAAACTGTGGGAGCCCTGTGTCAAGTCCAGAGACTGAAATGCATTTCAGGTTCTTCTAAAGCACTGATTATCTGCCTAGACCTCCCATCAAGCCCCTCACTAGGTTAGTGAAGATAAATGCTTGGAGTCCTTTTGTTAGTTTGTTTTGGTTTTGTTTTTCTAGGAACAGAGTGATTGTCTTTAAAAGGTAATGAAATCCGTGAATGGAAGGCATAAAAAGGAGAGGTGCTAGTTCATTTATGTTTCAAATAGTAATTTAATTAATAAAGTACCATTTGTGGACCCTTTATATGCTCACTATCTAGAGACACAAAAACTTCTGAGTGTTTGCCTGCACTCTAGAAGACCGCACATCCTGGCAGTTTGGAGCCCTGAGCCAGGTTGCCTGCCAGACACGGTGACTTGGGTTATAATAAACCCTGTGTGCCTCCCATTGTTTGCCATTAGGTAACAACCACCAATAAGTCTAACCCATCTCAGCCTGATCCCTTTATGGGAAGTGCACACATACAACAAGAATTGGCAAAGCTGTTTCTAAAATCTATTGCCAACCAGAATTGTTGAGGTGGTTTTTTTCTGTCTCTTCTCCAAACAGGATAATTACTTCTGACCAACCCCATACACTTTAATTAAAGTAACTGCAGCTCAAGAGCAAGTTCCTCACAACTGTATATAGTGAGAGCTCTAAAAGCTTCAGCCACTGATAAGCATCTTACTTAGATGGCTCATAATTGCTCCCAGCATCAGGCAGTCGTTCTGCTGTTTTTACCACTAATTCTGTACAAAGCAGCAATGCCACAATTGCAGGACACAGTGAATTGCGTAATTTTCTCTCTCTCTCTCTCTCTCTTTTTTTTTTCTTTTTTTCTTCTTTTTTTTTTTTTTTTTTTTTTTTTCCTTTTTTCTTTTTTGCTGGTTTTCTTTCTGGCCAATTTAAAATTTGTCAAAGTCGGTCTTCTTCTGGATCACTGCCCTTTGATATTTCGCGCACTCCATTTGCCACAAACAAGCCGCAGGGCCGCAGTTCATGCTGACTCTAGCAGAAGCAGAGAGAGCTCCATTTATCTTACACTGCCTGCTGAATTCCTACTCATTAACTGGGGGTTCACTGCCTCTTTTTAACCCCCCAATGGCTGTTATCATCCCTTCAGAGTAACTGGGTGGTAGGAAGAGGGATCCTCTCTGACATCTGTTTGCAGAGCAACCGGATGGTGAGGGGTGTGGGGCCAAAGCTTCTTTCTCTTGAAGGAAAGTGATATCGCTCCCACCTTCACCCAGCACCTTTTAACTTTTGAAATACAGGAAGGGGAGAGGGAGGAGATTTCCAAGTGATGGCCATTTAATCATTTGTTACAAATCATCTCATTATCAATTTCCTCTCTGCATTGAAGAAAACCATATTTATTTAACCTTGACCAAAATGGCATTGGAGAAAGAATCCTTAGTCTGCTAAATGTGAAGCAGCTCTGGCCCAGGGCAGGTCAGGAACATGAGAGTAGGTCTAAAATAAAAATAGTCATGTATAAGCCTCAGGTTGCTTGTAGGTAAATTGTTTCACTTCTCTGAACATTAGTTTCTTCATCTAGAAAGTGGGGATAATGCCCCAACCTAGCCACTGTGAAGATCAGATGAATGTGCATTCACTTTGAATCTGTGAAGCATTTTTCAGACATAGGGTTTGGCATCATTTCCTGCCTTAATTATCAGAAGAAGGAGACAGCCATGTTTGCTATCTCTGTGGCATAGGTCTACTTCTGTAGCAAGTGGTATAGGAAAGGAAATACGAAAGAAGTAGAAAAAGTGGTCTTGTCCCTTAAGCGATTTAAGTTTTTCAGGGAGATCATACATACCCAGGTGTAGGTGTATTTGTGAGGTCACAGGCCAGCAAAGATGTAACAGAACATGCCATGAACTCCACTCCTTTCGGGTTCACGTAGGCTTTTGGCTCTTTTTCTCTATGCCTAGAATCAACTGACAAAATACTTTCACACAAAGTGGGTGCAAATGACCTCATTTTCCAGATTGAGAGATTAAGGCAAAAAGAAGACTTCAATAAATCATCCAAGATACAAAATAAACGTATATCAGCACCCAGAATGGAATTCTGGTTCCCACTGTTCTGCATTTCTCAGGATTTCCTCAGCTGAATACTGAGCGTGATCAAAATTAAACAGGAATTCTTTCCCTTTGTTATCTAAAGCCAATTCCACTGAGAAAAATCTGATTTAGGAGAAAGCCTGTAGAGGTGGATGTTACCTTATGTTCCCAATCTCTTCCCAGATTGGCCTCTGCACTGGGGAGCACACTGTCAGATCACTTAGAGCACAACTGATTTGACTGTGTTCAAAAACATAATTACTATTTATTCTCTAAGGATAATGAGTAATATTTAATTTCTGAACAGCTAACTTTGTCTGTTTCATATTTTTTATTTTTAAAAATTGACCTTTCATCATTTTATATACTTTGGGTAGAAGGTGGTGAATTCCTGGTTTGTAGTTCTGTGATTATCATAGCATATGAAAATAGTACATACCTTGGTTCCCGGTGGAGGTAAAGAGAGAAAGAAATGTGATATAAACCCAAATACCATAGTCTGGAGTCTCAGAACAGGCTTGGTAGAGTCCATGCAGGAAGGATAACTATACTACCAGCCTGGTTGCCTTATGGAAATTTGCTTCCTTCTCTGGAAATAGAGCCCCAGCCTCCATGGCCTCTTTGTGTCTCTCTGACATCCTTCTACCTCCTCAGAGAGCTAGGACCAGGGAGTGGTGTGGGATAGGATGGTCTTCCTAGCCTGGCCTCTTGACACCGGAACCTAAGATTTTCTCCTGGATCCTTACCCTTACAAATCAATTGAGAGAGACAGTCCAAGTGTGAAGCAGTCATATGTTCCCCACTGCCCTCTCCCTCAACACAAATAGTCTCTAGGCAAAGGAGCCACTTAGTGAAACTTTATCCTGCTCCAGGCTCACATTTTGAATGTGGCCCTGTTCCCGGGCAGCCTGCCAGGCAGCACCTTGGTGGTGCCCACACAGCACGCCCTGAGAGTGCTGGTCTGACACAGGCAGAGGCCACTCCAGCTGAGCACTGCAGCTGGCCTGCCCCTGGCCCTTCCACCAGCATACCTTCTGCCCAGGGCACCCCAGGTGCAGAGGGAGTACTAGGGCTTGCACATGTCTGTAGACATCTTCCAGAATGCCTTCCCCCCAAGCCTTCTCTTTTAGCAGCCAGATGACAAGAAAAGGACACTTCCTTGGGTTAAGGGGATTCAGGGGTTAAGCTGGTCTTCTGGCAGGAGTGATCGAAGTATCTGAGCTGTGTGTGCTTTTCCATCTCTTGTGTCCATCTTCAAGATGTTGTAAGCTGAAAAGAGCTGGAATTGCTTGTGTGGGTCAGAAAGCAGCATCCTTACCTGGAAAGTTGAAAAGGAAAGAAGTTCTGATACCAGTGCCTGGGATGTGGCCACTTGCCCTGTCATCTGTGGTACACATGGAGCATCCTCACTGGCACCGTGGCCATTCAAGCACTGGTCTCTGGTAGGCAGGCCCACGAGGAGAGATTATGGCATGGTGCCTCTTCCCTTAGTTAGCAGCCGCTCACAACCCACTTCATCACACTGATTCAGGAGCATTTTGGTTTGATGCAATTTGGTTCAATAGTGACAGCATTTTCTGGGAAGGAGAAGGAGTTGTTTTGATCTGATCTATTAATCTGATTGTATTTATAAAAGCACTTGGGCTTGCCTCTTCCTAGGAAACAGTGATTCACAGTTCTGTCAGGCAGAGAGACCAGGCTGGCATTTTGTTGGACTGAACCTAAGCTTCTGCCTGCCTGCAGGCTGTTGTCAGAATATGTCTGAGAGGCACTGTTCCCACCTGGTCCTAGCTGACCCAGAGCCCTGTCCCTGGTAGATTCAGGGGAGCAACAAAGGAAAGGAAAACTGTAAAGACTTTGAGACTTACTGCCACGAGAATTCAGAGAATTCTGTGCGGCTTCCTGACTCTTTTGTGTGGACTGTTTGCATGGGGGGCACGGGGGACAGGGCTGCAGGGGGAATAATAGATTCTTTTATTCCTATTTGGAAATCTCTGGGTTTACTATAATGATTTTTAAAAATATGAACAGCAGAGCACTAACACCATTGCAAGGAACCTAGGGTTAAACATCCCTGAGAGGATTGCTATTAAAATCAATATGCAAATGCAGCTGTATTTAGATAGGTATGGCCCCCTTTGAAGAAAAGCAGATATATGAAAATGGGATTTTAAAAAAACTAGATACATTGGGAGAAATTATTCCCATTACAAAAGGATTATTTGCTTTACCAAAGGATTCACTGCAGGGTTCCTTCTAAATAGCTCCCTTAAGGCATTTAAAACAGGATCTGATTTACGCAGTTTTTCAAGAATGCTTTTGTGTAAAGAAAGGCACACCTGTGATGGATACAGAAGTAGTTTTGCAAGGTTTTTTTTTTTTTTTTTTCCCCACCCTATCTTACTATCTTTATAGAGAAATTTCTTTCAACATTGAAAATGTGATTACACAGATCTTTTAAACAGCTACTTATGTTTGTACTTCTGAATCTTAATAAGATTCCAGTCTTTTTTATGCTGATTTTTCAGTCTCAAGGTTGAGGTACGGGTGTGTGTTCTTATATCTGAGATATTCTGGAGCTGAGTGAGGGAGGGTGGTCTAGTCCTTTTCTTTAGTTTCATAAGTATTTAACCAATCAAAGCAAATTGCTTTCTTAGGAGAGGAAGAAGGGCCCATAAAAGTTGAAATTGGGTTTAAATTTACATAAAGCTTCTTAGTATAACTAAAAAAATAAAAAAAACACTTTAATATCACATTCTTTTATAAAACATTTTCCTTTTTTGCCAGCTTAGGGTTGTTGTTACATAAACGAGAAACTGAGCACAGAAAAGAGATTTCTGCAAGGTCACCTAGTGCCTTTAGCTGAGCAGAGAATTTTCAGCCTACCAGTATGATTTTCATTCTAAGCTTTGAAGGTCTCACCCCTCCCCCCAAATCCTACACCATAAGATGTGATCTGCTCGTCCATAGGGTAAGGCTCACCTCCTCCTGCCCTCCTTCAGTGTCATGGCTGGGTAAAAAAACACCTCCTGCTGCAGAAATCAGCTCTCTCCTCAGAAGCTTCTCTTCAGGTTTGACCCCATGGAGGAGAGATGTGGCTTTTCATTATGTCCTGGCCCCAGGAACACCTGACAGGCTGCTGCCCTGTGGGCACTTGTGGGTCAATTTAACTTGTTTCATTTAAAGGGCATTGGCTCTATATCGCTTCTCAGCCTTTTGGCTAAGATCAAGTATAGTATCTGTTCCTATCAGTTTAATATCTGATATGTCCTCTATCCGAGGACAATATATTAAATGGATTTTTGGAATTAGGAGATGGAATAGAAGCTTGCTCCATCCACCCCACTCGTCGATCTGGTATTGCGATACTTCCAGGAACTGTGCACCTGCTTTGGGGGAAATTTTAAAAATAAAAACTAAATTTAAAAAGAGCATGGGCTCTGAAGCCAGACTACTATCTAAGCCTGAATCCCAGCTCCATGGTTTCCTAGCTTTGCAGCCTTGGGCAAGTTACTTCACTTTTTTGTGCCTCCATGTCTTCATCTGTAAGGTAGCCATCTTTTAGGGTATTTGCAAGGATTAAATGAGATGAAAAGTACTTAAACAATTCTAGCACATAGTAACATCTCAGTAGCGTTAGCTCTTCTTATTGGATCAGAATAGTACAGACTAGTAGTACTCTTCTGTATTTAGTTCTTTACATTGAAATATTTTTTAACTCTTATAGTTATCCAAACTTATGGTGGATTTTTAGGATTTCATGGGGACTTTTTATTTTGGGAAGAAAGAGACGAGAGTAACCTACCTTTCTTCTCCCATTTCAGCCTTTCCCTAAAGTAGGATTCTAGAAAAGAATGACTTTCCTCCCTGTAGCATATTCTTAAACACATTCACACACGCACACAACGACTTGCTTTCCTAAAAACCCTGAGGCCCTGCAATCTGGCTAGAAAAGAAAGAAAACCATTCCAAGATATTTAATTGTACAGGGAGCTTACAGGATTGATCGAGAGCTTAGCTTTTTACAATAGTCCAGTGAATAAGAAATGCTCCTGACAAACGATCAATGATAGGATAATCACTCTTTATCCCCCTCCTCATTCTTACCTTCTTTCTTTCAGGAGAACAGGGTTCAGAAGTCAAAAATCTTTATAGACGCCGCTTTTAAATTAAGCAGAAAATAGACATTGACATATTTGTTAATCTCCCCTAAATCATTACTAGGGCTGGCTGCTTTGCTGTACAAGGAGAGAGGGGCCCTCCATGTGCTACACAAGGGTCTAACTAGCTTAAAAGCAGCCTTTTATTTTTAGAAAATAAAATGTAGCAAACCTTTTCTCCCCCCCACCCCCACTTAAGGCACACAAGTCCTTGACTTTCTCATGTGCATTTTAAAGTACATACATCCTCTACTTCTGTCTTTTCCTTGCTTTGATGCTTTTTTGAGGTAGGTCTTGAACTGCAATCAGAGGCATTACTAAAGGAATCAAACAAGGCAACCTTTGGGGGAATGTTCTGTGATCTTCCTAGTCTCAGGAGGGCCAGAGCATTGCAGGTGTTTATTTCATTATTCTTTTAAAGCTCTGGAATAGCTTGACTGGGTAGACAAGACCTTTGTTAGTTCAGGAGCCAGCCTTCTCTGTCCCTCCAGCTTGGTAAAGCCAAGGCCTTGTTTCCAGAATGCTGTGCTCCAAGCCTGGAAGTCCTCTGCCTCTGTACGCAGTGCTGAGCTGTGTGCTCTTAACACTTTTCTAACACAGTGAAACAAACTCTTCAGCTAATTGCAATTCTGTTGCCATTGGTATCATTTCATGTGGAAGAACACAAGCTTTGAAGGTAGCCAGACCCAAGTGTAAATCCTGACTTTGCTACTTAAGAGCTAGATACCACTGGACAAATACCTTTACATTTCAGAGCTTTGGTTTTCTCATTTGTAAAATAGATGCCCTGTCTATAAGGTTGGGTTGTTTTAAGGATTAGAGATGATGTATATGAAGCAACTTGGAAAGCACTCAGCGACATTAAGGCCTGCCGCTTGGCAGCAGTGTTAACAGCTGACCAGACCTACGTCTGAATTGTGCATGGTGAGTTATGAGCTATGTGATCCTGAAAGCATTAAGTGTGGTGCCTGGCACATAGTAACTGTGCAGTAAATGTATGTATATGGTACAGACATGCACATATATGTACATGTACAGATATACACATATAAAAGCACAGTGTTGGTTGTTTAGCCAGATGGAGGATATTCTGAGGGTCTAGAACTTCTCATTCATTCCATATCCACAGTCCTACCATCCTTTACCCCACCCACACCTCCCCAGCAGGGCTGTGATTTTACCTGCTGTTATGTTAGTTCTTGATCTCACAATAACACAAGGAGCTACCCTTAAATCTTAGGGCTGCCAGAAGGTTTCAGGAACCCTGGCGTTGGAGCATAAGTGGCCCCAGTACCCAGGAGAGGGAAGTAGATGCTGAGGGTGCTCGGGACTGTGACTATTTGCCATCCAGTACAGAAGTATTGTACAACTGTAGTCCCCCTGTACAACCAGTCTCCTGCCTTGAATCACTGTGCCTGAACTATCTCTATAGCACAAGAGTAAATGACTTGCTCCCCCAAGCTAGACTTATGTTTGATTAAGGAGTAACGTATACAGTCAAGTGACTCACAGAGGATGCCAAGCACTTGCCCTTAATGAGAAGTGTGCATAATTTATAAGTCATGGGCAGGTTTAGACTGAAGAGTAGAAAACAGGGAAGGTGGCGTTCGAAATAGAAAGGCTTAGTGCCTTTCAGTTCCCATGTCCCAGAAGCCATCTACATGAACTTTTAAACACTCCCCAACAGTATCAAAAGGACAAGTTCTTGGATCACTGTAATGAACAAGTCTAGAGTCAGCACTTTCTTAGATGATGTAGAGACCACTGCTTACTCGTAGAGTGAAGTAAACATTTCTATTTCACCCTGGCAACCAAGGAACCAGGTCTGGGCTCATATAAAAACTTTACTTTGGGTGTTCTAAAATTGTGCAACCAAATCCACATAACACTGTGTTCATATCAACGTGAATGTGGGTGAGTAGAATGTAAAGAAAGTTGGAGGATGGATATTTAGTAATGCTGTGGACGCCTTGGGGTATAAAGAAATGGTTCAACAAACATGCCTGATTCAGGAGGTAATCTCATAAACAGATGTTTGAAATGTAACATGGTAAATTTTATGATCAATGTTTACGAAAAATATTACGATAAAGTTTTTAAAAAAAATCTTAGGCCTGCCCAGGAAACCGTTTTAGATCTGCAGAGCAGAAATTATTGAAGAAATTGTCTTGGTCTCAGCTATGGAATGGAACTTCATCTTTATCAGCCAGGAGCCTGCCATCTTCGTTTAGCCTTTTCTGAAATTAAAGAGATTCTGCTACTGATGCACTTACTTGTCCTCTGCCCCAAGTAAACAAGAAGAGACAAGGTAACATAGTGCCCCAAATCTTGGGGGCCACACTGCTGCACCTGAGACCTGGCTCTGCCCCTTCCTAGTTTTGAGACCTTGGTGAGTTATATAAACTCTCAGTGCCTCAGTTTGCTCACCTATAAGATGAGGATAGTAAGAATACCAACTTTAAGGTGGTTGTAAGGGTTAAGTGAGTTAATAGATACAAAGCACTTAGAATAGTGCCCAATGCCCTGTAAATAGTAACTTTGATTTCTGATTTTAGGCATTGGGGAGCCAAGAAAAACATTTTTTTTAGCTTGGCTTATATTTTAATTTTCCATTTGATAAATTTTACAGAACAGTTACTAGAATAGTACAAAGGACTTCTGATACCTTTTTCTCAGATTCTCCTTGTTAACATCTTGTCCCATTTGCTTTATCATTTCTGTGTGCTCATGTACATGTACTTGCTTGCCCACCCTCTACACACACACACACACACATACACTTTCTGTGAACCATTTGACAGTAAGCTGTAGATATCATGCTCCTTTATCCATAAATATTTACTGTGTGTTTCTAAGAACACAGACTTTCTCTTATATAACCCAAGACATTTATCTACATCAGGAACTATAACATTGATACAGTACTACTATCTGATTCATGATTCATATCAAGAGTTTACCAATTGTCCCAATAATGTCTTATACAGACTTTGTTGTTGTTTAGATCAGAGATCTAACCCTAGGCCACACACTGATATCTGTTTTCAAGCATTTAGTCTGTTTTATTGTATGTATGTATATGTGTATGTATGTATTTGAGAGAGAGAGAGAGAGTGGGTGTGAGTGGGGGGGAATGGCAGAAAGAGAGAGAGAGAGAGAGAGAGAGAGAGAGAGAGAGAGAGAGAGAATCCCGAGCAGGCTCCATGCCCAGCACAGAGCCTGAGGTGAGGCTCTGTCTCACAACCCTGAGATCATGACCTGAGCTAAAATCAAGAGCTGGATGCCCAACCAACTGAGCTACCCAGGCGCTCATAGTCTGTTTTAATCTTGAATAGTTCTTTGGTTTTACCTTTCATCATCTTGAATTTTTTGAAGACTATAGGCTTGGGGTGGGGGTGGGAGGGGTTGTTTTGTTTTTTAAGTAATCTCCACACCTAACTGGAAAGGCTCAAACTCACAAACCCTGAGATCAAGAGTCACCTCCACTGATCAAGCCAGCCAGGCCCCCCAGGCCACTTTTTTATAGCATGTTCCTCAATCTGGGTTTGTCTTACCTTTCCCTACGGTTAAATTCAGATAATACATTTTTGGCAGGAATATTGCAGAAGTGTTATTTATGATCTTCTCAGAACATCTTCTTAGGAGGCATGTGTCATTTTGTCCAATTCTTGGTGATGGTAATTTTGACTACTTGTTTAAGGTTTTCACTAATAGTAATTTGTGGAGAGATACTTTGAGGCTATGTAAATATCCTGTTCCTTATCAAACCCTCACCCACTAGTTTTAGTATCCATTGATAATTCTTGGCAGAATCGATTGTTGTGATGGCAGCAAGATGGTGATTTTTCTAATTCCATCATTCCTTCTGTGTCCATTAATTATTATTCTGTTGGAGGAGAGGAGAACTTTCCCTTCTCTTCCCCCCCACCCCCAATCTAATTATTTATATCAGGATGCACTCACAGACTTTGATTTCATTCTATAAATATTCTGGTAACTAACATCATCATGTTGTTTATGATAAATTTGGTGCTCAGACTGCCCCAGATTTGGCCAGTGGGAACACCTTCAAACTGGCTCCTATGCCCTTTTAACAAGTCTCCATCATTTCTTGAGTGCTTCCTTGATTTTTGTGACAGCATGTTCCAGGCTCATCTTACGTTTTTCCTGCCCCATCCCTAGAATCAACCATTCCTCCAAGGAGTCTTGGTTCCTCTTACTAGAGAAGAAAAATGTTTGCTTCCCTGTCAAAATTACCGTCATCAATGTTACTACTGAGACAGTCTCATCTCAGAAGAAACCAGTTGGCTCTCCTCCCATGGACTGTCTAGGCAGATCCACCCTAGAATGGATGGGCCTTCGTCTCATCCCACAGTCCTGCTCTCTGCCTGGTGCAGAAAGAAGGCTGCTGAAGTGTTAGGGCCCGATTGTGATAGGTCAGTGATTCCCCTCTGTGTGAGAGCCCAAGAAGAGATAGACTTCAGCTCTCTTCCTCATGGTTTTCAAGTAGTGATGGGCTTTAAAAAAAAAAAAAAAAAAAAAAGAGGTGGAGGTGGGCATCTAAAAATCTCATAAAAATGAAACTAGGTACTATAGCTACATCCCTGTTCTATTAACATGTGTTTATGTATAGTACTTATGGCTCACTCAGCAGCCCAAGGCTGTTTATGGCATATGATTCATAGTGGCATAAAAAGCAAGGCCTGTTCCCAGACAGACATGCTTGAAATAGAACTTTCTCTTCTGCAACCCATCACATGTGGTCATGTATTTATTTGTCAGCTTTGGTGACAAAGCACTTCAGGTTGTCCCCAACACCAGGGGCTGTTACCTATTGCTCCTTCAGGTAGACTTACTTCTCTTTACTAGGCAGGCAGCTAAATTTTCAGTATTGATTGCAAGGCCCATTCTGAGAGTAATTAGGAAGAAAAGCACAACATAGTAGTACCTCTTCTGGGACACCATTGATTGGAGGGGGGCGGGGGTATCCTCCCTGTCATAAGGAATTCCAGATTCCTTATAGGAATCTGTCGATTGAGGATCCTGTGTGCTTATGAGCTCAGTGATCCAAATGGGATTTGTGGAGTACATTTCTCTTTTTTCCCTGTTCCTTCACTTTTAGCCCAAGAACTTGAATGTCTTTGTCACTCTGGTCAGGGGTTGGTTCTGGCAGTAGCAGCCCAGCAGCAGACTAGGAAACGAGCTAATCTAATCTACTGAGCTAGCATAAGACACACGGATCTGGCTCTAATTAGGGTGGATTCTACTAATTTCAGGTTAAAAGTTTTCAAACCTGAGACTAGAAGCTATGGAGTAACAGCAGCTTGCAATTTTAGGAATCCTTCGGCGGGTGACTTGTATGGACCTGGGAGAAGAGGCTGCTGATCTGGGCCTGAAGGCATAGGGGTTGCTCCCCTACCGTGTCCCACACTGAGAATAGTCCAGCTGCTCTAATGCTGGTCAGCCAGGCATGGGCATGGTGTCTTGCATGGGGAAGGAGGGGCCTGGCTGTCAGTGAGACGATGAGAGACACAGGCCCCCAGGTGGTTGTTTGCACCTGCTCAGGGAAAGACTTGGGGAGAGGGACTCCCATGGTTGCTTTTATAGTTACGACCTCCACAGGGAAAGGAGGACATGTGGGCTCCCCATGGCAAGATAAGGACTGGTCTGGCATCTCAGAGTCCTGTTAGTCAGCAAAGAGGTGGTGAAGACAATGGAGAGCCAGGGCACAGAGGGAGGGGGGCGTTTTTGAGCTTCCCATGACTGTGGCTGCTTTTGTGCAGAGAGATTCCTGGTCACCACAGAGTGTGACGGGCAGGTTTATTTAATTGCAGGCACCCCAGAGCTAAGCGCAGCTGAGCGGAAGGAGCTGGAGAACAAGTTGAAGGAGCGGGAGGAATTCCTAATTCCCATTTACCATCAGGTAGCCGTGCAGTTTGCTGACTTGCACGACACACCAGGACGGATGCAGGAGAAGGGTGTTATTAACGTAAGTACAGTGGTTGCCACTTCTGACTTGTCAAAGACCTGTGAGCAAGCAAGTGTATGTCTCATGCTCACCGGCTCACAAGTGGGGATGGATTAAAACAGCTTGTGCAGATCAAATCGTTTTCAGTTTTTTTGGAGAGACTTTTTCCTTTTTTTGTATATCCATTATCATCCCCAAAACAATTTTATGATTTACCTTCCCGTGGACACCTTGGGAGGCAAACTCCATTTTGCTGGTGGGAAACTGAGTCTCATGTGCTTCCACTGGGGGCAGCTGCCCAGGTGGCCCTCAGGCTGTGGATTACACCAGTGTCAGGGTTCCAGCAGCAGCAAATTCACATGTGATCTGTGTACACGTTGTTTGAGCCATTCTGCTGCAAACCAATTCCACACTGTCCTGTTTATCTGGAAAGTCATAGCCTCCTCCCTAGAACATCTCAGCCATGTGTGGGGTTAGCATTAACAAGGCCCATTGCTGTGCACAGTGCTCGGGAGAGGGCACTGCAACTCTAAACTGGGGAGATAGCTGCAGGTGCTGAAAGTCACGGCCTGCTCTTAAGTCTCTGAAGGGCTTCCTAGAGGATAAGTTTTTGTGCCTGTGGAGTTCCCTGTGGACTGGGCACTGAGCAGGGATTAGGGCTGAGGTGACTAAGCTTATTCTTGTCTGTATGTAGGACATCCTGGATTGGAAAACATCCCGTACCTTCTTCTACTGGCGGCTGAGGCGTCTCCTGCTGGAGGACCTGGTCAAAAAGAAAATCCACAATGCCAACCCAGAGCTCACTGATGGTCAGATCCAGGCCATGTTAAGGCGCTGGTTTGTAGAAGTGGAAGGAACCGTGAAGGTAGGTGGGTGCCCTAGGAGGAGCCTTGGTGCTGTGCTCCTCACCCCCACCTGAGGATCCCCAGGCCTCTGAAGGCAGAAATGGAAGGGAAACATAGAGACCTAAGCCCTGTTTCCTCCCCACACCGTAACATGTCATGATGGGTTGTTAGAAGAGGTCATCGGACATTTTTTGTTGCTCACTGTATCATTCAGCAAACCTTTTTGCGTACTTTACTATATACCAGACACTGCATTAGGCCCTGAAAGAAAGAGGCAGATACTGTTCCCATCCACACAGAGCTTACCATCTCAAGGGGGAGATGGATTAGCTGAGAGGTCATGTACAACAATGTGGCCGATATTAACCACAGCAGACCCAGCACATCATGGAGCACCGAGAAGGACACCTGAGCCACTCTGGGAAGGAGGAGGAGAGTCTAGAACTTATAGAAGTGGTGTCTCAGCCATCCTGAAAACAAAGTAGGCATGAGCCAGAAGAAAAGGGTGGGGTTAGGGTGGGGACATCAGGGGATCAGGGGAAGGTAGGAGTGGCACGTTTCAAGGGCTGATAGCAAGAGTTATCACACATCTGAGGCACCGTAGATATCTGGATGGCTCAGATCAGGATCTGCAGGGTCGTGGAAGCTGTGTTAAGGGTCTGGACTGAGGTCTATGGGAAGCCACTGAGGTAGTTAACGCAGTAGAGTGACATACTCTGATTTGTATTATAGGAAGACCACTCAGGAGGCTGTGTGGAAGGTAGAATTGAAAGGGGTCAGGAGCAAGAAGCCTAATCGAAGGTGATGGTTATTTAGGCAGGAGATGCTAGGGCTTTAGCTAAAGATCTTCTGGTTTCACATCTGAGCTGGAAGGAAATGTCCACTCTGACTGCAAGGAACCATGAATCCCTCATCTTCTTGGGTTGATCTGGTGGAGAGGACACATGCCTTGGACCAGTGACCCCGCTGGGGGGAGGGGTCTGAGACCAGGGTGACCAGGCACTAGTATTTGCCCCTGGAATTATGGGCTGCACAGGACAGTCTGTGGGAGGATGGGAAGAAAGAGTTGGAACTTTTATTTCTCCATGTCCTTTTACTAAGAAAAATAAACTACCTGTTCTTAGTAGTTATTATATGGATTAAAAGTAAATCATACGCATCATATATAAATTTTATCAGAATATTGGTAGTGTATGCTGAGAATGTCTTTTCCTGATAGCTGTTTTGATCAAAATATTTGGTGCCTATTAGGTTAGAGTACTGAGGGAGGGCAGGCCCGTCAGCCTCTTCCCGCAAAGTGTTGGCTGATGTCCCTGCTGACTGTTCTCAGGAAGGAACTCCAAGATTTGTCGTCATTGTTAAACCCCGTGAATCTGGGTGCTACTAAGATTCACCTCTGTGTTAAGCCTACCCATTTCTTTACGACTGAAAAGCTTCTTTAGATAAATATTTCAGATGTGCAGTGGGCGAGCACAGCCTTATGCGACGTCTGGTTCAGGTTAAGGTCAGTTTGTGGCATCATAATTGAGTGAGACAATTTTGTCAGTGGCTACTGGCAGCTTCTAGTGGAAGTTGGCATTGAAAGTCACGCAAGTGTAAAATAAGAGGTTGTTCTCGAGTTAAGAGTGGCCGGCTAGGTAAATGGAGTGTGTGTGTGTGTGTGTGTGTGTGGCCAGGAGAGGCCCGCACCGCCTTCCTACCACATTAGTCAGTAATGGACGTGCAGGGCTTCAGTAAGCACAGGGATGAGGAGAAGGAATAGCTTCCCTCCGAGCATGAAGTGAGTGGATAGGCCCTTCCATTGTTCCTTAGCATCCTGTATCCAGGGGACAGTGTGTCTGGAGAAATAGGTCATTGACATCTTGTAGATATGGAGAGAACTGTTGGCTGTATGTACACAGACTCCATGCTGGAAATCAAGTGTGGGAGACCACCCCAGCCCAATAGGTCAGGAGGAGGCTGCCTGAGACACTGGGAACCAACTATACCCAAGGACTAAGGCTGGTCCCTCCCTCCCGTCTACAAAAGACAGCATTCCCTTGAGCTCTTTAGTCCAGGAGGACAGCTGAGGAGAAGAAAGGAAGGGCAATGATGCTATGATGTGGCTTTGAAACCTCCTTCCGTATTCTGCAGGCTCAGCAGGACCTAGTTTAGTGTGGGGTGGGTGATAAAATCTGTAGCGCCCTTGAGAGAAGAAAGTGTTGCAGTGTTCAGAAGCCGTCTGTGCTGCCTTCATAGAATCTGCTCTGTGTTTGGCAATGGCTTAAAACCTTAAAAATGTTGCCAACCTCTCCCCACTCCTTTTTTGGTTCTTCAAACAGTGATAGATAGCGTGCACTGTGTCTCAGGTGCAAACACTGCCTGAGTCTAGACCTTGGCTTTGCACCAGGAAGTGACCCTCTGATCCTCATTGTGGTTACTGGTAGGGAAAGACATTTAGTGATAGGCATCTGCTAGCCATGTGTGTGTTCTTTTGTCTCAGAGAATTTATTTTTTTGTTTTTGTTTTGTTTGTTTTTATCTTAATTCTGAAGAAAGAGATCTGGGGACAGAAAATTTGAAGACACTGTGATGTTATGTAACTTAGCAGTGCAATTCTTTTGTTTCCCATAGAGGAATCTGTTACTGTGAGTTATAGGATTTTGTTTGAATCCACTGGGATAGTCCTGTTGTAGGAAATAGTACGGTTTATGGTTCAGAGTTTCACTGCAGAGAGGAGAAAAGCATGGCTGCAGTTGCCTGAAAACAGGAACAAGAACTTGGGTTTAAGTTGGGTCATAAGAACACAGTACATGCTTGTATCACGGGTAGGCTTTCTCTCTTGATTCTTAGATCCACAGTTTGAGGCATGTGGTTTTTCAAACAGACTAATTTTTTTCCCCAGCCCCAAAAGGATTAGAACTCTGCCTGGGGCAATGAGAAGTGGTATTGGGAATCTCACAAACTTTTTGCATCCCAGCCTTGCCATTTGCTGGCTCAGACATATTATTGATTTAAGTTTCCATCTCTTCATGTATAATACAGAGATGATGCTTCTTTCACAGGGTTCAGTGAGTTTGAAATGACATGATAAGTAAGGTATGGGGCACAATGTCTGGCACTCAGTAGACACTCAGAATGTGCCGGTCTGCTCCCCTTCTGCACACAGCATGCCAGAAGGTAAAACATCATAACGTCAGCTAAGAGTTAGATGTATAACTTAATGATCTTGGCAGGAGCCATGAGCATGGTAGATTCTCAGTAAATGTTCTTTGTTTTAAAAAAGATTTTTGTAATGTTTATTTTTGAGAGAGACAGAGACAGAATGCGAGTGGGTTAAGGGCAGAGAGGGAGACACAGAATCCGAAGCAGACTCCAGGATCTGAGCTGTCAGCACAAAGCTCAGTGCGGGGCTCCAGCTCACTAGCTGTGAGATCATGATCTGAGCCGAAGTCAGATGCTCAACCGACTGAGCCACCCAGGCACCCCATGTTCTTTGATTTGGTTTGCTCTAACTGAATCCACGATCTAGGATGCCATAGCACATTGCTACTGTCCAGATAGCTACTCATACACTCTTACTCTGGATTTCCAAATGAGATGGTCGGTCATTGGAGGCCCTTGCAAGGATGACTGAGGAAAAAGCACCGTTAACAAAGTTGTTTGATTCCCACTTTCCCCAAAGGCTGACCTCATGCTACCCCTGGACAAAACTTTTGATTTAGGGCCAGGGAAGGAAGAGGGAAGGCAGAACCTGGAAAACATTGTTTGGCCCTCTGTGGGTCTGGGGCTGAGATTGGAGTACCTCTGAGGAGACAGGGTCCACAGGCCACCCCAGCCCACATGGCTGTTTGCTCTTTTACTCCAAAGCCTCAGAAAAAATCACATTGCCAGCAATGTCTCCAGGCAGCTCACAAGGTGAGTTATCTACAGGGCATGGTAATCAGGACTCACATCCATCAGACTGTGCCCTGGTCGCTCTCTAGTCCTCCTGTATATTGAATAAGGAGGGCTTAACAGCTATCCAATACTTAGAAATGAAACTTTCTAAACAGGTCATTTAGATTTTGTACGATAGACTAATTACTACATACAATTAGTGAGGCTGTGAGTAGTGCCTGAGATACTTATCCACTGATGCAGAGAGAGATAAAGTATCTGCTCAACATTTATTGTAAGACCAGTATTGTAATGTTTAATTATCAATATTTTATTGGTACTGAAATGTTGTGATTGGGATGAGTGTGAGGCAAGTAGTGACTTACGGTCCCAAGCCTATTATGAGATTAGCAGCCCAGCATTTCACACTTGCTTAAAATCCACACTGGAATAGTGGGAATAATCAGTCACATTTTCATAATTTTAAGGAGGGAAATTATAATTGCCTTCTTTCTGGGAATAGGGTTGGCCCGTCCTTCTGTATGGCTGGAACAATGAATCTTACAGCTCTGTTCTAGGAGGCAAACAGGGGACTGTAGACTCCCTAATCCAGGGGAAGAGAGCCTTGCTCCTCCTGGGTGAAGGAAGTTAGGTCAAAACAGTACATTAAACCCTCCCAAGTCTGTTAAGAAAAACCTGTAGTGCTGTGGGTACTTAAGTTTTATTCTTACTAAAAATGCTATTGACCAAGATTTGCAACCCTTCGCCTTTGTGTACACTGCTGTGACCTAAACTTTACTGAGGTCCTGCTTGATGGTTGTCATCCAGTTGTATTTTGAGTGAACAGCAAATCTTTCATACATGGGGACCATATTTTCAAAGAGGAGACTTTAGAGCAACACACTCCAAAACTTGGAGTGTGTTGCTTTAATCCTGTCTAGGAACTTTTTTAATGTTTAATTTAAACACCTAGCATATTCTGTGGCTGCAGGAGGGGAAGGCAGAAGAGTTTTCTCTAGAGGGTAGCTGGCTTTCCAGCATAGTGTCTGAGCATCGTTAGAAGCAGGCATCTCGTTAGCTAATACATTACACCAATCAAGGAGAGTTATCTTAAGCCACAATTAATCTGCTCCCTGGCATATGTTGATAGGAAAGCATCATGCTGTTTCTTAATTAAAAGCAAACGGATTAAAAATGATTAATAAGAGTATTAAATATTCTCCTAAACTAAAGGCTTTGGGATTCTTGGGTAAATCTAGTTTTTTTTTTTCTTTTTCTTTTTTTTCATTCTGAAACCCAAGAAGCATTCATTGTTTTATTTCTTACACCACCACCACCACCCCTCCCCCGCCAAATCTGCATAAGTAAGGGCAAGCGCATAAGTCCTCAAACCCTGGAGAAGTCTAAATTACTGATGATAGAGATGGAAATGTCCCAAGTTTGGGTGGCAGCAGCTAAGAGTATCCCAGTGTATCCAGTCCACATGTAGGGTGCACAGGCGCTGGGATGCCAGAGTGAAGACCACTGCATTGTGGGGGAAACCTCACTACCCACCCCCTTTGTCAGTAGAGAGTGACACAGCACCTCCCTTCCTTCAGAACAAGACACTTCCCTGTCATTTGCCTCAGAGATGGCAGAGTCCTGACGGAGGCACAAAGAAGTGGGAAGACGCACTCAGGCTTACACTGGCGTGGCCATCCCACCCTAAGAGAGCTGATCTTTGTAGCCATGATTCAAACAGAGACAGGCACCTTGGGCGCCAGAAAAAGAACTGCACAAAAGGACCAGAAAAGGTGCACTGCTGACCCTTAATCCTGGCCTCCTTAATCCTTCAACTGTGAAGAACTCCTTAAGAATTTTTAGAAACGTGGAAGTCAATTACATGACATAATAAATAATCAGTCACAGCTAACTCACCAGCTAAGTTAGAAATGAGGAGGTGAGAGTCTGCAAGGAACCATTACTTTAGAAGGCATGAAATAAAATGTTAGGAAACCACACAGTGCTCAGTTTCTGACTGCGTGCTGCCGTCGAAGGGTGTGAAGAAGACATTCCCTCTGTGCCTCACAGGTCCTGAAGTTCCAACCATGGCTCCTGCACCTTTGCTTGTATACAAGGTTTCCTGAGCCGCATCTCAAGCCTCAAAGCCTCTGAGAGTCCCTGATGCACCCACCTATTAAATTACAGCGCCAAACTCATTGTCATTCTGGCTTTGACTTCGTTAGTGATAACAGAGAAGGATAGCGCACCTTTAAATGACGAGCTTTGTGTTTAATTACCCAAACAAAATGACATAAATATGAATGAGCCCTAATGGTGGTACTTGGTTTTCCGGAAACCATTAACAAAACGATTCCTAAATGATTTGTAAAGAAAATGAGAGGAGAGGAGAGGAGAGCAAGGAGAAGGCTATTAGGTTTCTAACACACTCCTGAATTATTATGTAGTCAACTACCTAGGAAATACTCAGCTAAATGATCTCGAAAAAAAGGAGGCGCAAGGTGGTTTGTTTAGACTTTCAGGGTTACAGATACCTTGCCCCATTGGAATACTCTCATAGTAAAATGGGTAGGTTTCTGACCTAGTGGCTCTCCCCTAGTAACAAGACTTCCCATACGTCAGTACCCCTCTGTGCCCTGTTGAAAGACTTCCACAACCAGGCAACCCATCTGCCACCCTGGCAGGGGCCAGAGACTTACATTTTAAGAATTGTGTCTTACTTCCTCAGAAAAGACACCTTTCATTTTTTTTTTTTTTTTTTTAACACATGTTGACTTTATTTTGTAAGTAAACTCTACGCCCATGTGGGACTTGAACTCACGACTGCAAGATCAAGAGTTGCATGCTGTACTGACTGAGCCATCCAGGTGCCCCTCAGTCAGCACTTTACTGAACAATTTGGGCTTTTGACTGTTTCTCTCAAGTCCATTAGGCAATTACCTTGTCTCACTCAGCCTTTGTGGAATAGGTGGAGACCTAGAATGATAGGACATGAGTCAGTATGAGCACTAACATCTGTAGGGGCCCATGTGGATGCTTCAAAGATGCATCTTGTACCAAAAGAAGGAAAGAGAGAATGAGGAAAGCTCCTGTCCTGAGACCTCTTTCCTCTTACTATTGTAATGCCAGCAATAGTGGAGAATCATGAACAACTTATTGTGCGGTGAACAAGCTTTTGGAGTGAACTTTCCAGATAGTGAACAATCTGGGTGTCCAGCCTGGCCTGGCCCCAGGTGTTTGACCAGGAGTCGTCTTTTTGCAGGCCTATGTTTGGGACAATAACAAGGATCTAGTGGAATGGCTGGAGAAACAGCTGACCGAGGAAGATGGTGTTCGCTCAGTAATAGAGGAAAACATAAAATACATCAGCAGAGACTATGTCCTCAAGCAGATCCGCAGGTGAGACCCTCTGTGGGAGGGCAGGCGGCGGGGGTTATGTAGGAGAAATTGGGCTCGCTTCTTTGGAAGGAGCAAAGATTTAAGGACAAATCATGAAATGATGCCTTACAATCTTTGTGGTTTCTTTCTGTTTGGGACTGCTATAGTTGACCCACAGATAAAAATAGAGCCTTGAAATACAATTCTTTCTCAGCTACTGGTCCCTAGGGGCACTTAGTAATCTCAGCTAGATGAGGGCTTAGTTCATTGTGCCCAACTATTAGCTCCAAGTGCAGATCTTGTGAGAAAAGCTGATTTCATGGCAGTTTCTTGGGGAACTACCTCCTCCCCTCCTTGAGCCAAGAGTTAGCTATATTCTTGAGTCCAGTCTTCTCAATTGAATGGATGGGGAGACTGCTGGGGACATTTTTAAATGTCAGTGCAGAGAACAAATCTGTACCCAGATGGACCTGTTATTTGCATTTTCTCCCATTTGCTTTATCATTTGTGTATATATATATATATATATATATATATATATACACACACACACACACACACACATATATACACCTTCCTATATGCCTACTAAGGATAAGTTACATAGATCATGGCCCATCATGGCCCTTTACCCCAGATACAAAAGTATGCATTTGCTAATGTGGATATTCTCTTACATAACCACAGTAAGATCAATTTTAGTAAATTTAACACCGAGAGAATCTCTTATCTCATCCACCATTGGATGTAAGATGTTGCTCCTTTTGATTTTGTCTGGTGTTTTCTCATGATTAGATTCAGGTTATACACTCTCCACTGGAATATTACATACATGAAGTGGCCTTCACAGGGTACCACATCTGGACACCTGAAGCCATCTGTCCCTCCTGACATTAGAATCACCTGGCCAGGATGTTACTCAGTTTCTCCACTGTGTAATTACTGATTTCCCCCCTTGCACCTAATAAGCAATCTGTGGGTAGACACTTCGAGACCATGAAGATACTCTGTTACCAGGATTTCCCCCTGGATCCCCGGTGACTCTTGTCTGATCCCAGACAAGGTTACAAAAGGATAACTTTCCAACTCTACGTCCTTCACAGTCCCCATTCCAGCTGTCTTGTAAGCAGAAAGTCTTCTCTCCTCCTAGTCATGTATGTATTCACTAGTCTACACCAGTCATGAGTTTCTATTTTTTTTAAATAATTTGCCATTTATTATTATATTTACTTCGATGTCCAAAATGTCCAAGACTTAGCCAGTGGAAGCATCTTTGTGCCAGTTCCACTTTTTTGTGACGTGCCCCCATTGTTTGTTTATGTAATTCCTTACTTCCTGACATTTCAAAATGGGTTCAGTCCATCTTGTACCTGCCTTGCTGCTGGAGACTTTTTTCATGTAGGAAAACAAATCAGGTAAGGTGGTGACTGAAGTGTCTGCAGTCGATTCTGTTAGATTATTGGGCAGTTCTTAAGCTACCCTAATCCAGACACTGTTGCCTCTCTTTTCTTCACCATCCCAAATCTTCCTCTCTAGCTTGGTACAGGCCAATCCCGAGGTTGCCATGGATTCCATCGTCCATATGACCCAGCACATCTCACCCACTCAGCGAGCAGAAGTCGTACGGATCCTCTCCACGATGGACTCCCCTTCAACATAGAAAGAGCTTCCTGCCCATCCCTGCCCTGCCTCTGGAGAAAAGGGCTAGAGCTGCCTCTTACGCCTGAAACCACTCTGATGAGAAGGCACAGGAGACCCAGCACTGGAATCAAAGTGGCATTTTGCTTCCCCTTGAACGTTTTCAGGTTATGCATGACATATTGGGACATAGGGTCACAAAGTCCCCACTGGTCACACCCATCCCGTTCAGTATTTATTACCCTGTCTGTGACTACAGCTCTTTCTCCCTGCAAGGACCCGAGAAGGCAATGAAGGGTACAAGCATGTACCATGCGGTCTCACTACACAAAGCAGGGCTGCTGCTCCTGTCTATACAGCTACTTGGTCCCAGCCCAGGGAGGTACTCAGCAGCCCTTCCTCACCCCTGGCCCCATGAGCCTGCAGCCACAGGCAGCAGAGGAGGGCTGGAGTGAGGAGGAAGCCTCGAGTCCACGTTTTTTTTTACCCCCACATTCAGCCTGGTACGCACTAGGTACAGGAGAAGAATAGTTCCCAACTTAATCACACCAAGGTACCTATTTATCCTTCATGGAGTATGAAATCTGCAAGCTCCATAGGAACTCGAAGATGAGGGCAAAACCACGATCCAAGAAGCAGACAGAAAAAGGTAGACCAAGTCACTGCTGTTGATTTAGGGACCTCAACTGTGGGTGTGATTCTCTTAGAACAAACAGAAGGACAGTTGACCTACCACTACCTTGCCTGTCACTGCTCAGTTCTCTGCTGCACCTGCTGGGAGCTGCGCAGACAGCGTGAGAGCCGGAGCGGCAGAAGAAGAGCTGGGGGAGTGACCCTTTCTGTCACTACTGGAAAGTTAGTTACTCATGCCACAGGGAGAATGGGCTGGATAGTCTCTCATTTTAGGACTCGTAAGGTTATTACTATTAAGCCTGGAGCTTTGATAGTTATAAAAGGTTAATAGTGCCTACAGAGTCACTCAGCTCTTTTTCCAGGGCAACTCTCCCAGCAGCGGACGTTCCTACTTCCTTTGGGTCTTGTCTCTCCCTGGAATGTCCACAAGCAGCAGGTGTAGCCAGTCTCCCCACAGCTGCTGAAAGGAACCCTGGTGACATCTTTGTTCTGAGCACCAGGAACTGGCCTTCCCCGGTGTGAGCAGGCTTCCAGGGAACACGGAATCCACATGACCTTAAGATTACCTACAACTCCGTCATGGTGCTGCTGTCTTCCAGGCTCACCGGTCCCTCCCTGGCCAGCGGCAGGGGCCTCCTCACCAATGGTAGAGAGAGTTTATTTTCAACAGCCTGTTTATTCAAAGAAAGAGTTTACTGATTCCCCCGTTGGTGTTCCTAAAGCAAGAGTGGCAGGTGATCAGGGCTGGTGTAGCATGCAGTTCTTACAGTGCAGCTAATTGCATTTGTCACTGATGACCAAGGAGGAAATAAATCACTAAGATGTTCTGGAAGCGGTGGTATGAATACTTTCGTACAAGCTACAGTTTTGAGCCTTAACCCTACAGTACACGCACAAGAAAGAGCCCCCTTCTTCAGGAACTGCTTGTGCACATGAGCACTGTGTAGCTGGATACATTACTGACTGCCCTCTGGAACTCGGAGCTTCAGCCAGGCTGCCCTGATGCAAGGTGCAGGTGTTGAGTATCATCAAAGAGGGCAGAAGAAGGTGAGGAACAATGTTCAGTCCAGATAGAAGCATCCACTGTGGCTGGTATCCGCTTAAGTAAAAACTGGATTCATCTTGGACCAGATTATACTTTTCTGCAATTAGTAAAACCTACCTGTAGGTGGTACAAACCCCCTGCACACCCCAGCTGGCCTGTGCTTGCCCTGGCTTTTCTTCAGAGGCAGGGTGGGTTATATTCGTGTTACCAATTCCCCTTCACCAAATTATTATTCAGTAAGTGAATATGGTTCCTCTCTAAAAGTCTGTGATGCCTACTCCCCCATCCCCAGAGCACCTCACTGTAGGTCTTACCCCAGACAGGAATTTTTCATGCAGAGAAGTCAGGAAGAGCCATAGAACGTGAGCAATCTGATATCCCCCAGCTCATTATATAGGCAAGGTTACTGAGCTAGGAGGAGTATAAACGATGTATTGAACAAGACTTGCTTGAGCCGAGATCGCCATATTCACTTCATTCACAAAGCAGCCTTCACTTGTCTCGTTGAGCATTCAATGGACACATACCCTGATGAGCAAGGAGCATCAAATGTATTCTTTCCACGTTTTGTTGAAATAAACCTCCACATTTGTAGAAGAGTCCCTGTTTGTCATTTCGACCCACGCCCAGCCACCGCATTCATGTTCTACTTTAAGCGGGGAGCTTTCAGCACTGGTAGGCTGAGCCGCTGCTCTGCTGCTAAAAGCTGAGCCATTATAGTGACAGAACAGCATGCATGCATTGCTTCTGCAAAGTGACATCTTTGAGAAACTTGGAGGCTTTTCAGATACACATACCCTTGATGGCCTGGGCAGTTTCAGGGTGTTCTTAAAAGGAACATGAAGATTTAAACCTCTTGGTTTACATGATTTTGTGGGATTTTCTGGGTCAAGTGAATAGTGAACCATATTCAGAGCTCACCTCAGGCCAGTTTTATGGAGAGGTAGATTCTCTTAATAATTTAGCTACTTAATGGATTTTGAATGCTAACTTTGGGCACAAAAAGGCACCAGGAGCAGGAAGCTCATGCTTGTGTACCTTCAACCCTCTGCCTCTGTTTCTCTCTAAATCCATGTGGTTGAAGCAAGAACAAACACCAGTCCCCAAACATTTGCAAAGAAAAGTGGAGGCCACAAGAGATCAGGAAGGGGAAGCACTGGCCTTTGCTAATTATTAAACTCGGCGTGCTGTGTCTGTCTCTCTGGGATATTTAGCAAAGCAAAGGGTGTTTTTTTCCTAAAATGAAATGTTTATTTTAAATATACTTTATATATATTTACTTTATACATATATATAATATGTTGTAAATATACATCCATTTGAATCACCCTAAGGTAGAAGTTCTTAGAGTAAGAAGGGAGATCCAGGAGGAAAATTGCTACTCTTTGCCTCCAGCTGCCGCAGGGAATCCTGGTCAGCACAGAGGCCTTGAGCCTTCTTTCCTCCTCCCTAAGCAGGCAGATCAGAAGCAGACCCCAAGATGTGAACTTTAAGCTGTCCTTGTTCTCAGCTCATATCTGCTGGTGCTTCTGGGGATGGTCAGCAGGAAGAATGGGAAAAGATTCTGCTCCTGCCTCTGGGAACTTGTCTGACACATACAGTGCTTTCTTTTGTAGGGGAGTGCTATTTCTTTCACTGGTCTTTTTCATAAAATTTAAAACCTCCACTGGTACTACTAGAATAGTGAGAAAAGCTTGAACAGCAGGGATTCTGTGATCTAGTCCCAGGCCCACCTACATTTCCCCAACTGAAAAACAAGGACACAGGGATGAATACAGGTGTCTAATGACCATCACGGAGAACCCTAACAGTGTTCCTTCCAATGTGTAGGGCTTGGTGAGAGGCCTGAAGAGGAACTGAGCTGGGAGGTGAACATTCACGCCAATGCTAGCCTTGACCTGGGCAGAGGAAGGGCACCAGTTGAGTCTGCCTGATCTACAAAGTAGGGCAGAAAGTAGTAAGGGCCACATGAGTGGTATGGACAATTAAGGGCTGAAGCCTCCTGGTAGAGAGCAGTTTCCAGATGGGAAAGGAAGGCAAGGTGTCTCAAGTCAGGGCACACACATTTGCCAGGTTATGAAGGGACACTTCCTAGTTGGAAAGGAACAGCATTGCTCTGGGGGAGGATGAACAATGATATGTGAAAAAACAAGCAGCTGACAGACCATGGATTTATTTAAGTGTTAGGCCAAGGAAGAAGATATGTCCTGGAGAGAGTGGGAAACTGTTGGTGGTCTGGGGCATGGGAAGACCGGGTACAAAAGTTTAGAAAGCAGCATAACAGTGAAAAGACCACCAGCTTGGATGCCAAGAAATCTAGCTTCAAGCCCAGTCCCATGTGTGTATGTCACTGAGCTGGGGGTCACCTAAGATTAGTCCAGAACACCCCAGGAGGCATAGAGATAACAAAACAACTGTCAGCTATTTTCAATACTCTAGAAATCCCACATGTCCTTAGGCAGCTAAGGCTCACCATGATCTCTGAAGACAGTTTTGCCAAGCCAGCTAGTACTGGCTCATATCCTGGCCAGAAGTTCCAATGGGCAGTTGATAAATAATGGGACCAGGACATCATCACAAATGCATGTTTGAGTAGGCAAAATCTTCAAAACCAGGATTCCCTGAGGTTGCAGGGGGTGGAAGGAACTGGGGGTGGGACATAATGGCACCTCAGCTCTGAAAGGACTCAGAACCACCCAGTGGGCTCTGCTCATTGGGAACTGTAAGGAGAGGAAATAGAGTGTAGTTCAGAGATTGTTGTATGGCGGGCTTAATCCCAAACATTCTGATCCTGTCACTGGTTTTCTGGAGTGAGCAGGAAGGACTGGGAGTAAGGAGAGACAGAAATAACGACGTCCAAGCCCTGAATTAGGAAAAAGCTAATAGAGCGCTCTTGTCCGTGCTAACACAGAGAGATATTTTCGTAGCCACTTAAAAGAGCATAGACTGGGGGCATCTGGGTGGCTCAGTTGGTTGAGTGTCCAACTCTTGATTTCCTCTCAGGTCATGGTATTGAACCCATCAGGCTCTGCATTGAGCGTGGAACCTTAAGATTCTCTTTCTGTTTCCCCCTCCCTCCCTCTGCCCCTCTCCCCTGCTCTCTAAAATAAAATTTTTAAAAATTCTAAAAATAAAAGCATAGACTTTGGAATAAGCCTGAGCTGTGTTCAAATATCTAGTCCCTCCCTCATTCTTGTTCTTTGGAAAACTTCCTGCCTCCTTAATGTGTGAAATATGGATAACAAAGAACTCAAAGGGGCTTTCTGAAAAATTATCTTAAGTCAGTTGACATGAACCAAGCAGTGAGCATTAGTAGCAAATTCTCAGCATATGTTAGGGTTCTCCACGCTCTGCCCCTTCCTTGTGCTCACAAGATATGGGGCTTATCATCACTCTGGAGTGTCCTAAAGCTTTCAGAGAAACATCCCCCCACTTACCTGAGCAGAATCTAGGGATTTTCTCCAGACACTGAGTTACATGGACACTGAGCAAAAGTGTCATTGAAGAGTAGTATGGTCTGAATGTCCCCCAAAATTGATGTGTTGATATCCAGCCCCTGTATGAGAAGGTGGGACCTTTGGGTGGTGCTCAAGTCATAAGTATGAAGCCTTCATGAATAGGAGTAGTGCCTTATAAGAGGATCCAAAGAGATCCTTCCCTTTTCCATCAAGTGAGGATATAACTTAAAGTCAGGGATCCCAGGAGAGAGCCCTCGCCTGACCATATTGGCATTCTAATCTCAGACTTCCATTTTGTTGTAGCAGCCCAAATGAACTAAGACAAAAAACTGGACCAGGATGGTGCTGCCATTCAAACCTAAAAATGTGGATAAGGAGAGAAAGTACCTCAACATAATATAAACATATGACAAGCCCACAGCTACCATCAGACTCAACAGTGTAAAACTGAAAGCTTTTCTTCTAAAACCAGGAACAAGATAAGGATGCCCACTCTTAATGCTTTTATTCAATGTAGTATTAATGTACAACATGGTGACTACAGTTGATAACACAGTCTTGTATAATTGAACTTTCGGAAGATGGTAGAACTTAAGTGTCTTCACGTACAAAAAAAGTGAGGCGGTGGATGTGTTAATTGATTAAATGGAGTGAATCCTTTCACAATGTATACGTGTAGCAAATCACTACAATATACACTTTAAATATCTTACAATTTTGTATGTCAATTATGCTTCAATAAAGTTGGATTTTCTTTTTTAAACTGATACCAGGAGTGAGGAGCTATAATAAACCTAAAAATGTAGAAATGGCTTTGGAAGAGTTTGGAGGTCCATGCTAGAAAAAGCCTACATTGCCATGAAGAGACCTTTAAACATGATTTGGGTGAGGGCTCAGAAGAGGAAGAGAGCTGTAAAGAATGCCTTCATCTTATTAGAGAATCTCTAAGTGACGGTGAACTGAATGTTGATAAAAACATGGTTGCTAAAGGCCTTTCTGATGAGGTTTCCAACAGAAATGAGGAACGTGTTACTGGAAACTATAGGAAAGGTGATGCTTGTTTAAAAATGGCAAAGAGGGGCACCTGCGTGTCTCAGAGTCCAACTTCAGCTCAGTTCATGATCTCGCAGTTGGTGAGTTTGAGCCCCACATCAGGTTCCATGCTGGCAGTGCAGAGCCTGCTTGGGATTCTCATTCTTGCTCTCTCATCTCTCTGCCCCTCCCCTGCCCTACTCATCTCAAAACAAAGTGGCAAAGAACTTGGCTGAACTGTGTTCATGTTCCAGTGTTTTGTGGAAGGTAGAACTTGTGAGCCATCAAATTGGAATTTGGTTGAAGCTGTTCCTTTTTTTTTTTTTTTTAATCCTTTTAATGTTTACTTTTTGAGAGAGAGAAAGAGCGAGCAGGGGAGGGGCAGAGAGAGAGGGAGACACAGAGTCCAAAGCAGGCCCCAGGCTCTGAGCTGTCAGCACACAGCCTGACGCTGGGCTCGAACTCAAAAACTGCCAGATCATGACCTGAGCCAAAGTCGGACACTTAACCTACTGAGCCACCCAGGCACACCATGGTTGAAGCTGTTTCTAAGCAAAGTATTGAAGGTGTGACTTGGCTTCTCTTGAATGTTGACAGTAAAATGTGAAAAGAGAGAAAGGACTTAAAGACAGAATTGTTAAAAGGGAAGCAGAAATGTAAAATTTGAAAAATTCTCCATCTGTCCATATTGCAAAAAATGAAGAAGGATGTTCTGAAGAGAACACGAAGGGTATGGCCAGACAACCCTTTGGTTAACATGGGCAAGAACCTCAGACTTAATCAACCACCCCAGCAGGAAAACAGCCTGTTTGAACAAAAGGGGAAAGAGGAAGGAAAGCAGGAAGGTTGCTGGACTTAGATTTACAGGATGGGACCATAGAACTATTCTGCTTCTAACATGCTCTTTTCTTTAAGGCAAGGGTAGAAGGACCCCAAAGGCAATTCAGAGATCATCAGAGCTGCCTCCTTAGTTTCAAAAGGCGGGGTTTCAATTGGCCAGACGTTGAGCCCCACCCAAAGCTGTGGAGGGCAGACCCTTGCCCATCAGAGCCATGGGGGTGGGGCCCCTCCTGAAGACTCCACAGTAGTGCTGGTGACACTATTCTGGCCCAGGAGAGCTGCCATGTGGACTGTGCCCAGCGAAGCCATGGGGGCAGGTATACTGCAGGGGGCCAGTGTGAAAGATGAGCCTCCCACTCAGTATACCTGGAACGTGACAGGTTGTAAAGAAGATTGTTTTCAGGGTCACCTCGGTGGCTCGATCAGTTAAGTGTCCAACTCTTGGTTTCGGCTCAGGTCACGATCTCACAGTTTGTGAGTTCAAGCCCTGCATCAGGTTTTGTGCTGGCAGGGCAGAACCTGCTTGGGATTCTCTCTCTCCCTCTCTCTCTGCCCCTCCCTCATACTATCAAAATAAAAAACATTTTCTTTTAAAAAGACTTCTCAGCCTTAAAATTTAATGTTGTTTGCCTTATTGGGTTTGAGACTAGCTTGGGACCTGTCACCTCTTCCTTCTTGATTTATTTTGGAATAAGAGTGTCTATCCTGTGCCTTCCCACCATTGTATTTTGGAAGCACATGATTTGATTTCACACGCTCATAGCTGGTGGGGAATTTACCTCAGGATGTATTATCCCTTGAGTCTCACAACATATCTGACATAGATCTTACTTAGATGAGACTCTGACTTTTAGACTTTTTTTTTTAAATTTTTTTTTAACGTTTATTTATTTTTGAGACAGAGAGAGACAGAGCATGAACAGGGGAGGGTCAGAGAGAGGGAGACACAGAATCTGAAACAGGCTCCAGGCTCTGAGCTGTCAGCACAGAGCCCGATGCGGGGCTCGAACTCACGGACCGCGAGATCATGACCTGAGCTGAAGTCGGCCACTTAACCGACTGAGCCACCCAGGTGCCCCTGACTTTTAGACTTTTAAGTTGATACTGGAATGAGTTAAGGCTTTGGGGGCTGTTGGGATGGAATAACTGTGTTTTACATGTAACAAGGACATAATTTTGGCAGCTAGAGACAGAATGCTATGGTCTGAATGTTTATACTCCTCCCCAAATTTATTCTGAAATCCTAATGCCTACTGGTGATGGTATTAGTAGCTGGGGCCTTTGGGAGGTACTTAAGTCATGAGAACAGAGTCCTCATGAATAGGCTCAGTACCTTATAAAAGAGGATCCAGAGAGATCTCTTCCCCCTTCTGCCATATTGAGGACATAACAAGAAGTCTGTGACCTAGAAGAGGGCTCTCACACAACCATGTGGTACCCTGATCTTGGACTCACAGCCTCCAGAACTGTTGGAAATAAATTTCTATTGTTTGTTTATAAGCAATCCAGTTTGTGGAATTTTGTTATAGCAACCCAAATGGACTAAGACAGAAAAGGCTGAGCTCTAAGTCTGGCTGTCCTTACAGTAGGGCCTTGAGCAGCTCAAAGGCTTTAGGGGGTCTTGGTTTCCCTAGAATACATAAAGAGAAGACTGAATGAGAATACTCCTAAGATCTCTTCTGTATCTAGAAGGGTTCTAATCTGGGATCCTGGATAAAGCTAAAGTCTGGGTAAAAATACCATATCCAGTGGTGTTGTCAGTAACATTATTAATCTCAGTGGGAAACAACAAACCAGCAGCCTGGCCAAAAATTTAACATATATGAGAAATAAGAGCTTATAGGGAGCCTTATAAGCTCTCCATGCCACAAAGACCAGAGAGGATCCAATCTATCCACACATCACTAACTGGCTGCAATCCTATACATACTTGTAGAGGAGATGCAAGAGGGCCTATTAGAAAGCAAAAGCCAGAGCAGGCTAAAAAACTGCTGTTTTAATGTGCTCGCTCTCTCTCTCTCTCTCTCTCTCACACACACACACACACACACACACCACAAACATGCACACACACACCAACAGAAGGTAGAAGCCTTAATGGTACAAGGTCTTTGAGCACAACATCTGCCCAAATCTTTGGCTGACCATTAGGTGATTGGCTAACCATTAGGCACAAGGGTGATACCTATGAAGCTAGGCTTAAAAATAAGAACAAGTGGGTCACCTGGCTGGCTCAGTCGGAGGAGCATGTGACTCTTGATCTCAGGGCCATGAGTTCGAGCCCCATGTTGGGTGTAGAGATTACTTACAAGTAAAATCTTAAAAAAAAATAAGAATAAGAATTTTTAAAAAGAAAAACTGAGCAGAGATGTCAGCATCTGCACACCATAAGGGAAACAGAATCCACAGATTTAGTCAAGTTATTAAACAAAGGCAAAAAGAACCTTTGAGGAGAAAAACCAGAATTTTTGCTATATATACAGCAACCATAATTGCTATATTATCAAAAATGTCCAATTTTCAACAAAAAGTTATGAGACATTCAAAGAAACAGGAAAGTATAACCCATCCTCATCTCAGGAGAAGAAAAAATAGAAACAATAGAAACAAAAATAGAAACAATTTCTGTGTAGGTCCAGATGTTGAACTTAGCACACAAAGACTTCAAATCAGCTATTACAGAAAATTTAAAGGAAATTTTGAATAAAATTCTGATATATACTGTAATAGAGATAAACCTTGAAGACATTTATGCTAAACAACACATTATGCCAGACACAAAACAGGAAATATTGTATGATTCTACTTATATGAAGTACCTAGAATTATCAAATTCACAGAGACAGAAAGAATAGTAGATGCCAGAGGCTGAAGGGAGGAGGAATTGGGAGTTATCATTTAATTGGTGCAGGGTTTTAGTTTGGGATAATGAAAAAGTGCTGGAGATGGATAGCGGGGATGGATGCATAACAATGTGAGTACACGTGATGCCACTGAACTGTACAATGGTAAAGTTTATGTTAGGTATGTTTACCACAGTTTTTTTTTTTTAACTGGAGTTTAAAAGTACAATAACCAATGAAAACTAGTGGGACTAAATGGTAGATTCAAAGAGGCAGAAGAAAGAATCAGTAAACTTGAAGATAGAGCAATATAAATTGTCCAGAGTGAAGAACAGAGCCTCAGAGACCCATGCAACATCAGGCATGCCAATTTACATGTGATAAGAATGCCAGGAGAGAAGAGAGAAAAAGGGGCATAAAAAAATATTTGAAGAAATAATGGCTGAAAACTTCCCAAATATGATGGACAACAATCTGTAGGTCCACAAAACTCAATATGTCCCAAGGAAGATAAACACAAAGAGAGCTATACCCACATACATTGTAGCCAACCTTTTGAAATACAAAGAGAAAATCTTGAAAGGAGCTAGAGAGAAACAACTCATCACATATAGAGGAGTAACGAAAAGTAAATAATAAATAACAGCAATGGAAGACGAAAGGCAGTTGGCTGATATATGCAAAGTGTTACAAGGGAAAAAAAAAACCTGTCAAACAAGGTTTGACCTTTGACATTTGACAAGGTCAAATGAAGATCCTATATCTTCATTTGATTAAGCATCCAACTCTTCGTGTTGGCTCAGGTCATGATCCCCCGGTCATGGGATCTAACCCTGTGTCAAGCTCCATGCTGAGCATGGAGCCTGCTTGAGATATTCTCTCTGTCTCTCTCTCTCTCTCTCTCTCTCTCTCTCTCTCTGTCTCTATCCCGCTGCTCTGCCTCTCTCTCCCACTTGGTCACATGCTATCTCTCTAAAAGAAAAGAAAAAGAAAAAAATATTTGAAGCAAAAAAAAAGGTTGCATAAGACAATAATTATATCTTTGTATTTGGGGGTTTATAGCATATGTAAATGTAATAAGTGTGACAATCACTCAAGGGAAAGGGAAGAAAAAAATCAAGCTATATTAATTTTAAATATCTCTGGTGGTCTGCTGGTTAAGATTTGATGCTCTTAAATAGATTGTAATGTAATCCCTGAACAACCACTAAGAAAATAACTTAAAAATATATAGTAAATGCAAATCACATATCTAATAAGGGTTAATATGTAGTTATTTATTATATAAATAACATATAATTCAATGACAAAAACCCAAATAATCTGATTTTGAAATAAGTATATGACTTAAACAGATACTTCTCTGAAGATAATAGACAAATGGCCAACAAGCATATGAAAAGATGCTCAGCATCACTAAAGATTAGAGAAATGCAAAGCAAACCACAATGAGATATCACCTCACAACCATTAGGATAACTTCTATCAAAAAATGAAAAACAAAACAGAAAACAGTATTAGTGAGGATGTGGAGAAATTAGAATCCTTGTGCACTGTTGGTGAGATTGTAAATGGTGCAACCACTATTAAAAACAGTATGGCAGTTCCTCAAAAAAATTAAAAATAGAATTATCATATGATCCAACGATCCCAGTTCTAGGTATATATTCAAAAGAAAAGCAGGGTCTTGAAGAGGTATCTGCACACTTATATTCATAGCAGCATTATTCATAGTAGTCAAGATGTGGAAGCAACCCAAATATCCATTGACGGATGAATGGATAAACACACACACACACACACACACACACACACACACACACACTGGAGTATTATTCAGCCTTAAAAGGAAAGAAAACCTATTATATGGATCTTGATACATGCTACAACATAGATGAACCTTGAGGACATTATGCTTAGTGAAATAAGCCAGTCACAAAAAGACAAACACTGTATGATTTCATTTATAGGAAATAGCAAAAGAAGTCAAATCCTTGGAAAAGAATGTAGGATGATGGTTACCAGGGGCTGGGAGAGGGGGATATGGGGAGTGCTTGCTCAACGGGTATAGAGTTTCAATTTTGCAAGAAGAAAAGTTCTGGTGATCTGTTACACAACAATGGGAATATTCTTTTTTTTTTAAGTTTATTTTTATTTATTTTGAGAGAGATATAGAGAGCAAGCAGGGGAGGGGCAGAGAGAGAGACAGAGAGACAGAATACCAAGAAGGCTCTGCACTGACGGATAGATGTGGGGCTCAAACTCATGAACCATGAGATCACGACCTGAGCCGAAATCAAGAGTTGGACGCTTAACTGACTGAGCCACCCAGGCACCCCTCTTTTTTTAAAGTTATCCCAATATGGGGCTTAAATTCATGACCCCAAGATCAAGAGTTGCATGCTCTACCAACTGAGCCAGCCAGGCGCCCCAGAATAATCTTAGCACTGCTGAAATATACAATTAAAAATAGTTAGTATATTAAATTTTGTAAGTATTTTTACTGCAATTTTAAAAAAAGAATGAATATATGGTAAAAACAACAGTCGAATTAAAATGGCTTATTAACACAAAAGAAGGCAGTGATGGAAGAACAAATGGACAAAAAAACCTTAATTACATTAGATTTGGAAGGACTAAACACTCCAATCAAAAGGCGGAGACTCTCAGACTGGATAAAAAACAAAATCTAACCCTATGTGGCCTACAAGGAACACACTTCAGATTCAAAGACATAAATATATTAAAGGTAAAAGTATGGAGGCACCTGGCTGGTTCAGTCAGTAGAGCATGCAACTCCTGATCTTGGGGTTGTGAGTTTGAGTCGCACATTGGGTGTAGAGATTACTTAAAAATAAAATCTTTAAAAAAAAAAAAAAAGGTAAAATTATGGGAAAACATATATCAAATAAATAGTAACCTAAGAGTGCTAGAGTGGCTATATTAATATTGTTAAAAACATACATTGAGATAAATATCACTAAAGACAAAGAGGAACACTTATAATGATTATAAATTCAGATTGTCAGGAATTTATCTAACAATTATAAAATGTATACATACCTAAAAGCAGCTCCCAAATACGTAAAGCAAAAATGGACAGAAGTAGGGAGGAGGGGGAGGGATGGATAAAATCGGTGAAAGGGATTAAGAGGTACAAACTTCCAGCTATAAAAGAAGTATGTCACAAGGATAAAAAGCACAGCATGGGGAATATAGTCAATAATGTTGTAATACACTTATTATGGTGAGCATTTCATAATGTATTTAATTGCTGAATCACTGTGCTGTACACCTGAAACTAATTTAATCTACATCTACTGTACTTCAATTAAAAACAATTTTTTTAAATTTCAAAACCATGGAAATGTCCTGGTAAAACCAGACAGGTTGATCATCTTAGCAAGAGAGCTGTTCCTGGAGGCCAGCATCCTGTGCATGATGAAAATTGCAGAGAGTGATTTAGAGGAGAAACCAGGAAATATACACTATTTTTTTTCATGCTTATTTATTTTTGAGAGAGAGAGACAGACCATGAGCAGGGAAGAGGCAGAGAGAGAGGGAGACACAGAATCCAAAGCAGGCTCCAGGCTCTGAGCTGTCAGCACAGAGCCCGATACAGGACTTGAACTCATGACCTGAAATCATGACCTGATCCAAAGTCAGATGCTTAACCAACTGAGCCACCCAGGTGCCCTGGGAAATAAGGCCATAGTAAATATTTATAAATTTGGGTAAAGAACCATAATTATTTATTTTAAACTTCTACAGAGGAGCACTTGGGTGGCTCAGTTGGTTCAGTATCCGACTTCGGCTCAGGTCATGATCTCACAGCTTGTGCCTTCAAGCCCTGCATCAGGTTCTGTGCTGACAGCCTGGAGCCTGCTTCAGATTCTGTTTCTCCCTCTCTCTTTGCCCCACCCCTGCTTGCACTGTGTGTGTGTGTGTGTGTGTGTGTGTGTGTGTCAAAAATAAATAAACAATTAAAAAAATAAAATATTGACAGAAGTAAACAAAAGAAGAAACAGGTAAGTCAACAGTAACAGGTCTGGATCAATAAATAACCTAAACTTCCATCCTAAGAAACTGGGAAAAAAAAAAAAAAAAAAAAAGAACTACACCCAAAGCAAGCAGAATGAAGGAAAAAATCAAGAGAAGAGTGGTAACTAGTGAAGCAGAAAACAAAAAACAATAAATAAAAATTAATATAACCAAAAGTCAGTTCTTTGAAAAGATCAACAAAATCGGCAAACAAGAAGAAATGAGAGAAGACACAAATTTCTGAAATCAGGAATGAAAGAGGAGACCTTGCTACTGACCCTTCTGAAATTAAAAGAATTATAAAGGAATAGTATAAACAACTTTATACCAACAAATAAGACAACTTAAATAAAATGAACAAATTCCTAGAAAGACACCGTTCTCTAAAACTGACTTGAGAAGAAACAGAAAATCTAAATAGACCTATAACAAGAGGAGAAATTAAGTTAATAACTAAAAATCTTCCAGCAAAGGAAAGCCGAGTACCGGAAGTCTTCACTGACTAATTTTCTTATCAAACATTTAAAAGAAGAAATACCAGGGTGCGCCTGGGTGGCTCAGTCGGTTGAATGTCTGACTTCGGCTCAGGTCGTGATCTCGCAGTTTGTGGGTTCAAGCCCCACGTCGGGCTCTGTGCTGACAACTCAGAGCCTGGAGCCTGCTTCAGATTCTGTGTGTGTGTCTCTCTCTCTCTGCCCCCCCCCCCCCCCACTCACACTCTGTCTCTCTCTCTCTCTCTCTCTCTCTCTGCCCCTCCTCCACTCACACTCTTTCTCTCCTGTGGAAATAAATAAACATTTTTTAAAAATTATAAAAATAGAAAGAAGAATAAATACCAGTCTTTCACAAACTCTTTTGGAAAACATAAAACATTTTCCAGTTCATTTTCTGAAGCCAATATCATCCTGATACCAAAGCAAACAAAGACATCACTACAAACTAGTATCTCTCATGAAAATGGATGTAAAAATCCTTAGCAAATATTAGCAAACAAAATCCAGCAACATATTAAAAACATTATACATCAGAGTCAGGCGGGATTTGTCCCAGGAGTGCAAAGTTAGTTTAACATCCAAATCAATTAATGTAATATACCATATTCATATAACAAAGGATAAAAGCCACATGATCATCTCAAATAGATGCAGAAAAAGCACTTGGTAAAATCCAACACCCATTCTAAATAAAAATTCTCAATAAACTAGGGTGCCTGGGTGGCTCAGTCAGTTAAGCAACAGACTCTTGATATCCACTCAGGTCATGATCTCATAGTCTTGGGATGGAGCTCTACGTTGGGCTCCATGTTCAGCCTGGAGCCTGCTTGGGATTCTCTCTCTCCCTCTCTCTCTGTTATGTGTGCACTGTCCCTCTCAAAATAAATAAATAAACTTGAAAACATTCTCAACAAAACTATGAAAAGAAAGTCATTTTATTACCCTGATAAAGGGCATCTATAAAAATCCTAAACTAATATAATTCTTAATGGTGAAAGAAAGGTTGAATACTTTTCCCTCCTAAGATAAGGAACAAGGCAAGAAGAATGTTGATTCTTGCCACTTCTACTCAGCATAATGCTGGGGGTTTTAGCCAGTGCAACAGGCTAAATAAATAAATAAACATTATAGGTTTGTATGTTATAAAGAAAGAATTAAAACTATCTTGGAGCACCTGGGGCTCATTCAGTTAAGCATCCAACTCTTTTTTAACTTTTTAATTTTTTTAAATTTACATCCATATTAGTTAGCATATAGTGAAGCAATGATTTCAGGAGTAGATTCCTTAATGTCCCTTACCCATTTAGCCCATCCCCCCTCCCACAACCCCTCCAACAACCCTCAGTTTGTTCTCCATATTTATGAGCCTCTTCTGTTTTGTCCCCCTCCCTGTTTTTATATTATTTTTGTTTCTCTTCCCTTATGTTCATCTGTTTTGTCTCTTAAAATCCTCATATGAGTGAAGTTTTATGATTTTTGTCTTTCTCTGACTAATTTCACTTAGCATAACATCCTCCAGTTCCATCCACATAGTTGCAACTCTTGATTTCAGCTCAGTTCACGATTTCGTGGTTCTGTGAGTTCAAGCCCCACATCAGACTCTCTGCTCTCAGTTAGGAACGTGCTTCAGATCATCTGTCTCCCTCTCTCTGTCCTTCCCCTGCTTGCGGGTGCATTCTCCCTCTCTCAAAAATAAATAAACAAAAACTTTTCTAAACTATCTTTATTCACAGATGGCATGATCCTATGTGAGGAACGTATTTTTAAAAACTAGAACTAATAGATATATTCAGCAAAGTCACAGGGTACAAGATCAATATACCAAAAACTCAACTGTCCATCTGTATACCAACAAGGAGTGATCCAAAAGTGAAATTATAGAAATATGCATTGATAATAGCATCAAAAATGATAGAATACCAAACAAGAACAAGAACTTTAACAAAAGAAGTGCAAGATTTGTACACTGAAAATTATAAAACAACACTGAGAGAAATTGAATATAAATAAATGAAGAGACATTCCATGTTCATGGATTGGAAGACTCACTGTTGTTAAGATTGCAGTTCTCCCTGGGGCATTCACTTTCGAATGTCCCCTCTCTGTAAAGAGAACTTTCCTACTATCCTTCCTTTCTAATCTTATATTCTAATAAACTTCTGCCTGCTGCTCAAAAAAAAAAAAAAAAAAAAAAGATGGCAGTTCTCCCTAACTTAATCTATGGATAATGTAATCCTCATCAACATCCCATCAGTCATTTTTATAGAAATTAACAAATTTATACTAGAATTTATATGGAAATGCAAAGAACCCAGAATAACCAAAACAATTTTGATAAAAATTTGGTGGACTTAAACTATCTACTTTCAAAACTTCCACCAGTATAAAAATAGGCAAATAGAACGAAACAAAAGAGCCTAGAAATAAATCCTCACATTTATGATCAATTGATTTTTTTAATTTTTTTATTATAGAAATTTATTGTCAAATTAGTTTCCATACAACACCCAGTGCTCATCCCAAAAGATGCCCTCTTCAATGCGCATCACCTACCCTCCCCTCCCTCCCACCCCGCATCAACCCTCAGTTTGTTCTCAGTTTTTAAGAGTCTCTTATGCTTTGGCTCTCTCTCCCTATGATCAATTGATTTTTGACAAAAGAGTCAAGGCAATTCAATTGGGAAAGAATAGTCTTTTCAGCCAATGGTACTGGGACAACTGGATATGCAAATGCAAAATTATATTTTTAGACCCTCACACTATTGGCAAAAACTAACTCTAAATAAAATCTCTGGAGGAAAACATAGGAGGAAATCTTTGTGACTTTGGGCTGGGCAAAGATTTCCTAGATATGAGACCAAAACCACAACCCATAAAAGAAAAAAAATTGATAAATTACACCATCAAAATTAAAAACATTTATGATTCAAAAAGATAGCATTAATAAGAAGACTAGCAAAACTAGTCTGGAAGAAAATATTTGCAAGTATTTTATCTGATAAAGGATTTATATTTAGAATATATAAAGTATTCTTATAATGCAATCAGACAAGCAAGTCAATTAAAAATGAGCAAAAGAGGGGTGCCTGGCTGGCTCAGTCAGTAGAGCATTCAACTCTTAATATCAGGTTCATGAGTTAGAGCCCCACATTGGGCTTGGAGCCTACTTAAAAAAAAAAAAAAAGAGCAAAAGATTTGAAGAGACATTTTATCAAAGAAGGTAGATATATGAACACATAAAAAGCTGTTCCACATCATTAGTCATTAGGGAAATACAAATTAAAGCCACATTGAGAGTCAGAGGAAGACAAATACCATACAATTTTGCTCATATGTTGAATATAAGAAACAAAACAGATGAACATATGAGGAGGGGGGAAAGAAAGAGAGAGGGAAACAAACCATAAGAGACTCTTCATGATAGAGAACAAACTGAGGGCTGATGGAGGGAGGTGGGCAGGGATGGGCTAGATGAGTGATGAGCGTTAAGGAGGACACTTGTTGGGATGAGCACTGGGTGTTGTATGTAAGTGATGAATCACTGAACTCTATTCCTGAAACCAATATTACACTATATGTTAACTGACTAGAATTTAAATAAAAGTTTGGGGAAAAATTAAAAAAAAAGCCACACAACACACAACAGTCTATTAGAATGGCTAGATCCCTAAGACAGACAAGAACAAACATTAGCAGGGGTGTGGAGTAACTGGAATGCTCACCCATTACTGTTGGGAACAGAAAGTGGTGCAGCCACTTTGGAAAGCAGTTTGGCAATTTCTTAAAATGTTAAACATGAACTTACCACATGACCTTGCAATTCTGTGCCTAGGTATCTATCCAAGAGAAATGAAAACATGTCCCACAAAGACTTGTATTTGTTTTTATCAACTTTATACATGATAGCTAAAATCTAGAAATCAAACATTCACAAATGCATGAACAGATATGCAAAATGTGGTGCAGCCATGTAACAGGCCTGCAGCAAGAACAAATTAACTACCGACATGCGCTGTGGCATGGATGAACCTTAGTGACAGAAGCCAACCGCAAACACTGCACTGTGCAAGATTCTTTTTCTATGAAACACTCCAAAAAGACAACTCCATAGCCACAGAAAGCAGATCCGTTACTGGGTGAGACTGCAAACCAGCATAGAGTTATTTGTTGGGTTGATGAAAATGTTCTAGAAGTATATTGATGGTAGCACAACTCTGCAACTTTGTTAGAAATCACTGAGTTGTACATTTACAATGGTGAACCTTATGGTATGTAAATCACACCCCATATGAAAACTGTAGAAGTCTATAACTGGCAAGGGGTAGGGGTGCTCAAACCTTATCGTCAACACCCAGGGCCTGCCTCCCACCTTTGCACCTGTGTCTACAAACTCCTCCCCTGTCACCCACGGTTCTCCCTGCAGAGATCCTTCCAGATGCCCCAGGGCACTGCTTGAGATATGACTGTCTTCCTGCCTGTCCTCACACAAGACCCAGTTCCTCCTCAAACCAGACTTGCGTCCTCTAGCTGTTCTCTCCCAGTATGGGGGAATCTTGTGACTAGGAGCACCATCCCCTGTCTGAAGTTCCTCCTATAGCCCCCAGGTGATCTCCCACATACGAACCGTGCAGGTTTTTTGTTTTTTTTTTTTTTTTTTTTTTTTTTTTTTTAATTTTTTTTTTTTCAACGTTTATTTATTTTTGGGACAGAGAGAGACAGAGCACGAACGGGGGAGGGACAGAGAGAGAGGGAGACACAGAATCGGAAACAGGCTCCAGGCTCTGAGCCATCAGCCCAGAGCCCGACGCGGGGCTCGAACTCACGGACCGTGAGATCGTGACCTGGCTGAAGTCGGACGCTTAACCGACTGCGCCACCCAGGCGCCCCCAGGTTTTTTTTTTTTAATCAGATCCTACTTTTCCCCCCAATAGTTTCTTTATATATAAATAAATAAATATATATATATATATAAAAACTTATATATATATTTTATATTTATATATTTATATATTAAATATATATTAAGTAAATATTAATATTATATTATATATTAAATATATATTATATTTATTTATATATTAAATATGTATAATATATTTATTTATATATTTATATTTGTATAATATAGATAATATTTATATTTATTTGATTTTATTTATATATAAAGTTGAATATAAATATTTGAAAAGTTGAATATATAAAAAATATATAAAAGTTGAATATAAAGAAATATTTATATTTATGTTTAATATATTTATGTTATATATTAAATATATTTGAATATATTATATATAAATATTTTATATTTATATTATATATAAACATATATATTATATATATAACATATATATAAACAATATATATTTATAAACTTTTTTTTAAGTTTATTTATTTTGAGAGAGAGAGAGAGAGAGAGAGCACAAGCAGGGGAGGGGCAAAGAGAGAGGGAGACAGAATCTGAAGCAGGTTCCAGGCTCTGAGCTGTCAGCACAGAGCCCAACACAGGGCTCAAACTCAAGAATTGCGAGACCATAATTTGAACCAAAGTAGGAAGCTGAGCCACCCAGGCACCCCACGAATTGTGCAGTTCAAACTTCTATTCAGCAGCTAAGCACAGAAATGGACCCTGGCACCTTTCTAGGTTAATTGAGTTACAAGATGATCCTTTTAGGATCAAAGTCATTTTAACAGCTGCTTCTATGACCCATTTTATTATTGACCTTTCCTCAAAATCTACTCTGGTCTGCTACCCTCCAATCCAGCCCAAGCAAACCCTCCCCTGGGCCTGAGAAAGCCTGACCCTGAGGGGAGGGGCTCTGTCACCGGCAAGCGTCCTAGACTGCACCAATACCCGGTACTCACCCACAAATTTCACAATAACAGGGCAGAGGACACCTTGCTTTGGGGTCCTGCAAGTTTTCTGGGGCCTCAATTCCCTGCAGAGCCCCGTTGTTCTTCCCGACAAGCCACAGCCCCGCCCCAGGGCCTGGCTGGACTGTTTTACTCAGCAGGCATGTGAGCAATATTACATCACAGATGCTCCCTCTGGTTCAGAGGCTGGCTGAGTGGCAGGGAGACCCTGAAGAAGCAAGACTGAGCTTGGCCATCAAGGAGCTCCACCTGGAGTCACCGCCCGGCAGTAAGGGAACCTCATGCCTAACCCTGGTCACAACTGCACAGGCTCAACCTCGCAGCAGCAGGGCACTGGGCACCTGCTGCCTGGGTGGGGCTGCTGGTCACCGACCCCTGGAGGGGCGCTGCCTGCAGGCAGATTTCTGCCCAGGAGCTAGAAGGACTTTGCACTGTTTGCCGCAGGCACTACCTCCACTCCTTTATTCACTATTCAAAAGTCAAACCCCCAAACCACTGCTAGGCACACACAGAAATGCAATTATGGGAGGCGGAAACCACTCAACTCCAGAAACGCATCTAAAACTCTACCCTAAAATATCTGCATATTAAACTACCAAGGACAGTTAAGCTTTCAAAGGGAGAAGATCAAAGTGCTGTCATCTTTTAATTTAATCCTTTTGTTGCATCAATGGTCTTAAGAGGGATGAGAGAGATCAAAATAAAAATGGAAACAAACTATATCTTTGTGGCTGTTGTGTTTTAGTCTTTTTTTTTTCTCAATTTGGGCCACAAAATAGGTCAGCTCCATTACTGATCAGCCTTCCCACAAATATTTAAAACAAATTGAATTGCACACCCAATACCCATCACAATTACACCAGGCACAATAACTAAATTAGCAATTCAACAAAATAATTGGAAATGCGATTCTCTCTCTTCCACCAGTCTCCCTCGAGGGTTTAGCCGATCTATGGGGGAAAACTCAGCTTTCCTAATTCTGCAGCTAATTAGAGACACACTTGTAAATGAAGTTGTTTGTCTTAAAGTTGAAATTCTCATCTGGGGGTGGGGGAGAGGGAAGGAGAGAGGAGAAAGTCCTTCCACTCTGGAACAAGTGTATAAACAGGTAGAACACACGCCTAGGTTCTAATTAGCAGCCATCTCTGCGATTAATAAAGCATCACTATTTTATTTTTTACCATCACTTACATGGAAAGGAATACCTTCAGAAGAGCAAGCCTGGCTAGAGAGAGGTATACACTGTCGATGGCCCTTGAGACCAGTTCTAAGGGTCTTGCCGGGAGCAGGAGACCCACCAGGACGTCAGGAGGTCCAGGGATGGAGCCAGCTCCGGCATGGGCTCTCCTGTGTGGGCCAGGGAACCCGGGGCCCCTCCTAACAGGATGCAAAGAGGAGGCTCCCAGGCCAAACAGGCCATCTCCTCCCATGGGGGGCAGTCAGGGCATACCAGGGACCAGGGACCTGCTGGCTCAGGCCCCCGCCAGCCAGAGGTGACAATCTACCTTGGCCCACTTGCTCAGGCCACTGTTGGAGAAGCAATCTTGAGGTTTCAATTAGGCTGTCCTTGGCCTCTTTTTGCTCATTCAGGAAGGAAAATCTCCATTTAATTATATAACGAAGAACTAGGGCTTCCTTTTGTCCCCTCTTACCCTCCTTCAGGAAGATCAGGATGTAACTTTTAAAATGCACCCCTTCCGCGGGGCTCCAAAGGCTTGAGGCACCGGCCATGGGGTGGCAGGGACTCCTCTCCCACTGCACACACCTGGGCTGCGCACCCCCGCCGGGAACAAAGGCCTGACCTTACCAGCAAGGTCAGCACATGAAACGGTGGCCCCTGGGCCTGGGGAAGCCTCCGTTCCCAAGATCCTCAGAGAACATCACAGCACCCAGGTGGGGGGTGAGGCCCGAGAGGAGCCTGCCAAAACGCTGATAAGTAAATTCAAAAGCACCTGCTCCTTACTGCTTATCTCTTCGAACAATGTGAACTCTGAGTTATCACATTTAAAGTGTTCCGTATTAGCCTTACATTTAGCTCTTAAAACCAAGTGCAGCATGCTACAACTTTAAAGGACACAAGAGTCAAACCAGAAAATAAGTTGAAGGCCCCAGGGAGTCAGTTCCTGGCCTGATCCCTCAGGAAGGAGGAGTGGGGCTGGTTAGCCTCCCGGTCACCCCCTCTGGCCACTCTGGGCACCCAGGCAGGAAACCACTGCCTCCCCACCCCCTCTTTGTACCCCGGCTCACATCCCAGTCACCCCAATGTCTACAGCAGGGCCTTCTGGCAGCCTGTGCACATACCTGGCGTGGGAAGACACTGTGCGCCTCAGCCTTGGGCGTGCTGGAGCGCTCGCTGCCCCGTCGGTTGACCGCTCACTCCATTTCCAATTTTGGTGTTGGCTGACTTGCAAACGGTTGGGAAGTATTTGTCTAGACCCGAGCTATCCATTAGCCACACTGCAAGTGCCCAAAGCCACATGTGGCTGGTGACTAGTGTATGAAATAGCACAGAATGGTAAGATCATATTCCCAACATCCCAGAAAGTTCTATTGGACAGCACTGGTGTAGATGTTCTGGACACTGCTAGGGTTAGAAGAGGCTTTTCCTGGACTCCCCACAGGGGAGTGGAAGGGACCACTGTGGATGGGCAGACCTCAGAGCCCAACAGCTCTGGGCTCCGTATCAGCCACACCTGCCTGCTGACGCGCCTGGCCTTCCGCAGGCAGGACTCTGAGGCCAGCGGCAGAGCCCCAGGAGTCAGTGCCCACCAGCCGCAATCTGCTGCCTTCCTGCCTGTCTCACCCGGGAGAACCAGAACCTAGGAAAGTAACACCACGCCTGGAAAGGGGCTGGGAGCCTGGCCTCCCAGGAGTGCCCTCCAGCCTGTAAGGGGTTTCATCAGACCCGAGTTGGAGCACGCGGAATCTATAGCAGAGGGGAATGAACATGCACCTCGTGGCTGGGTCACCTGCCCAAACAGCCCTTTGCTCAGCCTCCACCAGGGCCTGGCACACAGCGGGCGGTCAACGACATCTGAATAAACGGACACCAACAACATTCCTGCGCCTGCGCTAAATAAACCCCAGTCTTTGAAGCTGCCTTTACTTAGGCACAGCTGTCTTAGAAGTGTTCAGCTGACCTTCGTCTTACTAAGTAGGAGCCTGAGGCCCAGAGGTCAAACGACTTCCTCAAGATCAAACCCTAGCCGGTTTCATTTCTAGTCCAGGATTCTTTCCGCTCCACCTTTCATTCATATCTGTCCTTTACTCCAAACTCTACATAAACCCATTCCCAGACTAAGTCTGTGTCCCCAGGTCTCTGCCAGAGCCGAGTAACACAGCCCTGAAGAAAGCCAGCACCCCCTACCTTGGGGTGCAGAGCAGAGACAGCCAGCCATGAGCCGGGAGCCTGGTGGCTGGAGTGCACGGAGCTCATCATTTCCAATCCGCCCATAAAGGGGAAGGTGGGGTGGGAAGAGGGGGGGCAGGGACCTTTATGTGTTACTGTCACAGTGCCTCCTGGGGGACCTTATATTTTTCTTTCCACCCTATCAGTGCGGCGAGATTGGTGGTGGTGGTGGGTGGTTTTTTTGTTTTGTTTTGTTTTTTTAACACTCTTAAATTTTCTTTCCTGAGAATTCAGTGTCCTTGACCTCGACAAATGAACTGAGAACCCTGAACCCGGGGAGATAAATGAAGCAGACTTGTCAGGAATATAAATGTGGCTGCACCAGTACCCTATCGGCAGACCCCACTCAACGGGCAAGAAAGACGCGGCAAAGGCAATCTACGTGTGTCCAAGAGAAAGCAAAATTGGACAAGCACACTCCCTCCGCCGTGTACTGTCCCCTCCCGCCCAGGCCAGGAGCAGGTGACCAGGACTTCATCACTAGAGCTGCTGCACCAACTGAACATGTGCAAATCAGCGGGGTGATATGGATCCCCTGGACTTAGGGGAGATAATGCACTTACCAAGTGGCTGGCAACTATTTTTGAGATGTTATGAAGGAAGAGAAAGTAAAGAAAGACGGAAAGAAAATGAAGTAGATAACTTAAAAAAAAAAAAAATGACCAAGCTTAATTCCTAACACAACTTCCCCCACTACACAAGCACAGACATAACGTTAAAAAGTATAAGCACAGACTCAGATGCAGAAAACAAGGTTCATTCGCTTGAGACAAGCCTCGCTGCTTGTGTTTGCCTTTATTAAACACAAGTACACACAGGGCAACACTATCAGGGTGTCGGCAGAGGGGCAGGGGGCCGCCCTGGAGTGAAACACTCACGCTTCTGCATCCACTGCCTTGGGCTTCTCTGGGGCATCCTTTGCCTGTCTGCAAAGTTTTGTTGAGACAGGTGACTGCCTCATTTGTGAGTCTGGCCCAGGGAGACATGGATCTTGGCATCACCACATTCCATATACAGTGGCTGCTGTGTCCTGGGGAGTGGTTCCAAGGTTTATGACAAACATCACATTTGGACTCATTCTGTGCCTCGAACTCAGCTCCCTCTGGATGAAACGGTAAGGGGTAAAGAGGCAGTAATCTTAGAGAGGTCTTTGCAATGTACACAGGGACCAAGGAACTCGACCTCTAAAAGGAAGCTTCTTCCAAGCTGGGGATGGCAGAGTCTGGCGCCGAACTGCTTGGAGCTGACTTCCTTCAGTGTTGTTGGGTCTCAGGGTTCCTGAATGATGCCCAACCAGAGGTCTTGGATGGCGACCCCTGGAGAGAATGGCTACACACTAAAGGTTGTACGGAGAAGCCGGGAGGAATGCACACCCACACGAGGCAAGGGAAACCCATCTGAGGGATCCCCAGGATGAGAGCTGTGAAAGCAGCAAGAGCCTGAAAACTGGAGGGGAGAGTGGAGAGCAACTGGCAAGCGATCTAGCAGCAGAAAAAAAGATTTAGAGTGGGATGAGCACTAGGTGTTGTATGTAAGTGATGAACCACGGGAATCTACCCCCAAACCGAGAGCACACTTTACACATGGTATATTAGCCACTTTGACAATAAATTATATTTAAAAAAAATTCTGAAAACATCACAACTAGCTGTTCATACCATAAGCATGAGAGGAAAAAAAAAGATACGGGGGCCGAGGAGGGACATGATGGTGTCACTATTTATCTGCCATCTTTCATTGGAGCATCTCCAAGCACATTGAAGGCAGCAGCTCTTTAATCCTCCCAGAGGAGGATGCCGATTTGAAGGGTTCCCTGAGGAGCAGGAAATAAACCAAGATTCCTGGGCCGGTCTCCTATTTTCCCGTCCACACCCTTTATTGTGAAATGGTCCAGCCTAAGGCAAGTGAGGAGTGAGGGTGCAAATACGAACCAAGAGCCTTCAAAATAGTTGGACTCTTTCCCAAGGGAAAGACTCCTAAAAATATATGCGAAGAAAAAAATTATTTTGAGAGACAATAAAAAAGTTTTTGTACACTGTCCAGTAACATTATTCATTATAGTAAATAGTTATTAATAAATGTTCAATTATGGGGGATTTGGCTAAGTGCTGAAGATACAAGCCTAAAATGGGATTATTAGCAAATTACTTAAATGATATCTGTAAAAACATGGAAATATATCTGTAAATATATGTATATATATATATATATATATACAGATATATATATATATATATATATATATAATCTGTAAAACCTGTACTATTTTTTGAAGATTCCATTTATTTATTTATTTATTTAAAATATTTATTTTTTTAAAGTGTTTTTTTTTTAAAGCATTTCTTCATTTTTGAAAGGCAGAGACAGACAGAGCACAAATGGGGGAGGGGCAGAGAGAGAGGGAGACACAGAATCCGAAGCAGGCTCCAGGCTCCGAGCTGTCAGCACAGAGCCTGACACGGGGCTCGAACTCACGGACCGCGAGATCATGCCCTGAGCCGCAGTCGGCCGCTTAACCGACTGAGCTACCCTGGTACCGCTAAAATATTTATTTTTGAGAGAGAAAGCAAGCAAGCAGGGGAGAGGCAGAGAGGGAGACAGGGAATCAAAGCAGGCTCCAGCCTCCAAGTTGTCAGCACAGAGCCCGATGTGGGGCTCGAACCCACAAACCGTGAGATCATGACCAGAGCCAAAGTTGGACCCTTAACCGACTGAGCCATCCAGGCATCCCTAAAGATCTTATTTTTAAGAAATTTCTATACCCAACAAGGGGCTTGAACTCACGACCCTGAGATCAAGAGTCGCATCCTCCACCTACTCAGCCGGGCGCCCCTCTCTTACTGTACCATGAATATTAAAATGCAGAACACTGGTGGTGTATGTGAGTTATGTGGATGGGGCAGGGGTATGGCCGCATGCCTGGGTGTTTTGTTTTCCTTGTTTTTAAAAGGTGAGTAGAAAATTTCAAGTAGTCTGAAGTAAAAACCAAGTCTTCCACCCCAGCTGCCCCTGGGAGAAGAGACTAGGTTACTCCACATCATGGCCCCTGTACAGGCAAGATGGCTCTGAAGCACCACTTGGTGAGTAATGAGAAGTGGCTATTTCTGGGTGGTAGGGTTACAGCCAAGACTTATTTTTCCCTTCGCTTTTTCTGTAATTAGTTGTTAATGTAAAATCATCTCAGACAAGAAACCAGCCTTCTATCCTCTGTCCCCAGGGGAGGGGCCCACCACCCACAGGCCGCGGCCAGTGGGCGCTGGGGAGCCCCACTGTGACCAGCTCCCCGCCTCGCCCGTTCCAGTGAGGTCTTTAAGCTCTGTGGCTCGTGAGTGTCGTGCATGAAGTAGTCGGCTGGGCAAAAAGAAAATAAGCAAACTTCACACAAAAGGGAGGAATGCTTCAGTCAACACTGAAAAAGGGCCCTGGATTGAAACTCTTGATAACTGTTCTCACCTCATTTGAAAATCAGCATTAGCTACCAAAATGTAAAGTATTAGTTTTATTAAAATGCAAATCAATCAACTAATCTGTCTTTCTAGTAACAGTTGAATTGCAGTATCCGTGTCAATTAAAATAGTTTCCAATTTATTCTTGGCTGGAAGGAGGGTGGTCTTCTGAATTTTAAAATGCAAGCCTCTCTTTACTGAAAATTCTGTTCTTTCTCATCTCTCCCGATTTTAATTCATTTTAATTAAGCACGTTGGGTTCCAAATATTTTGGAGTACCTGTTTAAATCTTTTCCTTCATCAGGTCAAGAGTGACTGTGACAAAGATTCCATCTCTTCAGGAAATGGATGTTAGCAACCGGCTCACTGGAAGCACGGTGTTAAGAGGTCATTTATTGCTGTTCTAATGTGCATGATCCAGACTCCTCAGGCTAGAGGGACAGGATTGGATGTTCTCTATTTTAAAAAGTGATCATTTTGAAGGGAGTAACTGTGGGGGAACTCTATTCCTGTTGATCTTTTGGGTAACTAGAGGCACACTGAAAATTAAACATTTCCCTGACAGTCAAGCCCAAGAGGTAACTAGCAGACAAGAGAAACACATCACCATGTACCAAGGTCCAATTAATGTGAGATGGAAAAACCCTCCTCCCCGCAATCTGCCCCATCCTGAGCTCAGCAGACACTCTGATGTTAATACTAAACTGTGATGCAGATTCCAACGAGGACTCACTTCATTTGGAGCCCAGCCTTTAGTGGTCCCGACACCACGACAGTGATACGTGGGGATTCCCAGGCACCGAGATCGGTCACCCGCTTTTGACATTTCAAAACAGTATCAAAACCTGACGTTACCAACAGTGACCACTCATGCACCACAAATGAATGCACGCTTCTTCTCAACTCCATAGCGCGACATGAAGATGTGGGCCCAGGAGCCGGGAGGTGGTCAGTTGCAGATGCCGGCACGCACGCATTACTTACGCAAGATAATCTTCATTGCATATTGACCACAGCATGCCAATAAATCCCCCTTATGGGGATTTAATTTCCAGCTTTTGACCTCTGGATGAAAAACAAGTGAATCATTTCCTCCTGCTAGATTTACACCAGAGCTGATCTCAATAAAGTGACTTAGGAATGGAGAGAATGGAAAAGGGCTCTGGAAGAATCTTTATGGGTAAAACTAAAGAAGGCAGGGATTTGTATTTGCAACAAAGAAGCAAATACCTCCATGTTACAAAGTCTCGTGGGCATAGTTCATAGGTTTTTGGGGATTCCTTGCTCCTCAGAGCCATGATCAATCACCAAATGTTATCCACCCCGAAAGCAGCATTTCAGCCCAGAATTATTGCTCCTGTGAGGTTTTGTATTGCGAGAGGAGGCTGACTAGAAAAAAAAGTGAAAACCCTCCCAACAAACACCATCACCCCTCTAGAGCCCTGAGTCAGACTTACTCTGCTGCTTAAGAAATCACATGTGGCAGCGCGGCAGTGACAATACTCTTTATTTGTGATGGTGAAAGGGCGTGGGGCACCGGTCCTTGGCAGACTGGGGCAGGGAAGACATGGGACATTTGGTTCCAGGCTTCCCGGGACTTAGCAGGCATGTGCTCTGCACGCACCCCTTCCTGGGACTTCCCAATGTGCTCGACCCTGCTGGCCGATGGCTTCCTCCACTCGGGGCTCGACGAGGAGCCGACCTGGCTAAGGCGCCGTGGTGTTCAGAGGCCCCGCCTCAGGCCCGCAGCGACAGAGATGGGCACTGTCAGTCCCTCTGGCCTTCGTCAGGAGGGCGGAGCTGCCCAAAAAGAGATCGATACAACTCTGTCCTGGAAGACAAACAAAACAAACTGGTTAACTTTGCAAGGTTAAACAAGAACTAAGAAGCTGGGAAATGCCCCAATCGGTTTCTTCAATTGCAAACACAGCCCTGTAATTAAAAATGCATCCCACAGCCCTTACTCACAAATACAAAGGAAGGAAGAACCTAGAAGCGCCGATCAAATAGTAAAATATGTAAATAGTCCGGTGTGGCTAGATACCTGTCTCCAGGGAATGGGTTTTCTATAAGTTTGCCCTTTACAGACAGGCTCTTCAAGTAAGAAAACAAGATTGAATATTTTAATAGGATGTATGAGACTGCCGCACGACGAGGAGGATTCAATCAGACATGGGATGTAGGGGGATATGATTTAGTTTTCATACATTTTCTTGGACTTGGAAGTACTTGAAAAACAATGAAAATGACCCAGCAACAAGATTCCAATTACTATCACATGTGCAGCTGTTTGGTGATAGAAGCAAGGCTCTTCCCCACTCCCCTGGCCCCTTTTATCTATTTTCAATCTAATAAATAATTCGATTGGCTAATTTATTTCTAGAGCTGGGTTTCGAAATTTAGAAAATGATAGTATGCCAGGGTCTTGGGCCCTGGAAAATAAAGTATCACTTCCAACCTCTGTTTCTGTTATCAAATGCAACACACATCCAGCCACCTGGCCAAAGCTACGTGTCAAGGCCTGGCAATCTAAAAAGGGGTGGGGTCCCTCCTGCCATGGTCACAGGAGCTCCAGGACACTTCCCCTGTGGACAGAGGGCAGGTTCTCCCTGCGGGATCTGAGGAGGGTGGAGAGCCACGGAGGGAGGAAACTCGGCCCGCCTAAGGCAGGTGACCCATGGCTGCACTCCGTGTGATGGCCCGGCCACTAATCCTCACGGAGGGACAGCAGGCACACAGGGCTGAGGTCCTGTGCCAGTGAGGGAACGACCCCAGAAGAAAGCTGTGCCTGCTGTTTCACACTCTCGAGATCGAACCATAAAAAGACAGCCAGCTGTCGTGGCTAAGAAAACAGGCTTTTACAAGTGGCCTCATAATCGGAGAGCCATCTTCAGCAAATCTGCTTTTCAAAACAAAACAAAACACCAAACCACCACCCCTCAAACAGCTGTGCGGGTTCAGTAAGACTTCAACACAAAAACTTAGGAGTCTGTTTTTGAAGTCATCTTGCGGTGGCTGTGGTTGTGGGTGGGAACAGAGGTACGATCGTTAGAAAACCCAGCAATAAAAATAGCATATTAAAACTTTTTTTTTAAAAAAGGAAAGATCCGAAAGAAGAAAGTCCAGTGGCCCAGAACGTAGCCAAACCCCATCATACTGGGGACCATAGTGTGGGCAGAGGTGTGTGGCTTAGGAAACCGTGGGTCTTTAGTATTATCACAGGAATCTCCCCCTCACCCTGAACCACCAGCCAGCTCTGAGGCCTACAAAGGCCTCAGGTTGACCAGGGGCTCCGTTGTTTCTTTTGTTCCTGTGCTTTGTACACCTGCCTGCTCGGCCTGGCCAGCCGGAGAGCACAAGGCTGGCGGGCGCTTCTGACCAGATGCAAACGAGAGGCAGGCAGCCTCGCTTCCAAAGGCAGTGGCTTCCGAATCACCAGCTCCATCACATGAAAGATGCTTCCCCGTATCGCACCGTGGCCTATTTGCCAATAAGCACAAGCCTCTCTCGCCACTTCAACGCAAAAAATTCAATGGCAATAAGCGGCGGGGGGGGGGGGGGGGGGGGGGGGGGGAGTGGCCACGACAGAAAGGATTAGTATGGCTTTAAGGCTGCACTGGCTGGCAAGAGGGATTGCTATTCAGGCCTTGGCAATCACACCCTTTCCCACCTCTCCCTGCTCCCTGCTCGCCTGCCCCAGACCCCATCATTACCGCCCAGCAAATGCTTTCACTCGGCGCTGCAATCGCAGGGAAGCGCCTGGACCAAGGCAGCAGTTACTGGCCGCAGCAGGGTTCACATGTCGGGAGCAGAGAGTGAAATGCAGAAACCCATGTTTTGATAGAACATCATTTCACACTCAAGTGGACAAAGCTGACAAACATATGCAGCTGTTAGTGGCAAAGCAACTTGGAAAGCTGAGGGGTCTGGGATCTCAAAATAGTTTGAGAGAGACTAGGAGTAAGGGACTATTCCAATCTAAAACCTCCTAGTAATTGCAGCTCCGTGCCTTCCTCATCACCTGCCACCAATCAGGGATCGTCTCTACCCTCAAAGCATCTCAGATTCCCCCGTCCCTCGAGGCCTCCACTAGCCATTCCAGTCTTACCATCGCTTACCAAGAATACGGTGACGGCCTCGAACAGACTTTCCTGTTCCCTTCTCTGCCCAGCCCTCTGTTTCTCAGCCCCAGCACCGTGGCACCACCGGGAAGAAGCCCCCAGGCTCCAACTGCTCTGCTCAGTGTGGCCCCAGTGCGTCTTTCCCGCAGAGGCTCTGTGCGGCAGGACATGCCAGGCTGGACACCGTGGCCGCTCTGAGCCCCAGAGTTTCACAAAACCATGCAGCCCCCTCACACATTTTGTAAGCTGACACAAAATTTTTCTCAATAAATTTAATAGTTACAGAGGATATAATTACCAGAACATAGTGAATACTAACTTTTGAAATAAAACTCTTACATTTTTTTTGTAATGCACCCAATGGAAACTATATGCCATACTGACTCGATACTCATCATCATTCATTTAAATAACACATAAACATACTCTTCAACTTGGAAATTTTACAGCATCCTCTCCTTTTTAAACTCGTATTTCCATTTGATTCTTCCCTACAGATTTTTGTCCTAATTGTTTTATGCTTGAAAGTCTTTTATTGATCACCCTATTAATACTTCTTGGCCACAAAAAACAAGTATGTAAATTGAAACACATTTTGAAATTTCAGAAGTTGAAATGAAAGTATTAAAAAAATTTTTTTTAATGTTTATTCATTTTTTGAGAGACAGCGAGAGACAGAGCACAAGCAGGGGAGGGGCAGAGAGAGAGGGAGACACAGAACCCGAAGCAGGCTCCAGGCTCCGAGCTGTCAGCACAGAACCTGACACAGGTCTCGAAAGCACGAACCGTGAGATCATGACCTGAGCCGAAGTCGGACGCTTAACCGACTGAGCCACCTGGGTGGCCCCTGAAATGAAAACGTTTTAATTTCTTGACACCATAAGGCTCTAGGTAATTAAAAAGTACTTCTGGATTGTGTTATTATTACATAATTATTATGATAAAATCGACATATACCATGGTATAATAAAACATAATTTTGGTGAACATTTAATACACGTAAATATATAAAATGTTACTGGAACTGCATGCCTTCATGATATGGATGAGGCTTTTCATGTACCCGTGGTGAACAGCACTTAGTGCCAGAATGAAAGAGTGCTCAGCATCCAGTCTATCCCTGCTTGTTGGTTTTTGCAGACACAAGTAAGGAGAAAAGTCACGTGAACAAGTAGATGGGCATCAGAGAGTTTCGTTACGGCAAGGTCACCCAATTCTTTCAATTTCTTCTGAATTACATGCCCCCCCAAAGCACATAGTGATCTACCACCAAAAACTGGTTTTAATGATCTTCGAGCTGACAGCTCAATTAGGTTCTCTTGCAATTTTGTTGAAAATAAAGATCTGGGACCATCTGACCCACAGGGGCTGGTTACCCAGGCCCAGTGCCCTCCGTTCTCCATCCCACACCAGTACGGAGCCATGCTCTTGCTAGGGGGCCTGGAGTGGGCAGAAAGCCTCCACCTCAGAGAGGAGGGGCTCGGGCGGGCTGTGTGTCAGGTGAGGGAGACCCACAGCCCCTGCTCAGGTGCATTCCTAAGCAGCCCCACTTCGGGAAAGAGCACACATCTGGAAATCGACTCTCAAAAAATGCGCGTCTACTTTCCCCTTGGGGAGTCTCTGCGCACCCCAGTGTGAAGACTCAGGGGCGGGGGAGCACTGCATACTTCCCCAAACCCAGACAGGCGTGTGATGTGGTGCCAGTGCGGGGGGGAAGATAAAAGCATCTGAAAAGGAACATGTCCACATCCCCTTTCCCCATCCCAAGGAAAACAAAACTAAAAATAAAACTAGGTAATAAAAAGGCACCATGGGACAGAGGGTCAGACTGCCTTCTGCTGCATGGAACATTTTTCCCTGCAGCATCTTTCCTAACCAGGATTTAGCCATGCAGAGAAGCTAAACTATCAATCCTTCAGGTTAACCTTGTCTTCATCTGATTCTCTAGGGTAAGTGTATAGTTTAATACTTGAGGTCCCCTTAAGGCTATGCATAATGAACTTGGTTTAAAAAAAAAAAAACCCACGTAATTCCTGCTCCCTATCGCTTCAAGAATCAAGATTTGAATCACTGAGCTGCACCGCCTTCCCCTCTTTGTTCCCTTCCCCCCACACTCCCAGCCTCAGTGGCCAGTGGGAACGTCCACTGTGGAAAATGTATTAATGTTCGTGTCATGCAGGAGAATAACCCACGGAGTAATTAACAAGACTTGGACCTAAGGTAGAAGGTCGATAGCAGGGGCTCTTCCTTGAATTAAAATTTAACTTACCCTTTATTGCAACCTACAAAAGCAAGTAATGAGCACTAACATTTTTATTTCTTTTAAACTGTCATTTAGGCTGTAGAGGGGATAATTACCTATCTCTAGTGTAGTAAGGTTTTATAACCCTTAGTGAGGCATTTTCTAATTTAATATTTTTACTATATTATCATAAAACCTGTTTCTGGAAAAAAAATGATCATGGATTAGCAGCCATTTTCCATAAAGACAGAATGTGTGTGTGTGTGTGTGTGTGTGTGTGTGTGTGTGTGTGTGTGTGTGTATCAGGATTAGGTTTATTTATTACAGGATTCTCCTGAAGACACTCAAAGTACCACAGCTGAGCGATCCATGCAGCACGGTCACTCGGGTGGTGGGCAAGCCTCGTGGCGGCCCGAGGTGAAGTGGGGGGCAGCGTGTGTACAGAAGACTGCAGCCCCAAGTGTGTGCACCTCAGTGTGCTCCCCTCGGTTCCTCGTGTGCACCTCCCACCGCAACACAAACCGGAGCCTTTCATGCTGTTGTTCGGGCAATCGGCACGAAGAGACACGTTAAACCTGCACATGATCTGTGTGGGGCTTTCAATTTGCTAGGTCAGTAGCTTGCAGCACTGGGATACGGAAACAATTGTACTGGCTGTGCTCCAGAACACCGCACTCCTCCTCCTGTGGCCCGGAAACCCCAAAGCTGTCAAGAACCCCCTCTGTCCCCGTGGCCAGAGGCAGGCACTGAGAAAGCAGCAATGCCACTGCTCCCTGAAGGAGCCTGCACAGTCCCCAAAGTACATCGTGTTCCCCGAGCAAGTATTACAGGCAGGAGCTGGAAGCCAGGCTTCCAAATGTGCCAGCGGAGACAGTATCGCTGCTTTCCTGATTAACATTATACACATAATTTGCCCTTGATTAATTTGAAATTGTTCATTTGTTGCTTTGTGGCTGGGGCGGGGGGGGGGGGGGTAGTGTCTTCCCAAATACACAAGACGCATCCCAGAATGCGTCCTGGCCCCTCCTCCTTTCTAGCCTCTCCCTCTCTCTGCACCCTGAGGACCTTGTGCTGCACACAAAAGTGGTCTAGCATTTGCTGCCACTTCACTCAAGCCCTTAGGTAGCCATTTAAGAATAAAAACATGATGAAACACACAAAGGGAAAGAGAGACTAAGGGTTCCAACCAGCAGAATCCTGATCAAATCCGAATCCTTAGGGGTCAGTGTAGGAACAGCCGGAACAGAAATTCACACTGGCCAGCAGGGAAAATCATTGGCGATGTAACTGAAGCCTGCCTTTTTTCACGTTTGTGTTCTGAAAACAATGTACTTACTCGTGCTGTGGAAGCTCATGAACACGGTTAGAGGAGGTCCCTGCCTCAAAACACAACACAAACGTATGATATGCGCCTCACACCTATCCGGATGCCTACGTGAGCTTCATTAGACTTTGTAGGAATAAGGAGGCTGTGAATGACACAGCGGAAGCTGAGTTGGGAAGGCGAATGGACCCAGTAAATGTGTCTAGTTAGACGGACCTGCTCCACTGGGAGAGACGTATGAACGTTCTTCCTCACACTGAACCCAATTCTGCCATTCTGTGACTGCCACCCATGGGCCCCTGGCCCTCCGGAGCCAAGAGAGAAAACAGAGCTGACTGCCCTTCCCTGTGGCAGCATTTCAATTATTTGACGGCTTCTCCTAACTAAATCTGTTCTTTGCTGGGTGAAAAGAAACAGTTCATTCCTGCTGTGATGAAATCTGGAGTTCTCTCGACAGTAAGGCCCTCAGATCCTCTGAGCTAATCCTGATGCGCCTGGTGCAGCCTAGTTAATCCAAAGTGGGCAGAACAGGCGACTCTATTCCCTCCTCTGTTCTCACACTTCCCCTGCCTTCATGGAGCTTCCACTCTCTTCCAAATATCGACTGAACAAGATATCTTGCCAATTATTCCTTGGCCCCGATCAATGACACCAAACAAAGCGGTCCTCCTGCCCCTCTGAACGCTTTGTGATCTGCTCCCCAAAACGTAAGACACAAAATAGTACCTTCCTTTAATCTTTTTCCTTCTGCTTCTTCTGACCCAAATCCATTTCATCCATATCAGTGACTTTACGAGTGAGAGAAAGTCACTTGAGAAATGTTTCTGTGGCCTAACAGGGGAAATATATTGATCCAAACGGCAAGCAATTGCCCTGTGCTCCTTGGGGGCTGTGGCAGAGGGTGAACCCCAGCATGTCACAGGAATGGCATCCGAGGCAGACACATGCTGGAACGGGTCTCTGAGACTGGACTGTTAGGGACGCAATCCAAGTGAAGACACACACGCAGCCCTTATAAGGAGGCAGTGTCAGTTAGTCAGGACAACAGACAGAAATCACGACAGAAAATTTGGATCCTGAATATAGCCCAAAGGTCAGCCCTTAACTCTCTCCCCTACTCTCCTCCCAACATCCCCCAGCAACAAAAAGTGGTTCACAGGCTCCTTTCCTGAAATCTCATCACAATTCCATACCAAAACCCAACACACACACACACACACACACACACACACACACACACACACACACACACACGAAATGAAGTTAAAAGAAAAGAAAGCAGCCTTCTCTTACCTAGGACTTATTTCTTAAGAGGATCAAGTTAGCAAAGTACCAGAGAGGACTCCGAGGAGGCCCACATCCATCACTAATTACCTAAATCTGGAGACCAGGCAAGTCTCTAAGCAGCCGCGGGCTGAACCGCAGCCACCCAAATCCGCCACGAGGTGGCAGTACACGACGTGGTTCTAAGGACTCGGCCAGTGGTGTGGCTCGCGGCAAACTGCGCCCATAAATTACCTAGTGTGTCTGCTCTCATCACCATCCTCCCTGGGCTTGAAGGAGACTCTAGAAGGTCTGTTCCAATTCGCTCTTTTGGTCAGGTCAGAACTAGGTCCTTCAAACCTCTGCAAATGCTTTTAGCCCTGCAGCTTTAAATTACAGATGGTGACATGTGGCCTCTGGCCTGTCTCCTAAAGATCAGACAGACTCGAGATTTATAAATGTTCAAGGAAGCAGGTTGAGGGCCCAAACAAAGGAACTGAAAGGCTGGGGAAAGGAAGGCGAGGGCAGAGGGCCAGGGAGACGAGACGAACAAGGGGTGGAATCTGTCCCGGTTTCCTCACTTGTGCTCTGTTCTGGTTCCCAAGTCGGCTACACTCACTCCACTCGAACAAAGGAAGAAAAATACTTGAAACTTCTGTCATTCCTACCGCTAGCTTTGAGTCTTTCAAATTCTTTTAAAGAAAAATAATTTACCTTGGTGGACTGGCAAAAAATAAGGGTGGTGGAGATGGGGGTGGGGGTGGGGACAGTGGCACTCTAGACAAAAGGGATGTTGCCTCCTTTCCTGTGCATTAATATTCCATATTCCTGGGATGATTTCCACTTTCACAGTTTGACTGTTTTATAACAGATTTGATGCGAGAGAAGACAAATGGCCTCGCTAAGGAAAGACGACAAATCATCTCACTGCTTTTAGCAGGGTTTTCTCTTTATTTTTATTTATTTTTATTCTGTAGCTGGGCTGCAGAGCTCTCTGCCTTGGTGGAGATGTTTAATATTAACGTCAAGCCACCACGATCCCGGCAATAGAGTTGGCCAGTGTTGTGTTTACGGTTTTGTGACTGCTGGCTTCAGGAAGATGAAGCTCCTTGTTCAAACAGCAGCCCCTCTAACAGCTCCTGTTAAAAGCCAGGGGATGCTTCACTGCTTAGACGTGAATCACTTCCTCCAACCGCACTGAAGAGGAGACTGACACGCGAGTTACATTTGTGTCCCTATCAAGGCTGCTGCCCAGCGACCCGGGGCCTGGGGGGCAGCGTGTGCCGCATCTCTCAGCTCCAGTTTAACTCCTACTTTTGGGGGTCAAAACACATGGAAATTAGTGAAGGTATTTACTGGCAACCCACAGAGTTTCAGCAAGGCATTCTATTGCTTCTGGTAATCAGCTGGAGGACGTATTTGACTAAAAAAACCAGCACCATTCCAAACAAAAGCAGTGAGCACCGAGCACACAAACACCAGGCACCTGGTGGTGTGAGGTACTCTGGGCCCTCGGGGCAAGTCCTGACACTCTCCTCCCTGGGGTGCAAGGATCTTGTGCTCTCCCCTGCTCCTCCTCCCTCTTTGTCTTTTCATCTTCCTCCTGGCCAGGGGTGTAGACCTTTTCCTCGCTTCTATTCTTGGCTCTCCTCTCTTCCCTCTCCCACTCTCCCCTGGCAATCTCATCCACGCTCTCAGCACTAACAATCTCCGGTGGGCAGGACACCCACGGCCGTGGCTCTGGCACCCTCACCTAGACGGGCATTGCATGCCCTGGCCCCGCAGGCTAGGCTTGCTGTCACCTAAACTGCCATTTGTTAATAAGGGCAGCAAATTCTCTATCATTCAAGGCCCACACTTAACTGCTTAATGGCAGGAAGCTACAAAATTACAGGTATCGATACCACATTTTCTTTCTTTTTTTTAATAAATATTTTCTTTTAAAAAAAATGCTTATTTTGAGAGCCAGCACACAAGTGGGGGGGAGAGAGGGAGGGGAGGGGGAGAGAGGGAGGGGAGGGGAAGAGAGGGAGAGGGGGAGGGAGGGAGGGAGAGAGAGAGAGAGAGAGAGAGAGAGAGAGAGAGAGAATGAGAACCCCAAGCAGGCTCTGTGCTGTCAGCACAGAGCTCGATGTGGGGCTCCATCACGACCTGAGATGAAATCAAGCATTGGGAGCTTAACCGACTGGACCACCCAGACACCCCAATACCACATTTTCTGATTCAAAAATAGAATATGCCCTGAGACAGAGCTCTGGCTTGGGCAGTTTACTTATATTAATTGATAGAATACAAATTGATGCCCTCCAACTGTCAGTCTATTTTGGCTCTTAATAGTATCCTTCAAAGTACTTCTTCCTCTTTTCTGTAGGAAAAAGGCGTTTTTATTGTTTATTTATTTATGAGTGAGAGAGAGAGTGTGCGCAAGCAGGTAGGGGCAGAGAGAGAGAGAATGGGAGACACAGAATCCAAAGGAGGCTCCAGGCTCCGAGCTGTCAGCACAGAGCCTGATGCGGGGCTCGAACTCACAAACCAAACTGTGAGATCATGACCTCGGCTGAAATCAGACGCTTAACCAACTGAGTCACCCAGGCACCCCAGAAAAAAGGTTTGTCCAAGACACCTGCCACCTAACTTTCCCCAGGAGTAGTGACCAGGATCCCATGGCCTCCAGATGTCTGCAACAGGGCCATCGCGCCCTGCTTCGTTCACCAACCAGTCACTGAACTCAGCAGTCTGACGACCGATCCCAGTTAGAAGGCTAGTTTTAGAAAGCCTACTTGCTAAGTGCAAACGGAGTAGTGTGCCCCTCTGTGCCTGGAAGCCGGCAGAGTCTGTTGTGAGGCACGGCTGCGCCTCCCCTGCAGGACAGAGAGGTAGGAGAGGTAGGCGAGGAGGCAGTGTGCTGCCAAGTGCGTGCAGGAGAAAATGCGTATCGATTTCTTCTTTCTTATAAAGGAGCACAAAGCGCTGAAGAACAATTGCGTGTCCCTGCAGCATTTCACATTCCACGTGAGACAAAGGCCCAACCCCCACCCGCCTGAGAAGCAGAGAGGGGAACCACGCAGCGCTGCGTCTCCTGGGGGTGTGTCAGCGGGGTGTGTCAGCGGCTACCACGCGTCAGGGTCCACTGCTGGGACTCCAAACACCTCAGGCCATGAACGCCTCCCCCGCCTCAGATCAAGTCATTTCCCTCACTGGGCTGATGCCGCCTCATCTATATTGGAGAAGAAAGAGCCTTCAGTCTTATTTACCTTTTAAGTGGAGGTGCCCAGAGGGTAAAAGAGTTAATGTTTATAAAGTGTTCAGCTCCCCAGAGGGAGACAATGGATAAAACACAAGGTGTGGTTATGGCTCATTCAAGACCTCATTTCCAGGGTAGTTAGTAATAGCTTCCCATTACAAATGCAGAGCTTCCCAGCACCTTGAACTCAAAGTAGGATGAGGCAATGCCCTTTATTTAAATATCCTTTTTTGGTTTGACACTTACTACCAACACTAAAAATGACAATAGGTAACCAGGGGCTATTATGCCTTGTTAATGCACACACAGAATCCATTCCGGGGGTGCCTGGGTGGCTCAGTGGGTTGGTCAGACTTTTGACTCAGGTTGTGATCTCATGGTTCATGGGTTCGAGCCCCACGTCGGGCTCTGTGCTGACGGCTCAGAGTCTGGAGCCTGCTTTGGATTCTGTGTCTCCCTCTCTCTCTGCCCCTCCCCTATTCGCACTTTGTCTCTCTCTCAAAAATAAATAAACATAAAAAAAAAAAAAAAAAGAATCCATTCCACAACTGTTTTCTTCTGAAACCAAACAAATCCTGAAAGCAGTCCAAAAAACTGACCTAAAGCTACAGCTGGTCATGACAGAGCCTGGTCTATAGTCTTCACATTTCCATAGTAACTAACAATTTATAGGAGGGCCACAGAAACCAAACCTAGTGTAGATATCACAGCCAAGGAGGAAACCTACAGTAGAATACAAAGTTTATTTATGTGTGTGGTCCTGGAAGTGATGGAAATACACGAGTATTCCTGAAAGATCTTTTCCCGAGGCTCATTCTCCGTAAAAATGACCTCAAAACCTCTCTAAGTAAAGGGTTGGGAATGAGAGGTCCTAGAGCTGGACTCTTCATTTCTGAGGATCTCCCAACATGGCCAAGAGCTAAGAAGAAAATATAGAGCTGGCCCTCAAGCAGTGCCGTGTTTTAGCATGGAGATGTAACCCACAGCTAATTAGGGCATGGCCTGGTGGTAAATGCGACATGTAATATGGACAAGTACAAAGTGCTAAGGGAGCAGGGGAGAGTATATTAAAGGAGTTAGATGATTTGGAGAGATTTCAGTAAAAGAGGCAAAAGCTTTTCCTCATCTGTCTTATAGGACTGTTTGCAAAAATAGTCTTACCAGCAAATTGTAAATAGACTTATAAGCTGAAAGCCTTTAAAGGCATTTCAGACAGGAGATCTACAGCCAACTCTTTTCAGGTTTGCACAGAAATGGATATGCTTCTGCTGCAGGCAAAGGGACAATGACCTAATATTTACCCATGTGAAAACATGCATTTTGTTTATTATTTAATTTTTTAAAAAGTTTATTTATTTTGAGAGCGAGAGAGCAAGCGGGGAAGAGGCAGAGAGAGGGAGAGAGAGCGTCCCAAGCAGGCTCCATACCGGCAAGTGCAGAGCCCAATGTGGGGCTCAACCTCATAAAATGCGAGATCATGACCTGAGCCGTGATCAAGAGTTGGATCCTTAACCAACTGACCCACCCAGGAGCCCCACATTTTGTTTATTTAAATAACTGTATGGATTACATTTAAAACAGTCCTTCTCAGAAACAAAAATTTAAAAGAACGTTTCATTCTCAAGACTCTCATGAGCAAGTGCCCGAGTGGCTTAGTTGGTTGAACGTCTGACTTCAGCTCAGGTCATGATCTCAAGGTTCGTGAGTTTGAGCCCCATGTCGGGCTCTGTGCTGACAGCTCAGAGCCTGGAGCCTGCTTCATTCAGATTCTGTGTCTCCCTCTCTCTCTGCCCCTCCCCTGCTCACATACTCTCTCTCTCTCAAAAATACACAAACATTAAAAAAAAAAAAAAAAAAGACTCTCATAAACAAGAAGGACTATTTTTGCTTTGTAAAGGAGACTGAGCCACATAGGGAAGCCTTCTTTGGGGTGGCACTGGATGAGTGTTAGTGCAAAACACACACACAAGCACTCTCCTGCATCAACCCTCTAGCTGAGAGAGGCTGGCATCAACTGGGAAGAGACCTTAAATAAACGGTTTTGCAAATAATACTTGTGCTACAAAAATGTTATATAATTAAGGCAAGATAAAACTGGAATCAAATTATTCCAAATGTACGAGCATAAAACCTTGACACAAAACCAAGTACAAGATTACAGTAAATATATGTGTACTACTTTGACTTACAAGTTAAACATTCATTTTTTTCCCATTTTTAAATAGTTTATTTAAGTAGTCTCTACACCCAACATGGGGCTCAAACCCACACCCCTGAGATCAAGAGTCCTATGCTTCTCCGACTGAGCCAGCCAGGCACCTGACAGGTAAGCATTCTTAGTGAGAAGAAAACCCCTATCACGTGCTTTTGTGAGCTGTGATAAATACTGTTCCAGAGGAACAAGTAGAGACTCCAGGAAGAGCGAGCCCCACAGCCCAGTGTGGGATGGAGAGGTGAACCTAGGCCTCCCTGGTGGGGTCGGTCAAGGACTATGAACATTCATTCCAACAGGAAAGGACTGAGGGTGGGAAGGGGTGAGGAGATGCCCCGGTTAAGAGAGCAGAGTCAAGAGACGCAAGCAGGAGTGGGTGGAGGAGGGGCTGTGGGGGCAGCACACGGAGGGCAGGCTGACACCGGTGAGGACCATGAGGGGCAGGGCCGAACAGTACGGCTTGAGTTCTGTAGACGACAAACAACAGAGCAGCTCCACTGTTCTGCGAAGGTTCACTCTGGCAACAATCCACAGGCCTGACCACATGACACCGAGCGGTTAAGAGCCTGCTGGTGCAACAGTCCACATGGGAAGGAGCAAAAACGGTTGGACTCAAAAAGAAGCAGAAATGGTAAATAGGGACCATTGAACAGAATATTAAAGTTCCAAGCAGATTAAAAGTAAGAAAAAAAAATCAGATGAAACCAAGGAGAACACAGGTGAATATCTGATCCTTGGATACAGCAGGGCTTGACTGGCTAATCATAAAAGCAATGGAAATATTCTAAAGAAAAAAGGTTTTATATATTTGATTACATAAAAAAGGAAAAATTATATTGGGGCATCTGGGTGGCTCAGTCGGTTAAGCCTCTGACTTCAGCTCAGGTCATGATCAGGTCTGTGAGTCTGAGCCCCGTGTTGGGCTCTGTGCTGTCAGTCCAGAGCCTGGAGCCTTCTTTGGATTCTGTCTTCCTCTCTCTCTGCCCCTCCCCCACTCATGCTCTGTCTCTCAAAATATGAATAAACGTTAAAAAAATTTTTTTAAAAAAAGGAAAAATTATATGTGACCAATGAAAATCATTAACATCAACAGGCAAACAAGATAGGATTTTTTTTCCTATCTTGTTGGAATGAAATACAGTATAGAACCATAATAGATATTACTCATACAAATTGCAAAGAAAAACTAAAAGGAAAATAAGCAGAGTATAAAACAGAAATATGAATGATTAATAAATATACATACACTTCAAGTTCACTATTAAATGAGAAAATAAACATTAGATACTTAGTTCAGTGGCTAGCACAGTGTAGGTCAGTCAAGTGTCACTTGTTACTAGCTTATAAAGCAGTAAATAACTTTTAGCACATCATAATAGATAACACTTTTGAAACATAACCCTCCATATTAGCAAAGGTATAATGACAAACCTTAACCGGTGAGGGAGCAGGAGCATGCAAATTAGTACAACTAATCAAGATCATTAGGAGGTTTATGCCTTTGATCCAGGAATTACCCTTCCAAGAATGTATTCTAAAGACTCTAGCAAAACTTAGAACACAGATTTAAAAAAATTTTTTTTTTTTTTTTTTTTTTTTAGAGAGAGAGTGAGACAGAGAGAGCATACAAGTGTGGGAGCAGGCAGACAGAAACTGAGAGAGAACTGTAGGCAGGCTCCACGCTCAGTGTGGAGCCTGATGTGGGACACCCCAGAACACAGAATTCTGTACAAATATGTTCACTGCAGCATTACTTACAAAGAAATAAAAATAATTAGAAACAATCTAAATGTCCAATATTCCATAATTTAATATTATAGAGCTATTCAAATACCTTTAAAAAAATGGTGTTAAAATGCTTAAATATAAAGTTAACCAGAAAAAGGGATTCAAACATATATGCATCTATCTTTATAAAATACACACACACAAAAATTCTCCAAGAAAACATATAAAGGGGATTCTGGGTGGCTCAGGAGGTTAAACGTGTGAATCTTGATTTCGACTCAGGTCATGAATGATCTCAGGGTCGTTAGATTGAGCCCCACATAAGGCTCTGTGCTAGGTGTGGAGCCTTAACATTCTCTCCCTCCCTTCCTCTACCTCTCACACACTCTCTTTCAAAACAAAACAAACAAACAAAACATATAAAAGCATTAATGTTCAACTCTCAATAGCATATAACATGAATTTTTCTTTGTCCTTACTGTATTTTCCAAATTTTCTCCCATATGCATGTATTGTTTTTATTACAGGGGGAAAAAAAGATACTGTCTATAAAGAAAGTAGATGACCTGAATACGGCAGGTGTAGAACTATAAAAGCAAGCTGATAGAACATATCAGATTTCAAAGCTGATTATAAGGTTTAGGGTCTTTGTTTAAAAAAATTTTTTTTTTAATGTTTATTTATTCTTGAGAGACAGAGCACGAGCAGGGGAGAGACAGAGAGAGAGGGAGGCACAGAATCCAAAGCAGGCTCCAGGCTGAGCCATCAGCACAGAGCCCAACATGGGGCCCGAACCCACAAGCTATGAGATCATGACCTGAGCCAAAGTTGGACGCTCAACTGACTGAGCCACCCAGGTGCCCCAAGATTTAGGGTCTTTGTAATCAGAAGAAAAGTGTAACCATAATGGCATGTTATCCTGTGATTCATACTAAAATGTGAATGACTTATTAGGCAAACCTCCCCTATATAAAAAGCATCTCTATTATAAAATTTAAAAAAGGAAAACAAAACATCATTTTAATCCAAATAAGCCCCCCCCCCCCCAACAAGTTTTTAATTGACAGAAAGGTTCTTGTATACATATTGAGAATGGGGAGAAGCAGCTTCACTTTGGCACATTATCCCACATATCTCTAAAAGCTTGCTCATGTCTTGGAGACAGCAGCAGGTTTTAATTCACATTCCTAAATGCATATACCAGCTCCACTACTTATTTGCTATTTAACTTGGGCAAGTTACTAATTGCTCTATGCCTCAGTATTCTTATCATAAAATGCAGATAATGTCAACCACTTCAGTGGTTTCTTTTAAGAACTGAATGAAAAGGTACATGAACAGCTTAGCACCATTTCTGGTATATAGTAAATACTCAATAAATGGAATATGATGTTATTACTCTGTGTCATTTCACTGCAGACTTAGGGTGGATAACTCAGAGCAAAGGATGAATGCACTTAGAAACAGAAATGGTCTAGATATCTTAGCAACCTAACGCTGGCTCAGTGATCATTGAGGGAAATACAAAAGTAACGTGAAAACATTTAGCCCCTGCAGGATACCTAGATGTGATTAATACAATATTATAAGATATTATATTTTAAAAGATAGTAATAATAAAACACCAGAACTTAAAAACAGGAAGTCCTTAAGAGAAACATTTACATTCACTTTAAAGAATGTGAAAGATCCCTTTGGGGGAAAAAACGGACTCACAATCCTCTGAAGAAATGATAGGAATTTAACCGAAATGAGAACTATAGTCAAGGAACCCCATTTTGAGGACAGATTTATCTGTTCAGCATCTACAATCTCTTTCTAGAAGATGTGCTTTTATCACTCTATATCCTGCTTGGAACCAAGGCTTCAATTTGAGAATGCAAATTCACTAGAATTGTGTAAGACTGAACAGTAGCAAATCAGGAAAAACAGAAAAAAACAATGGCGGTTTTCAATCCAGTTTTAAAACTCTGTGGCCCACGTCTCAGGTTTGAACTTGAGAATGTTTCCTTTGTCCTTTCTGACATTACTGGAGGAGGAAGGCCCCAGGCCTCCTATCTCTGTGCTGGACGCCATCTTTAATGATGATGTATGGGGGTCCTTTCCCCTCAGCGCTGCTGGGGGGTCAAACATGTGATGCTGCCCGCCTGAGTATCAACAAGCGAATTATAAACTGTGTCAATCCGAGTTAATGCAAAGCTGTAATCCTCTTTAACAAGAGATCAAATCACTGCTGTGAGTTATGTTCATTCTGTAATCTGATAAGAAAGAGAGGGAGCCTCTAATAAAAGAGTAATGGGAGCCTTTAATGACGCTGGTAAAAGGCAGCACCAGTGAAAATATTGCTCTCGTTCCTGCTGATTAGATCAATGTTGCATATTTGCCTGGACTTGTTTCACCTGTCAGAATAACCTGTGTCTTTTTAGGAGATAAGAAGCCTCAGAGAAAGCATCTGTATCTTAACCATTCTTGCTTGCCAGTTTTTAACCAGCGAAAAATGCTCTGTGGAGGGTACTTCTGGGGTTATTAGCTGATGTGCTCTCAAATGCAGAGCAAACTACACCAGAATATATCACCATGATTCAATGCCAAATTCTCTTAAATAAAGGGGTAAAGTAGGCAAAGGGGAGTCAAAAATGGTCTAAGTAACCTCTGGGTTACCAATTAGGGGGAGAAGAATATCATCAGTAGAGTGGTAGAATGTGCCCATATTTAGGGTGCAGACCCACACACACAAAAATGGCAAGCGGAAGATAAATTGCCTGTACAAATTCTATTATACCAAGACACCTCAAGAACAACGTGGCAGTGATGTTGACAAAGCACTTTACAATGCTGGATTACCTTTGTACGTTTCTTTTCTAGAACTCCAAATGTAAAACAATAATGTATTTGGTGCCTAGTTTTCATTAAAGGATCCTCTCCTTGTTTTTTTTTTTTAATTTTGTTTTAATGTTTAATATATATATATATATATATATATATATATATATATATATATATATGCGTGTGTGACACACATACATATGGCGTGAGTTGTGGAGGGGCAGAGAGAGAGGCAGAGACAGAATCCAAAGCTGACTCTAAGCTCTGAGCTGTCATCACAGAGCATGACGTGGGGCTTGAACTCACCAGCTGTGAGATCATGACCTGAGCTGAAGTTGGACACTTAACTGAGATACCCAGGCACCCCTCTTTGTTCTTTTGTAACGCCAGCAAGCTTCATAACAGGAGTAGGGAAAAGCGTTTTTTTATTGTAGGGGAGAAAATGGGGGCTAACATGGAAAATCTTAGTTTCTATTGAGAATTTCCTTAAGTTCTTTGCAAAGGAATGGGGAACTATAAAGTGTTAATAGTGTTACCATTTTTGTAATAAGAAACAAAGCTTCAAACAACAACAAGAACAACAAGAACAACAAGTTTCTCAAGAAAATGCAATAACCTAGCCTTGTAACAGAGGGTACTAGAATTGGGTTTATATAAGAACAGTTGTCTGAAGCAGCAGTTAATGCTGCAAACACCAAGTTTCTTTGGCGCATTCGAGCTGCTAGTTGATGCTGAGACCCCCCCCCCCCACCATGCTGACAGCCAGAATGCTCTGTGGAGGGGCACACCATGGCAACAGAGAACATGGCACATGTGGACTCCCTTCCCAAATGTGAGGTGGCAGCCAGTATGAGGAACATCTCTGGACCTGTCTCTGAGGTCTCCCTCAGAATTTGCTTCTCCCTGTTACACCAGCATTTTACCATCTGACCCACATCAACACAACAGAAAAACAAGAATTAACTTCTTTAAAAGTCTGCCTGAGAGGGTCTTTCAAAAACACAGGCAAAATAACCCCAGATGATTATTTCCACAACCTCCAAATTCTTCATTTTGTTGCAACTATAATAAGAGATCATCTGAATTTTTACTTCAGACTCTCTTTGGTCTAACATCACTCCAGGGGATTCACACCACGTAAAATAAGCTGTTTCTAAAATGTTGATAAGCTCAGAATAACTTTAGTCATCAGAGAGGCTGAACAGCAATCCTGTAAATCATGCAAGTAGCACCCTGACCTGTTCTCAGTGGTAACAATATACTTAGAGGGATTCTCTCCCAAAGAGACACCAAACCTTTTCTCCTCCTTAGCCCATGGATAACCCTGTCGTCTCTACAATATCATAGGATACTTTGCCCTCTTAGCAAAGATGACTCAAAGAGCAAACAGTAGCTGCTCTGAGAGCTGAGCTGCCCCGTATCAAGGGCTTGCCAAAGCCAGTGATCATTGTTAGGGTCATAGTAACCTCCTTCCTTGCATGCAAACATGGAATACATTGGCAAAGTGGGATTTCTTTTGTTTTCTCTCGGTACGGGGGATGTTCATCAGGCCTGCAACAGAAACCACCTTCCTACCTCCTAATGTTGTAAAGGTCTACTGGACCAGCACAAATGAAGTATCTCGAGTTACGCGTGACTTTCTAACATAGGAGACACATAAAGGCATAAAAGCACATAAAGGCATTAAATTAGTATACAAAGTTTATCCAGAAAAAATGCCCCCAAAGGAAAATTTGGTAACACAGGGGCATAAACTGGGCTACTTTGCATTTAAAAGGTGTTTTTTTTTAAAAACATATTGCTTGAATATAAAAACTGCTAGCACGAGAAAAGAATATGTATCAGCAGAAATTAACTAAATAGACAACACTACATAGACCACATCACAGGAGACACAAAATGAAGATGCCACTGCCTTTTTAAAGATCCTTTTAAAGACAGCACTTCTTTCTCCACTAAGGGTATTTTAATAGCCAGGGTTAAAGATCTCTTCTATTCTCTCCCTTAATGAGAACTACGTTCCAGTTTCAATTCAAATTTGACCGAGTGCAAATTATTTTTTAGCTCAAACTGGATGATTTTAGCTCAAATTGGGGATCCAAGGACGGGTAAACAACACTCAGATTCTGCCTCGCTTCTCCTCCAAAAAACCCCCCAAGCATTGGGAAATTCAGGCATATGTGTGGAACAATAAACTGGAACCGAGAAACAAAGAAAAGAGAAGGGGTTCTCTCCCCAGACTTGGCTAAGGTGGGAACCACAGGTGGAGCTGCCTCTGGGAATGAGAAATCAAAGGGCTAGAAAATGTATGTGTGTTTTACCATGATTAAAAAAGGGGGTGGAGGGTACTAGTCAGGGATGAAAAAGCCAGTTTCATCCACATGGTCCATAGGGCAGAAACCATAAGGGAGAGATCTTCCATTCACAGACTTTAATACAGAAACAATCAAGACCTTCCCATTTCTTCTCCATATTATTGATATAATTTTCTGACGGAAAATGTCCTTTTTTCCTGGTGATAAAAAGCAGTGTAAGCTTATTGTAGAAAAATTCCGAACACCATGGAAATACACAGACCAAAAAGTAAATGTGTTTTCTCCTCCCTGCCACCCAGCAACAAATACGTGGTGCGGCTGCTGTACACTGCGTCAGAGCTTCTTACTTTGTAGTGGAACTTCTATGAGTCTATCCTCATGGCAAAGGACTGGACCAAAACACAAGTACAGAAAACAAAACATTGGGAGTCTCCCTCACCCCTTCCCTCATGCCATTCCTTTCCCAGAGGTAAACACTGTAGATATTATGATGTATGGTCTTGCCAAACATTTTCCCTAAGCACTGTAACGTTTATATACATGTATGTACATATATGCCTGTTTTTATCTTTATTTTTAAAACAAGTGGATGGTGTTACAAGCACGGTTTCTTTTTCCAGTCAACAAAATAACCTGGAAATCCATGACAGCACAATTGGTTTTTTAAAGTATCACTTTTTTTTCTATCACATGTATCTATTTTCAAAAAGGCGGATTCTAGTATAGTATTTTATAGCCTACTTTTCCATTGAACATTATGTTAATACCTACAGCACTACTTTGTCCTTTAAAAGCTCTTTATAATTTCACTGTGATTTATTTAACTAGTTGCTTATTGGTCATTTAGTTTCTTATTTTCCTCCATTATAAACCATGTTGCAACAAACATTTTTATTTTGTTTTGTATTTCCTATTTATTCTTTTACTGAAATATAGCTGACACACAATGTAAAGATTCTTGATGCAAATATATTTGCCGACTTGCTATTTCCTTAGGTCAATTCCTAGAAGTAGATTTTCCTGGGTCAACAGGTAAGTATACATTTAAAATTCTGAAACACATTGCCAAATGGCCCTCCAAAATGATTTTTGCCAATTACATTCCCGACAACGGTATATGAAAGTGTTTCCCCATACCATCCACACTGAGGGTTACCAAGCTTTTAATGTTTTGTAATTTTATAAGGAAAACAATGAAATATCATTTTAACTTGCATTTTTTTTTTTTTTAATTTATCCTATGTGTGTGAGAGAGACAGAGAGAGAGAGAGAGGCAGGCAGGCAGGCAGGCAGGCAGGCAGGCAGGCAGTGTAAGCAGGGGAGGGGCAGAGAGAGAGGGAGAGAGAATCCCAAGCAGGCTCTGCACTGTTAGCACAGAATACGATCCAGGGCTTGATCTCATGATCCTATGAGATCATGACCTGATCCAAGATCAACAGTGGGATACTTAACCAACTAAGCCACCCAGGTGCCCCTAATTTGCATTTCTTTGATGAATGAGATTGACAGTCTTTACGTTTTTGAGATTTTTTAAAAATGATTTCTAAGTTTGCTTGTTGACATGCTTTGCCCATTATTTTTACTGGGATATTCTTAGACACTTCTAAAAACTCTTTACATAGTATTTTACATAGTAAAGAAAAATATCATATTTTGAACTTTTCCTTGCCAGTTTGTCATTTACTTACCACTCTGTTTCAAAGTCTTTTTCAATGTGACTTAAGGCAGTCAGATCTATAAATATTTTTCCTTACAATTTCTGGCCTTGGTGTCATGCTTACAAAGCCCTTTTCTACCTCAAAATCATAAAAAAATTCTCTATTCATATATGCACACCAAGAACGACGTATCTGTAACTTAGCAAAACCAAAACTATTCATTTGAGAAAAAGTGGTATACACTGATACTGATATTTTAACAATTATAAAAGTTTCCCATCCTTCAGTATATTTTGTTATGTACAAAGTAAGAGACAAAACAGTACAGTAGCAGATAGTCTCCAGTTATGGAATTACTCGAAGAAAAACAAAATAGGCCAAGCCATGACTACCTCTTTCTTAAGATAAAGTACAACACCTATTGGCCCTGAGAGTTTGCATACTAGAAGCAGAGAGAGCTAATAATGCAGTTACTCTACCCATAGTCAACCTGGCTTATTCAGACTATGGAGCATGAGCAGTTATGTGGATAAATGCCTCCTATCCCTGGGAAGCACAAAGGGAATGGAGTGTGCTGCAGTAAAAACACATGCTCAGTTGTCCAGCTACAAGACTTTTATTAAATTCCTTATTAAGTGGGCTCAACAAGCTGGAGAACAATGCTGATAATAAGCAATCAGTCCACAAGAGACAACCTTTCCCCCCACCAAAACTGAACGCCGGAAGGACTATCACCCAACAAATGTTCCCAACCCCTTCTCCCTTGCCTGCTCTACCTGAAGGAGCAACTTAGCACAGTTCTATCCAATGAGATATAAGAATAAGTTTAGAAGGGATTCTGGGGAAGCTTTTCCCTTTCTTTTCTTTTCTTTTGTTTTTTCTTTGTTGTTGTTGTTTACTTTTCTAATAAAAGAAAGTAGGTAAATCTGACATCACTTCTTTCCTCTCTTCTTCCTGCCCTGAACATGTCTGATGGCTGAAACTGTAGCCGCCATCTTGGGACCACAAGAGAAAGACCAAGAGATGCTGGCCCTTATATCATTGAGAAGGGAAAACCACTGGCAGGAATTGCATGCTACACCTACAATTTTTCTGTCAGAAAAAAAAAAACAAAACAAAACAAAAAAAAAAAAAAACCCCAAAAAACAACCGCTCACTTGCTTATGCCTCTGCAGGCAGGTTTTAAGTTTCTTATAGACAAAGTCCAACATGATCCTAAATAAAAGAGCCATTTTCAAGTAATCTTTGGCTAACATGTGGTTGCAACCCTCAGATATTTTAAGTGAATAAGTAAGATTTAAGAAAACGAAGTGCCCCTGGGATATTAGGTAATTCAAGAAAAATCCCAACTAAGAAGGACAAAAAGTTGATTTCTAAATGATCTAGTAGTAGTACTATATTCAAAAGATGGCACTAGTATTTAAACTGGGTTTCACTTTATGCCTGGGGGAATAATGTTTCCTTAAATGGGTTTGTTTTAGTTTTAAACATCTAGTTTTCTTTTCCTTTGATGTAACTTTTCATGTTGTCTTGACAGGGATTTTAAGTTGCACTCAATTTACTCTGTAATTTTAAAAAACAGACTGGATCCAGAAATAAGCGGAAATAAACAAACAAACAAAAAACCCCAGCCAGCCAGACAAAAGCATTCACTTGCAAAAAGCATAGGCGAGCATGCATAGTCACAAAGTTCTGACCGGAAATGAATTTAGAACCTTCCATAAGCTCTTTTGTACTTCGGGATACTGAACAAGGGCAAACAAAAAATAAGTAATCACTGTGTTCACGTAAACTTGCAGATCTACTACTTTTCAGGCCAGGAGGGAAAATCTGATGTGGTTTAGTAGCAAACAACACTCTCATATAAAAAGGTCAAACGTACCTTGAGAAATAAAACTGGCAGACTATTATGTATTTACCCTAGGACTAATAATTTCACTTGGTAAAGATTTATGTTTACAAATGTCTACCACAGCATTATTTACAGCAATAATTAAAAATAACTGTCCAACAACTAGTGAATGGTTAAATAAGGAACATAAAAATATTATAGTCATTTTAGTGACATGAATATGCTCACAGTATACAAAATATTTAAATGAAAAATTCACAACAGAATATAATTTTAGTTATATTCTAAAGAAAAATAAGAATATACTCGAAGGGAACTCATAAAGACTGAAAGCTGGCCAGCTCAGTCAGCGGAACATATTACTCTTGATTTTGGGGTCATGAGTTCAAGCCCCAATTTGGGTAGAGAGATTACTTTAAAATAAATAAATAAATAAAATGAAATGTTTAAGAAAATTAAAAAAAAAAAAAAAAGACTGAAAGGAAATATTCAAAGATGCTACAGTGGCTCCCTCCTGCATGTGTACATACTTACATACACACATTTCCTAGCTGCCTATGCTGAGAGAACCTAGCAACAGTGAAACCCAGTGACAATGAACACCCTTAGCACACAGATCTTGGTTTCTAAATACCACAATCCACAAAAAAGAATCAGGGTTCCTTGGAGAAAGACAGACTCCAGGGTTGGAACAGGGAAAGTATAAGACAAGCCTAGAATATCCTGTTAGAAAGTAAGAATGTACTCAAGGAATGGGGATATTTCAAAAGGACAAAAGCCAGCTTGTAAGGGCTTCAATAAGCTGAACAATTTTAAAACAAAATAAATGATAGTAATAGATTATAATTCACTGAATAAAAAAAAGCAGGAGTTCATACTAATATAATGAATGACAAATAAATGAAAGAGAAGGGATATGGCTAAATAAGCAATATTATAAACATATTATAATGTAGAATGCCAACTAATAAATATAGAAGGAATTATTCTCTAAAAAATGGCTAATTATTAATTGTTATATTATGAGGATACATTTCTTGGATATATTTCTATTTTGTTTCAGTTTTATAAAATGAGCATGTACTTCTTTTGTAAAAATACTAAGGAAATCCTCAATGGCAGTCTGAACAAACACAACTTAATACACATCTCTAGAGCAGTATCAAGCCATTTTAAAAAAGGAGAGCAGGAGCGCCTGGGTGGCTCAGTCAGTTAAGCGTCTGACTTAGGCTCAGGTCATGATCTTACGGCTTATAGGTTTGAGTCCTGTGTCAGGCTCTGTGCTGACAGCTCAGAGCCTGGAGCCTGCTTCAGATTCTGTGTCTCCCTCTCTCTCTCTCTCAAAAATAAATAAACATTAAAAAAAATATTTTTAGGGGTGCCTGGGTGGCTCAGTCGGTTAAGCGTCCGACTTCGGCTCAGGTCATGATCTCACGGTCCATGAGTTCGAGCCCCGTGTTGAGCTCTGTGCTGACAGCTCAGAGCCTGGAGCCTGCTTCAGATTCTGTGTCTCCCTCTCTCTCTGACCCTCCCCCGTTCATGCTCTGTTTCTCTCTGTCTCTCTCTGTCTCAAAAAACAAATAAAACATTAAAAAAAAAAATTAAAAAAAAAATTTTTTTTAAAGGAGAGCATACGCACAAAACCCACAAACACACAGAGCAAGTACAAGTGCTGTCCTGACCCGTCTGTCTGTCCTAGAGAAAAGCCCAGATGTCCTAGGCAGGTGGCTAAAGTTAAAAACAAAATAGCAAAAACAAACAAAAACCCACCAGAGGCAGCACTGATATTTACAGAAATTTTGTTTTGGTTTTACAGTAATTATGGGGTGAAGAGATGCGACAAGGACCCTTGCTATGATGCCAATGACAAATGGTTAACTGATAAGAAGAAATGGAGAGAGCGACAGGCTGTAGAACAGGTCAATATCAGGCTGTCATGGAGCCATTTGAGACACATAATTAATCTATTACTCACCTGGCATCATCATTCATTGTAGTTTGGTCAATAGGTGCCATGAAGCTTAGTAGCTTGCTAAGGACGTGAAACCTAAATAAAGCAGGAAACAAACAGGCAGCAACATTAGTAACTATTAACCTAGAAAAGGAAACACATTCTATGAGCTAACAAACTCCAGAACTGACCACAGAAGCATTTGGCTCCAGAATGAAAATAGGGAACAATTCATTGGCACATACTAATCACAACTGTATTTCCCTCTAGTTCTTTTATATTACAGAAGTCTGATAAAAGCACATTGTAAATGACAGTAGTTCAACACAGATTCATTTACATCACAGTCCCCAGAAAGAGTAGACACACTTACGCTCTTGAGCAATATACTAATCCTCAAACATTACTCCAGACAGAAGACAATAAGGACTTGAATACCCCGTTTTCCTCCTCTAAGTATATCCTCATCATTTTTGGTGTCATTACTAGTAGTTACTAGTGTAGGTAGTAGTACAACACCCAAGTTACAATGCCTCACCACCACCATCACTCACTAGCACTAGTTCCCTGAGTCAGAGAAGGCTTCTAGAATTCCACACCATCTCTACTTACTAGACCCAGTTTTTCATTTCCCCCATCCTTAAATGAAGGATTATATCTGAGTACATAACAAGTTTGATCCCTAGATCTTCCAAGTCATGGTGTTATGGAAATTTAAATAACATCACTTCCACTTCCCACCAACAGGAAAAAAGGGTATTTTTGTATGGAGTGCTTCGAGATCCTCCAGAGAAAGGAGCCGAACAACTATATGACCTTATACAGACCAAATTATACAGAAGAGAATTAAAAGCAGCTAGCCCTTTCTGTTCATTATAATAGAAGAGGATGTACGACAATATGCATATTATAAAATTCTAACCAAAAAACTCTACTTGGGGGGCATTTGGCTGGCTCAGTCGGTAGATGTGATTCTTGATCTCGGGGTTGTAAGTTCGAGCCCCACATCGGGTGTAGAGATCACTTTAAAAAAATCTTTTAAAAAACCCACAAAATTTTACTTGAACAGAACACTATCCACAAACAAAAATATGATATTTTCGTGTACATAATATTAGCTTTACAGTGTTAAAAATATTTTTACACGTATCAAATAATTTGATTCTCTACAGTACCACCCACAGCTGAGCCTCCCAAATTTCATTCTTTTTTTAACAAATGAATTTTACAAGAATAATAGTAACGAGATTTCCTTCATTACAAGAGTAATAGAAAATGTATAAATTCATTATAGAAAATATGGAAAAAAACCAATGAAGCACACACAAAATGTATAGTTCCTCCACCTACAGACAGTTGTTAACATTTTGATTAGTTATGTTTGTTTTTCATAGTGACGCTGTTATTTACCCACACACATACACACACATAAATTTTGTAACTTCTTTTTTTAACTTAGCATTGTAAACATTGTCCCATAACAGTATCAGAATAGCTGAATACAATTCCAGGAGTGGAAATACTATAATACATTTTTGAACACGTATATGTTCCCAATTCTTCATGTTTCATAAGATGCAAAAACAAAATCTCTAGGCATATCTGTTTTTTTAAATGTTTGCCACCTCCTAATTATAAAAAGTAATATATAATTCTTACAAAAAGAATCCAAATACAGAAATGTATAGAAAACTGACAAGCCTCCTTCAGCCTTACACCCCAGAAATAAACACTATTAATTAAAACTGTTAAGTATGGCTGTAGAATTTTCTATATATAAGACAAAAATAAACTTAACACGGTTTTCACATAAAAGGGAGGTTGTAATATACTTGATATTCTGCATTATGCTTTTTTCCACTGAACCTTGCCATATTCTATTCTTTTCCATAGTTGTAAAACATTCCATTGTTAATATAATTTATTTAATCTCCTATTGATGGGCATTTACATACACTGCCCCCCTTTAAAAACCATACTAAATAGTGTTAAAGTGAAAATTCTTATACATTAATTATTGTATGTTTGTTCACATAAATTTCCTTCGGGCAGATTTTGAGATGTGAAATTGCTGGTGAATCAAAAGGTATATACATAGTGAAAGCTGAAACACGGAGCCAAAATACCCTCCAAAAGGTTATGTTAATATATGAGACTATAAACACTCACATCACCTTTTAAGTAATAAAGCATAAGTACTATTAATAAATGCATTTTAATGTCTTTAGGCTTCACCAAACCTTGGTGTCCATCTGAAAACATGAATACTGTTCTTGGCTGTATCCAAAGAGAGGTTTAATTCACTCTCTGGACAAAGACTATGATGAACTCTACTCCACAGTTGTATTGTCCAATCCAGTAGTCACTGGCCACATGCAGTTACTTAAGCACTCGAAACATGGCTAGTCTGACTGCTGCAAATGTGCCTAAATGAGAAAAGTGCACCAGATTTTGAAGACTTGAGATGGAAAAAAGAATATAAAATATACCATTAATAATTTTAAAATAATAAATTAATAAATTGTTGAAATACTGAGTAATATTTTTGATATTGGGTTAAATGAAATATATTATTAAGCTTAAGTCCATCTCATTCTTTTTACTTTTTAAATGTGGCCACTAGAACATTTAACATTATATATGTAATACATATTCTTATTGGATGATACTGCTCTGTGGAATACTTTTACATTTTAATACAGTATATTCAATAACTATTAACAGCATGATGAAAGACAGACTTTAAGAAGTAATCACATTAAAGATGATTTAATAATGTGTACTTAATGCAATAGATTTCATCTAATCTCAGTGCTGCTGAGGATGGATGCATGTTTTAGTATTAAAAACACCTTTTAACAACCATACCAAGAAAAGACAAATGTAATTTTACTGCAGAAGAACAGACAAACACAGTAAGACATCCTGTTATTAAAGGCCTGAGTTTAATTTATTTACACTAGGAATTCTGATTAAATCATGATCAGATCTACTTACATATAATGCTCAGTAAAAGTACTGATAATCGATAATTACAATTATTTTCCCAAACCAAAATATTCCTTTTTTAAAAATAAGTTACTTTCTAGCACCCAACTAACAAGTTGCCAAGTCCAGTCTGACAAGGCTGATGCCACTGACCTGCTATCATTTAAACTGATGTTTTCACAAGTTAATGTTCATCTTTGCTATAACATTTCTGGAAATCTTCTCTCTCCAACTCTATCACAAACAAAAGAGAAAACTTGCTCACTAATGGACCTAGTATCGGTGATGACAGCTGGGACACCTACCAGCTCTTCTTGAGGTCTAATTTAAGGAAGTTATTTATAATATTCCCATGCGGCCTGGGCCACATGTTTAATCCTTTGGGCCAGAATGCTAATGTAGCCATTGCGTCATTTTAGTACCCGTATAGGCCAGTGTGTCCTGCCCAGAGAAAGAAAACAGGCCACAGGTTAGAAGCATGGGCTCTGTGGAGCGCCTGGGTGGCTTAGTCGGAGTAAGTGTCCAACTCTTGATTTCGGCTCAGGTCATGATCTCATGGTTTGTGAGATGGAGCCCCACATCAGGCTCTGCACTGACAGCATGGAGTCTGCTTGGGATTCTCTCTCCCTGTCTCTGCCTCTTCCTCGCTTGCATGTGTGTACACACTCTCTCAAAACAAAAGACAGATAGAAGCATGGGCTCTGCAATCAGACCAGTTAACTCAAACCCCAATTTGCTACTTACCAGCTCTGTATGGGCCATGTGAGTTACCTTCTCTAAGCACTTTACAGAAATTAGCTCATCTAATCTGATAACACCCTCCAAGATGCGATTTTTATTAATATACTCATTTCACAGATGAGGAAACTGAAGCACAGAGATGTGAACTGACTTGCCCAAGGTCTCCAGGTTGGTTAAGTAGAAGACTCAGTTCAATCTGACAGTCTAGCTCTACAGTCTGTGTTTTTTGTTCTCTCTGCACATAAACTGCATAGCAGTACCTGACAGTGAGTTTTACAAATGCTGGTTATCACTATTGCTATTAATAAAGAACACTCTCTGATTCTGACCACATCCTTCATATTCCTGGTCACAGGAAAGCAAGATGAATATGGATGCTAAAACTACAAGACAATGCAAAACATATGACCTTTTTTAAAATGTTTTAATTCAATAATTAATTTGTATTAATTTTAGACTTATAGAAAGATTGCAGGAGTGCCTGAGTGGCACAGTTGGTTAAGCATCTAACTTCGGCTCGGGTCATGATCTTGTGGTTTGTGAGTTCGAGCCCTATGTCTGTCAGCACAGAGCCTGCTTTGGCTCCTCTGTTCCCCCCTCTCTCTGCCCCTCCCACGTGCACTCTTCCTCTCTTTCTCTTTCTCAAAAATAAATTTAAAAACACTAAAAAAAAAAAAAAAAAGAAAGACTGCAAAAATAGTAGAGAGTTTACGCATTCCCTCACCCACCTTCCTCTGTTAACAATTTACATAAACATAGTGGATTATCAAAATCAGGAAATTAGCATTGATACAATCCTACTACCCAAATTACACAGCTTATTCAAATTTCTATTTATCTGAGAGTCTTTTTTCTTTCCCAGGATCTAATTTAAGACCCCAAATTGCACATACTTGCAACGTCTCCTTAGTCTCCTTCACTCTATAAGAGTTCTTCAGTCTTCCTTTGTTTTTCAGTGACTCACTACAGTCTACAGAATAAAGTCCGAATTCTTAGCATGGTCATGACCTAGCACTCAGCTACTCATACAGCCTCCTTCATCTCCTGCCATTCCCCCATATTCACTTTAAGTTCCTGTCAAAATAAATTAAATTACAGCTCCTAAAATGGTATGTACACTCTCAAGTCTGTGTTTTTGCAAATGGTACTCTCTTTGGCCTTTCACTAGGCTAACTCTCCTAGCGTGCTCAGTGTGAAATGTGGATGGTATCTTACAGGAAGTCTTCCTGAGCAGCCTACATCTCCCCATGGGCAATGGGGTGACCGCTACACCAGGGATCCACCAACAGCATCACTGTCCACTTATTGCTTGCCATCCTCTCCTGAGGACATACTCCTTCAGGGCAGAATGGGTTTTACCTGGCACCTCATATGGTTCCTAGAATTTCAGAAGGAATCCTTTTTATATTTTAATTAACCACTTCTTACATTTTAATGTTTAACCTGGTTTATTAAATAGAATATCTGTCTCCCACTTGTCTGTTGCCAGAATAAGATTGTCAATGTCTCTGGATTTATGGGGATGTGTAAATCTAAATCACTATCAAAATGCTATGAAACCAGATCTACATACTTGCAACTCTAATGAACAGTTTAATGAGATGAGTCTATTAACATACAAAAAACGGTTGCTATTAAAATAAAATCCTGGTTTTTTTCTTTCAACTTAATAAATAATAACTGTGATAAGTATATTTTGATTTGGGAAACAAAAGACTCATGTTCTTCTAAGTTATTTGCCATGCTAGAAAAGTACTCGGTTCTCTAACACTCACCCGGACTTCTTACTCTGTGCTATGTTTACGTTATAGCCATTCCTTCTTACCTAGTGAGCATGTTAATTTTAATGACATAATCATCCAAAAAACATTTCTGGCTGACTAATGTCTACAAGGAATTACAATAGATAGATACGGTTGGAATTGTCTTAAAGAATAAGGGAGCACAATTCTTGCTCTCAAGGGGCGCATACATATAGGTACTTGCCCCAATATAAAATTCATAACAGTAATGTAGAAAAGAGATTTTCTCCTCTCTCAGTTCTTCTAATGACTGTATATTTGCAACAGCAATACCAATAGGTAAGTACAAGAGAAACCAAAGAAATTAATACTTTCGAATGCTTTCTACATACCAGACATTTACACGATTTAAAAAAAAAATTTTTTTTAATGTTTATTTTTGAGAGAGAGACAGAGAGACACAGAGACAGAGAGCAAGAGCAAGCATGAGTGGGGGAGGGGGAGAGAGAGAGGGAGACACAGAATCCAAAGCAGGCTCCAAGCTATGAGCTGTTAGCACAGAGCCCAACATGGGTCTTGAACTCACGGACTGCGAGATCATGACCTGAGCTTAAGTCGGATGCTTAACCAACTGAGCCACCCAGGCGTCCCTATAAAGTAGGGATTATTATCTCTACTTAGTAAATAAGAAAAGTGAGGTCCAGAGAATAAAGAACAACCAAAATTGTGTGGCCAGACAAAGCCAGAATTTGAACCCAACTCCCAGGATTCTGGGTTCCTCCCACTAGAGAACATTTATAGCCTCATAAAGCTACAGTTTTAAAAGCACGGTACTGGAAGAATGCCTGGATGGCTCAGTCAGGTGAGCATCTGACTCTGGATTTCAGCTCAGGTCATAATCTCACATTCTTGAGATTGAGCCCCACGTCGGGCTCCACGCTGAGTGTGGAGCCTGCTTGGGATTCTCTTTCTCCCTCCCTTCTGCCCTGCCCGTTCCCCCCTTCACTCACATCCTTGCTTCTCTCAAAAAACAAAGAAATAAAAGCACAGTACTGGAGAAAAATCTGATCTACGTTAAAGAGTAAGTCTGGCTCTGTAGTCCATGTTCTTGGAATCATCCCACTAAAAACAAACCTGGAGAAGTACGAAGACTTGGAAATTCTGACATATTAAAAAAGTTAAACAAACTGTAAAATAGAACCTGAAATTTAAGAAAGTGACTTTGAATAAAAAGATGATGAAAAGCTGCTTTGCGCTTCTGCAAAGTTAAAGAGAACTACATATTTCCTGGTGAGTTTAACTTAAATTAACAGGTTAATTAAAGTAGTTGTGAAAAAAAATAAAGTAGTTGTGAAATCTGCTTCTCTGAAGTTATTTAAAAATGAGATAGATCCACATTTGTCTAAAGGCAATCCAATGACAGGCAGGCTCTAATAAGGATATGGGATTAGCTATCTGTCTAAATTGTCCTAACACAATGAGTTTAAGATTTTTCTTCCATGTGCACACCAATTACAAGAAGTTTCTTTGACATGCAGGCTTTGTAAGAATATTACATAGCGGGCGTATAATATCATGTATCTGTGTACACACACACACACACACACACACACACACACACTCACACACACAGGATTGAGGGGTTTCCTATAGTCAGAAATATGTTTTCTCATAAAAATTGTATTTCTCGGCGCCTGGCTGGCTCAGTCAGCTGAGCATTTGACTCTTGATCTCAGGGTCATGAGTTTGAGCCTCACTCTGGGTGTAGTGATTGCTGAAAAATAAAATCTTAAAAAAAATTATATTTCTCATCTCATTTAAGCACATTGTTAACATTCTCTGGAATCTTCGTTTATATATTCTTTGCATAGTGTATACATGTATGACATCATGAAAATGGACCAATTCTATTCTAAATAAGCATCCAAAGTAAAATTGGTAAATTGTTCTATAGAAATCGCTTTTTAAATATAAGACAATTTCAACTATCCTATCTTGTTTTCTTATTTCTCTTTCAGGAAAAGGCAGGCATTATTTAACCCATCCCTTCACAACAGCAAAAAGGAACAGAAACTATAGTCTTAGAGTATGGTATTAGAGTGAGAAAAATTGAGCCTCATGAAAAGCCACCAGTATTGTTTTAGTTATTTTTCTGATCCTTAAAAACAGAATCATCAGAAGAAATAGAGAAATGATATAACAGCCTTTAAAATACAAAAGATGTAATGTAACATGTGAAAATTTGTTCTACAAAGTAACTCACCGAAGTTTCCTTCCTTTGCTGGCTTTCCTATCTACTTTCTTGTGGATTTTGCTTCGCAATTTCTGGATCGCAAGCCACTGCCTGGGAAATTCACAAGCAATGTTATGCATCATCACAAACAGAAATAGTTATACCTATTGACAAATTGTAATTTTTCTCACTAACAACCTTGCAGAAAGAAATCATCAACCTACATCAAGTTCCTCAAGATAGTCTGGGGCCAAAGTGACTAATCAATTGAAGAGGATTTGTGCAATGGTAAAAAAACAAATGGCAGCTGGGAAATTCTACAGCGAATTTGGTTAACAATGCTCCTTAGTGTCTAGAGTTGCTGTGACAAGCACTAAATCCAGCAGTCTGCAGGAAAACCCATCAAACTGGGTATAGCTGCTTGGGTTTGCTTTCAGTGTTTTAGCTGCACAGCATGTTCTATTACTATTACTGCAACTGCTATTCAGCCTGAATACACGAATTCTTCAATTTTCCCTTTGTTAATGCCCGTGTGTTTTTTCTTGCACTTTCCAATTTTTGCTAATTTTTTAGAATTATCCACTACTGACACTAGTTTTACAGCCATTTTGTTTATTTAACTTTCATTTCACCTGTGGTATTTAAGAATGTGCTGCTGAGAGGTAAGGGTTCTTTCCCTCCCATATAATCTCAATATGACTTGTCACACTTACAAAAAAGTGAACAGTAATCCTTTACTATCAAATATGGAGTCAGTCTTCAAATTTCCCAGATCATCTCAATTTTACAGTTAGTCTGTTCAAATCATGGCCCAATATTCACATATTCTATAGTCCTTTTAGATTAAAAGGAATTAATCTTTCAAAAAAAGGATACTGGACTAAGAAAATCTTCATAGATTCCTCACATGAACAAATTCCTCACATGAACAAATGTAAAAAAAAGGAGAAGCAGCAGCAGCTAAGTCATCTTACCTGATTTATACAACGGAAACTCAACATCAGAAAAAAATAATCTAGGGAAATCCAATTACTGTAATCTTAATATAATCTTAATTACCATAATCTATTTTATTGTAAAGTCAGATAAATGTACAATATAATCACCACTTAAATGCAATTTGCTGTATCACATTAAATTTATAGTGAGCAGCTCTCTATAGCCTTCCAGAGATACACAAAATATCAACAATATCCTACCCCTAAAACTCAAAGAATGTTTTACTCAAATAAAATTATTTCATCAACACAAATTTTTCATTGCATTCTCAAAATGCTGCTCTGCCCAGAATCCCATCCTGGCACTTGCAGCTTTTGTTTCCTTTCATGCTTTTGCAAATTATAGCTCACGGCTATTTAAATGTACACTATTCATTAGGTAGCACTCTAAATGCCCTTTTTATTTTCCAACCACAGGATGAAGCATACACACAAGAGCCTTCCTTCACTACTTTACATTCTACCCTGACATCTGGGTAATGCTGCCACGTTCCATTTCTAATTGTGCCGAAGCTTTTACTGAAGGGGTGGAGGTCTAAATTAGGGCAGACTCAAACAAAGCAGATTCAACTATGAGCAAGGAACCTGTTGTGCACAGTGTCACGTTCTGAGGGCCGAGAGCACACATTTGGGTGGTTACTTTTTATCCACTGGTCAGAGGTTGATACAGATACAATCACCGCCCAAATCAGAGAGCAAAGGGCATAAGGAGGACTCTGAAAAACACACTCTAAAACAAATGCATATAGGTGTTTTATAATCTCTCATTCAAAGTGCACTTAAGGCAGGGTAGGGTAAACAGGATTTCCATCGCTTTGTCTCTCTAGCTCTTATTATCTTGCTTAACTTTTATAGTTACAGGGCTGATCACTGCCTTTGAGGCAGAATTAAAGGGACTGAAAGAGAGAAACTATTATATAGGGCTGCTTGCATGAATAGAAAGCCGTATCTAAATTACCTTCCCATGGCCACTTGATCATTGGGATCCAAGGAGCTGGTCTTTCGTTCTATGAGTTCTCGAAGGAGCTTGTGGAAAAAGGAAAGCAACTGATTTATTTATCATCTCCCAGCACCAACTGACTTTAAAAGGGCATAGTAGGGGGGCGCCTGGGTGGCTTGGTCGGTTAAGCGTCTGACTTCGGCTCAGGTCATGATCTCACAGTCCGTGAGTTTGAGCCCCGCGTCGGGCTCTGTGCTGACAGCTCAGAGCCTGGAGCCTGTTTCAGATTCTGTGTCTCCCTCTCTCTCTGCTCCTCCCCTGTTCATGCTCTGTCTCTCTCTGTCTCAAAAATAAATAAATGTTAAAAAAAAATTAAAAACAAAACAAAACAAAACAAAGGGCATAGTAGGAATTCTGAATGGCATAGTGACTGCTCTAAAACTACAATCAATAAGGGACAACCCAGTGGCAAAAGCATGACTGAATTCCCATTAACCCTTTCATATTTATATATCTTTAAAAAGGTGGCTATAGCAATAGCTGAGAACAGAAGTCCATTTGGAAGACTTATTGTACTGCAGTTCATTTCAAAAGGATCAATGAGTGTGCAACATTCCCTTCATTGTTTTTATGATTAGTTTTGTCCATCTCATCGATACCGATGGAGAATCTTTAAAAGGTCAGGTGGAAAAGGCTGTATGGCAAAAAGGAAAATGCATCAGCTTCTCACCAATAGGATAATGGTACATGGTTAACTTCTGACCTATAACCTCCAACAGCCAGGAAGGTCATCCTCAGGCAAAAGCCTTTATTACATGTAATTAAAAGTGTGAACTTCATTCTCTTGCTTTCCATGGCTGGTACTCCACCATGCTTACCATGAAGCGATTCAACCACATATGACACTCACACATTCACGGCCATGACAATTATAAGAGGGAACCTAACGAAAGTCACACGTGTGTACTGCAAATATGGGAGAACCAGTCTCTCGTCCCATACAGTGAGCTCCATGAGAACTCTACATTAGTCTCCTACTCTCCGCTTAGTCCTGGGCAGTCTACTCATCTGACCCGAGTGTAAACCTGTAACTTTCACACAGACTTAAGAATCTGCATTGGATCTTAAAGTCCTACTAGGTGAAGAGGAGTAATGTTTAAAAGTTAAACATTAGGGGTGCCTGGCAGGCTCAGTCGCTAGAGCATGTGACTTTTGATCTCAGGGGCATGAGTTCAAGCCCCAGGTTGGGCGTGTAGCCTGCTCAAAAATGAAGAAAGGTTAAACATTAAGGGAGGACAGTTTTAAATTACTATTAAAAAAAATCTAGATATCATCTCTCCTATACAAGTGCTATGTGTAGGGAAATAGCAACAGAGATTAAAATCCCAAAAGTCTTCTGAGAGAAATCTAAGCGAAGACACTAATATAATCCTGCTAATCATCTGTCAATAATATAGGTTTGACTTTACAATGTGTTTCTTCACCAAAAAAGGTCATTATTTTGTAGGTGAGGCATGGTAGCAATACAGATATTTCACCAAGTTAAACAGCTGAAGTCTGTGGGAGGGTAAAGAAGGAGGAATAAATTCCTATGAAAGTAGTTCACTCTCTAATTTTCATTTGTTTATGTAAGTAGGCACTAGAAGAAGTAAAACAAATTTATAGAAATGTTCATCTCCATATAAGATGAATCTTTATTGCAAAAGGGAAAAGGATATCTCAATCGCAATTAAAAAACCTCCTGTGATGCTTTTTCATTTGCTTATTTTGGACATTATTACTACAGCAATTACGTTTAAAAATGTGGGGACCAGAGGCCACTGGTTTATTATCACTAGAAAACAGCAAGCTATTTCTCTACCCTGTTTATCTGATTGATTCCCAACATCTTTCTGGCAGCCAATCTATCAGTTTATCTCTCCTACTTCATCACAGTCACTTCTGGCAGCTAAATACAAGATCCAAATCCAGTGTTACACAGACATACGACACAGTAAACCTATGTAGCACTGCTACTCTGTAAACGGCTGCCCTGAAGGCTAAGCCAAAATGGGCTTCTGGTTCCTAGTCAATATTCTGTCAGAAGCAAGGTGGTGGGGGTAGAGGGGGAGAGGTTAATAATAAAACCAGAAGAAGGAGAAGAAAAAGAATAGAAAGAAAACACTAAGAAAGGAAGGGAAATAACGGAATGACTGCATCTCATTGCCCTTACCTTGTTCCGGCCACAGAAGAGATTATAACAACTGTTCCTGGTTTTCCTAATCGTCTCTGATCCCTTGAGACTGGGGCTGTCATGGCCACTGGGAGCAAGTGCTCATGGAAGGCTGCCCCAGCACAACAGGGGTGATCCTCTGGAAGAAAGCCCCATATGCCCTTCCCGAAGGCTGGAAATTGAAGCTGCACAACCACAGTGGATCTATTACATTTGCAGTGGTCTCTGCAATTCAAACACCACGTTGGTGCAGCATTTCTTTCAAGCACTCTGTGTACTTTCCATATTCTGGGCTGCATTTTCACTACCCAAGTGCCCTGCACAGCTGTTCTTAGCCATTCATGACAAGGAAGATGATTTTACTGGTCAATCTGGCCAAGTCTAGTTTATTCAGTCTGGTGTTTCAGAAGATCCTGTTGTGTGCAAGGTAGGAGTAAGAAAGTAGCGAGAAAATACAAGTGAACAAACCATTCCCATGGTGCTTGCTATTTCCCACAGCTGACGCAATCACTGGGTTTTAATTTAATTAGGAAAACTGCTTTCGAAGAAGTTGCTGAAAAATTAAGCTTTAGGAATATTGCTGAAGAATTTAATTTTGCCTCTCAGTTCAATTTTTGTAGCTTAACTTTATGAATAAACTTCCCCATTAAAATACAGGTTTCTGTTACAGTTATTGGAGCTTTTTATTCCAACAATAATGACACAATATTTGTAATTTTCTTTGTGACTAGGAAAATGGGGACATGCGTGAAATATTTTTGTCCCAGTCTGTTTTAATTCCAGAGTCAGCTCACAAAAGCTTGATTGTTTCTCTAGTTCTAGGGGAAAATCACAGATGTAGTTAGGTTTCCAGGTCAGCCCACAAAAACCTATTTAACCTGTAACAACATACATGAGAAATAGCCCTGATAGTGCTGTTCAGCATCTAATCAGCATTTATAATACTTTGTCTAGAAAAATGCATGCCAGAATCAGTTAAAAATGGCAGACTGAACACATTAGTTTATCTCTTCTCCCTTCTCAACCCCTCTAAAAGACAGGAGAGGAATAAAACAAATGTATTAACCCATGAGAAAGAAGAGGAAGGGAGAGTTAATGAGAGCAGATTTTCATAAATTTTTCAGAGACAGTCAGGAGATAGAAGAGTAGAAGGTAGTTATCACCAAAGTGCCCAGAGGGAATAAGAGGTGAGGGTGGAACTAATTAGGCCCATAGAATCCCCAGGAGGAGGCACAGTGGCAGAAGTGGGAGGGACGGTGCCACTGGGCCCTGACTATCCCACAAGTGACTAACCCCTCTACCAACCCCTCTCACGTGGAGAAAAGTTTTCTTCTCTGGAAAAAATGAGCCCCAGAAGCTCCAGATGTAAGGCTATGAGGTAGCAAAGGCTGGGATGCAGAAGGGAAAGGTGATGCCCATCTTCTGCCTCATTCCCTGACCCTACACACAGAATGCCGGCACCCAGACACAAAACCTCCCAGGCAGGAGAGTGGGGGGGAGGGGCGGGTCCTCCCTGGGAGAAACTCCATCGCTGATCCCTCCTCTCCCCAGAAAATCACATCTCCAAGTTCTGCCATTTGAAGACAATTCCAAACAGGAGGTTTGTTCACAGTATAGCTCAGGTTTCAGAGACACTTGGAATGTCTTACTAAATATGAAGAGAGTTAAGGATCACTGGCATCTGAGGAAAGGCTCAGACAGAGACCAAAATAGGACGGAAAAAAGGGGACACAACAAAGCAATGTGGAAAACAAAAGAAACCTAAGGAAAGGAAGAAGAATAGACACTGTCGGAGAAGTGAAAGAAGATACACTTCCCTAAGAACAGGAGGCTATGAGAAAAGAGTAAAATAAGAAATTCAACACGAAACAAAAAAAATTTAAATTGCAAAGAACTGGAAGATAAATGTGCAAAAATCTTTCAGATCTGAAACAAAAAGGCAAAAAGATAACATCCTCCTGCTTATTTGTGTTTTTGGCGTGTTTTTTTTCCCCTTGCTTGTATGTAAGAGAAGAAAAAAACTTAGAGGACAATCCAGAATGTCAAACATCTGACTTTGTTAAGGCTAGGAGAACATAATTAAAGAAACGGTAATGACAATTTCCCAAATTGAAGGACAGGAATGAGCCTGCAAAAATCTAGTACAATGAATGAAAAAAGACCTTTCCCAAGACACATCATCATGAAATGTGGAACACTGGAAGTAAAGAGAAGATCCTAAATGCTTACAGAAAAAATAGGTCACATATAAAGAGGGTGACCACATGTCCCAGTTTACCCCAGAGAGTCCTGGGTTTATGCCTGTTGTCCTAGTATTCTTTCAGGCTAGCACCTCAAATGTCCCAGTTTTGACAATAAATTATACAGTCACCCTACATATTAAGGAATGAAAACTAAATGGGATTAGACATTTCAACAGCAATAGCAGGTACGGAAGGATTGCAGAGCGATGCCTTCAAAATTCTGAGGAAAATCACTTTCAACCTCAAAATTCCATCCACAAAGTATTACCAAGTATGAAAGTTACATGGAGACATTTTCACACATGCAAGAATTCAACAATTTTCTTTCCACACACTCTTTCACAGGAAGATGTGCTTGAGTAAAATGAGCATGTAACAGCAAGAAAGGGAAAGACAGGAGACGTCAGAAAATAGGTCTAACTCAGGAAAGCAGCAAAGGCAGGTCCCAAGACTACTGATGGCAGGGGCCCAGAGAGCAACCATTCCAAAAAGAACAGAGTCCAGAGAGCTCTAGAAATAAGGTCTCCAGGGAAAAGGGTGGGTGGGTGGGGGAATGTAGTTTATGTATTCAAGGCATTTATTTGGTGTATGTGGGGTGGAAACAGATACACAGAACACAAAGTCTATTTTTAAAAACAGGCCTTATTATTCTAGGAAAAAACAAGCATGTAAGGAAATATAATCATAGTACATGTGAACATTTAGTCATCATATTGTAAACAATAAATCTTCACAAAACTGTGACAATAAGTACTTTAAGAAAATGGAGGACAGAAGTGTGGAGGTAGTAAGTACAGAAGGGCTAGGACCTCACTACCATAATGGGAAGTCAAGAGATGATTTGATAAATGACTGTTGATAAATCAACAATAGTATAAACATACTATTTAAAATATGCAAGTAATAAAAAACCTAAAGCAGTGGAAGTTTTTCCTTTCCAAAACTTCTCAGCACCATATTTTACCATTTTTTAAACAATAGATGACCCAAGAAGAATTCGTCAGTTATTTATTTAGCAATGTCTGGAGGAAAGAGGATACAGTAGTCCCCTGCCTTATCCTCGGTTTTAGTTACCTGCTGCCAACTACGGTCTGGAAGCAGATGAGCCCCCTTCTGATGGATCATGAGATAGATGTAGCCTAACGCTACATCACACGCGTACGTCATTCACCTCACTTCCTCTCATCACATAGGCATCTTATCATTTCACATCATCATAAGAAGGATGAGTACAGTACACTAAGGTGTTTAGAGAGAGACCATATTCACATTATTTTTATTACAGTATATTGTTATAATTGTTCTATTTTATTATTAGCTATTGTTATTCTCTTACTGTGCCTGACTTATAAATTAAACTTTATCACAGGTATGTATATGCAGAAACAAGCACAGTATATTTAGGGTGCAGTACTATCCACGGTTTCAGGCATCCACTGGGAGTTTTGGATCATATCCCCTATGGATAAGGGGGGGGAACAGTGTAGGTATTCTGAAAAATCTTGAAAGTTTGCAAATTCACACTGAAAAATTTCATAATTCCTACGGGGGAAAAAGGACGGGATGATCAAGGATCTACTGATGAAAGCTCTTCTGAATATTTTTCTGTCCCTAAATTAAAACATGGCAACACACTAGAAATACCAATAACATTTATTTTGACTTGCTGCTGATGCCAAGTAATTGTTAACAATTTTATTGAGATACAATTCACTTACTATACAATTCACCTATGCACAATATATATAATTCAGTGTATTTTAGTAAATTCACAGAGTGGTGCAGTCACCACCACATTTAATCTTAGAACAATTTCATCCCACCTAAAAGAAACCCCAAACCTATTAGCTATCATCCCCAGTATACCTCTCTGTCCCCCCACCCCCATACTCCCATATCCCTAAGCAATCACTAACCTTTATGTCTTTATGATGTGCCCATTCCGGACATTTCATATAAATGTAATTTAATTTATGGTTTTTTATGACTAGCTTGTTTCACTTAACTAACATGTGTTCCAAGGTTTATCCACATTGTAATATATGTCAGTACTTCCTTCTTTTTTATGGCTGAATGATATTCCATTATATACCATATTTTATCTATTCATTAGTTGAAGGACATTTGGTTGTTTTCACTTCATGGTTATTGTGAGTAATGCTCCTATGGACATTCATTACAAGCTTTTGTGTGGACATATGCTTTCATTTCTCTTGGGTATATACCTACAAGTGAAACTGCTATGGTTAACATTTTGAGGAACTGCTAGGCTGTTTTCCAAAGCAGGTGCACCACTACATTCTCACCAGCCATGTTTGACAGGTCCAACTTTTTGACATCCTCATCAGCACTTGTTATTACCTGACTTTTTGATTATAGCCATCCTAGTGGGTGTAAAGTATTATTTCATTGTGGTTCTGATTTGCATTTCCCTGATGGCTAGCTAATGAGGTTGGCATCCTCTTGTGATTACTGGTCATTTGTGTATCTTCTTTGGAGAAATGTCTATTCAGATGCTTTTCCCATTCTTTTAGTAGGTTGTCTCTTTATTATTAAGCTGTAAGAGTTCTTTATATATTCTAGACACCAGTCCCTTATCAACTCCCTTTCTTTAGGCTGTCTTTTCACTTTCTTGATGGTATCATTTGCAATAGAAAAGTTTTTAATTTTGATGCAAGTCCAGTTTTTTCTCTTGTCATTTGTACTTTTGGTGTTGTATCTAAGAAATTAATTCATAATCCAAGGTCATGAATATCTACTTCTGTGTTCTCTTCTAAGAGTTTTATAACTTCAGCTCTTGTATTTAGATCTAGATCCATTTTGAGCTAATTTTTGTATATGGTGTGATGTAGGGGTCCAACTTCATTCTTTTGTGTGTGTATATCCAACTGCACCATTTGCCAAGAGATTATTCTTTTCTCCACTGAACTGTTTTGGCGCTCTTGCCAAAAAACAAGTGATTTGTAAATTTTTGTTTTATTTACTTTTTAAATAGGCTTCATGCCCAGCACAGAGCTTGAAATCATGACCCTGAGATTAAGACCTGAGCTGAGATTAGGAGTTGGATGCTTAGCTGACTGAGCCACCCAGGCACCCCAAAACAAGTAATTTGTAACATTTGGTTTTATGGCCATATATTCACTGGCTTTCCAAATTTGTGACCTACAGTTATTGATTCTTATACCGCTCAGGCTTCTATGGTTCATAGCCAGATTCTTAAGATGGAAAAACCTTGGGACAACTCTCTCCAACTTACTCAGCCTAGCTGAGTCAGGATTTTTCAAACTCTGTCCCCAATACATAGACTGCATAGGAAACAAGTACAGTCAACTTCTCTTACATGTATTTCAGTCCCTCTCTCCCTGAGCTACAAAAAGCAGACTCATAATGCTTGGCTTTACTCTTCCTTCCGTTTCCTCTTCAGCTCCACAAGAAATCTTAGTGAAAATGTATGTTTCTGTTCTGCCTCTTGCTTTACTAAATGTTTCTGTTCTCAGCTCTCCAGTCTTTCAAATTAACCCCCCCACTTTCAATTTTTATATGCTATATTTAAAGTATGCAAAAAATAAATCCACATACACTATAATTTCAAATAGCTGGGTAGGAATTACTGTACATGCCTATAGTATAAAACTGCCAGAAGGTGACCCACTCCCCACAGGTAACTATTTTTTTCTGTTTTCTTTCCACATTGCCCACTCACTCCTCAACCAACTCCATAACACCTAAATTTCTGTCTCCATTGTCCTAATGAAACAACTCATGCCAAGGTCTCCAGATCTCCATGTCTAATGGACATCTGTCATGACTCATCCTACTAGACTTCTTTTTTTAAATTTATTTATTTATTTTGAGAGGGGGAGAGAGACAGAGAGAGGAGAGAGATAGAATCCCAAGCAGGCTCCACACTACCAGTGCAGAGCCCAAGGTGGGGCTCGAACCCACAAACCGTGAGATCACAACCTGAGCCAAAACCAAGAGTCAGATGCTTAACCAACTGAACCACCCAGGCACCCCTACCCCTCCTACCAGATTTCTTGAAGCAGCAAGTGATACTGTACATTCTTACCTTCCTGAAACACTCTTTCTTGCCATCTTTGAGGCACCTCCCTGTTTTTACTCCATATTCAGCCATCTCCTCTGCCCAAACATTGCATGCTAGCATTCTTTAAGACTCAGTTCCAAGCTGCCTTTTTCTCTCACTCTATACACTTTCCCCAAGAGTTACATTCTATTCTCAAGACTTCAATGATACAAGAGCTACCCCTGGAATTCCTTTTCCTTTACATTCAATATCTAATCTGTCTCCAAGTCCTTTGTATGTGATCCACTCATTCATGAATCTGTCCATTTTTATCTATCTCCACTGTCTATATCCTACTATAGGCTATCATCGTCTTCATACATTCCATAAATATGTATTGAGTACCCTGGGAAGACAATGTAAAATAAAACAGACACGGACTCACCTGAGTTAGTATATGATTTCCGCACATTTACTCTTGCCCCTCCTCCATTCTGGTCTCCTAATTAGAGCCAGAGTAATATTTTTTAAATGCAAATATGCCAGAGGATAAAATTCTTATTGCAGCCTAAAGGCCCAATATGGTCTGGTCCCTTATCTACCTCTCCAGCCTAACCTTCCACCTCCGTGCTCCTGTCCCACCAGTCTTCTTTCCGTACCTGAAATGCTCCCAGGTGCACTCCCGCCACAGAGCCCTTTATGCAGGAGCCCTGCCACAGGTGTGCTTCCCTAACCATTTACCTGCTTACACCCCGCCTCCTTCTCCATTCATTAATGGCAGTTTAATCATCTCTTCCTTAAGGAAACCTTTCTTTTTTTAATGTTTATTTATTTTTTTATGGGGGTGAAGAAAAAGAGGGAAGCAGAGAATCTGAAGCAGGCTCTGTGCTGCAGAGCTCAAACTCATGAACGTCGACATCATGACGTGAGCGAAGTCGGATGCTTAACTGACTGAACCACCCAGGCACCCTCTTAGGAAAGTCTTTCTTAACCCCACCCTCCACACACATACACACTACGTACTTAATCTACACTTGTTAGTGGATTACTTGATTAATGCCTATCTCCTCCTCTTATCGAGAGTACCACTATCTACCTAAGCAATTGTTTTGTTTTTTGTCATTACCATTATCAGCAAATCCTCCTCCCCGAACAATATTCTTCTCACATGTCTTACAGAGGGCCCAGAGAAGTGGGTGGTTTGTTTTAAGTGGGTGTTTTTTCCTCTTCATTTAATACACTGTTCTTGACCTATTTATTGATTCATTAATAATATAGTCAATGTGCATGAATTAGGAAAATAAAACCAAGATCCTTGAAGATTTGAATATGTCCATGAAAATTTACTTTGTACAAGCTACAGAACTAACTCTCTTTGTGCAGTGCACCCCCAGCACTGCAAATATAAATTAATCCATTTCCTTGCATCATCTCAAGAATCACCTTTTTAAAACATTTTTTAAACATTTTTATTCATTTTTGAGAGACAGAGGGAGACAGAGCATGAGGGGGAAAGGCAGATAGAGAGGGAAACACAGAATCGGAAGCAGGCTCCAGGCTCTGAGCTGTCAGCACAGAGCCTGACACGGGGCTCGAACTCATAAACCATGTGATCATGACCTGAGACAAGTCGGATGTTTAACCAACTGAGCCACTCAGGTACCCCAAGAATCATCCTTTTTTTAAACCATCCTAAGAGTACTTGAATTAAAAGTACAAAAACAAAAAATTAATCTAAATGAATTAAAAGATTTTAAATCACTTCTCATTCTATTCATGTTAAAATCATGTAGACCTATTCTCCCTCTTGGATCTCATTTCCTAAAGGAAGTGTTGGTTCTTCTCTGGAAAAGAGAAGGAACAGACCTTTTGTGCTTCCTCTAAACCATCCAGACCCTCTTTCTGCAATCTCTTTGAGTTGGTCCTTTTATTATAAGAAAGGTGTCTTGACATCTTCATAATAAAAACCTGAATTAATTTCAATATAGTGTTTTTGAGAAATACAGAGTGAGCGGGGGAGAGGCAGAGAGAGAGGGAGACAGAATGCCACCCTGACAGTGCAGAGCCTGATGCAGGACTTGAACTCATGAACTGTGAGATCATGACCTGAGCCAAAACCAAGAGTTGGACGCTTAATCACCTGAGCCACCCACGCACCCCTCAACGTTTATTCATTTTTGAGAGACAGAGAAGGACAGAGCATGAGCGGGGAAGGGGCAGAGAGAGGGAGACACAGAATCTGAAATAGGCTCCAGGCTCTGAGCTGTCAGCACAGAGCCTGACGCGGGGATTGAACTCACGAACTGCGAGATCCTGACCTGAACCGAAGTCAGACGCTCAACCGACTGAACCACCCAGGCGCCACCCCAGGCACCCCTCAAGATAGTGTTTTTTATTTAAACATTTTTTTATTAAAAAATAAATAAACTTTTTTATTTACAAAATACGTTTTTCAAATTCCAAATTTCAGGTTCCCATCTCCCATTTTCTAAGATCTAATGATTCTAGATAGTGTGCTGCATGGTTCAGTGTAACTGTAAATATCTGCCCACGAGTCAGTATAATACCATGGCTTTGGTGTCTGACAGATCTGGGTTCCGAATCCAAACTATGCCCCTTACTAGCTGTTTAATCTGGGACAAGTTATCTGACCTCTCCAGAGACTCAGTTTCCTTTCATAAAATAGTAATAATTTTATCTCATAAATTTCATTTGGTATTTTAGAAGATGATGAAAGTAATACACTTAAGCAAAATATAAGTATTCAATAAACAGAAATACTGGGGTGCCTGGGTGGCACAACTGATTAAGTGCCCAACTCTTGATTTCAGCTCAGGTCATGATTTCATGGCTTGTGAGTTCGAGCCCTGTGCTGACAGTGCGGGGCCTGCTTGGGATCCTGTCTCCCCCCACTCTCTGTCCCTCCTCCATTCATGCTCTCTCTCTCAAAAAATAAACTATAGGGGCGCCTGGGTGGCTCAGTCGGTTAAGCGTCCAACTTCAGCTCAGGTTGTGATCTCGTAGTCCATGAGTTTGAGCCCCGCGTTGGGCTCTGTGCTGACAGCTCAGAGCCTGGAGCCTGTTTCAGATTCTGTGTCTCTCTCTCTCTGACCCTCCCCCATTCATGCTCTGTCTCTCTCTGTCTCAAAAATAAATAAAGGTTAAAAAATAAATAAATAAACTATAAACAAATATAAATAAATAAATAATAATATTGTCAGCATCAGATAACAATACTCACCAATAATCCACCAAATCTCACTTGGGACAAAAAACTCAACCCCCCACCCCCCTAGCTAAATCACCACCACCATAGATGCTAATAACGAACAAGTACAATAATTCCGTTTTCATTTCTACTGATTAGATATGAAATGAAGAAAAAGTAGAATGAAGAAAATGTAAAATGCACTGAAAATTCACAAAAATGGTAAGTCACTATTTGAAAAGTATGCTACTGGTGGTAGAACTTTTCCAAACTGGACCATGATAAATTGGAGCAAAAGTGATCCTCTCCTTCATCATTTGTTCCATTTTAACAACTAACTGCTATTCCCTGTGACCTGCAATTCTGGCCACATGATCCCCTACACTTAGCACTTCCCCCAGCCATTAAAGTTCTCTGAAGACCTGGATCACATGCCATCTCCTCCTCCCTGCAGCCTTCTTCAACTCCCTCAAACTATTTTTAATTTCTCCCTCTTCTAAATTCTTTCAGACCCCCTCACCAAGCATGCTGGTTGGTTATGTTTTCGTCATTTCCTTTGCCTGGCTGTAAGCATCCTGAAGGCAGGTTACAGTCAGACTCAAATTCTCACCTCCCACAGAACTCTGTGCACTGCCTTGCACACAGCAATTATTCAATAACATTTCTAAAATGACAGAGTTAAGTAGCAAGCATTCTTGTCGATCCTGTAATCAAGGATGAACAGTATCCAGCTTCTGTAATGACAAGTACAATATTTACAGGAAGAGTGGTACAGAGAAGAATGGAGAGAAATCATGATATGTGAATAGAATTCAAGAAGCATCTTAATACTGACGTTACAAATAGCCTGCCTTTGGTTACTAAAATAAGAAAATGTATAGCTACAGGCTACCACTGAAAAAGTCAGCCTGACTCTGCCTCGCTGCCCTTGGTCTTTAAAGATTTGATTAGTTTTTCCACCTTCTGATTCAGTGCTGCATCATGCCTCCACTCCAGAGCTAGAGCTAAGTAAGGCCTGTGATTTGGAAGGGATGATAAATTCATCGACTAAATAAAGTAACACTGTTTTCTCAGCACAAGTTCTAAAATATTTCAAAGGCTGTGGTATTTCACTAGCCTTGGCCATTGGGGTTAAAATTTATTAGTCAAAACAGAAAACTTGCTCATCAGATCCCATGTATTCTATTAGGCATGATATATAATGTCTCCCAATGTCTAATTATTAACGAGGATTGTAAGTAAATCACAATCAGTATTAGGTCCTGATGTGTGCAGACAGGGTAAGAATTAAGCAATTCGGATGCTAAAGAATTTCTTTTTTGCCAATTTGCTTTTCCTTTCTTTTTCTTAAAAATAAAAAGAATTTTACAAGCATCAAGTGGCTACATTAAGCCACTCTTCCTAATCCATAACAAAAGTAACAATGTACAGAAAGTTCTATTGTTTGAAATTTCCAACAGTTCCCATTTCCAGTATTCTGTCCCTTGGTCAGAACATCCTTCTGGTGTGTATCTTTTTTCCCTTCCATATTTAATAAAGGTGAACAGAAGAGTTAAATATCCTTTGGGAGCTCAGTTCAGTCACTGACTATTCTGGGGCACTCTTGGGCAAGTTTCTTTTAATGGCACCAAACAATATATCATTTGTCTTGGAAGAATAAAGAGGAAGTCATTCAGAACTAGAGAAGATTTTACTACAGGGATTCACAAGTAAGAAACCGGAAGGGTAGTACTAACTTGTGTTCCGTAATGATGTCCTTTAGGATGTGAAGCCCAGCTGAAACAAAGCTTTCCCTGTCTTTCCGGCATTCTGCCTCTAGCATTCATACTCCAATAATTCTTCAGCCCCACCAGGATCAATAACCCATTGATTCTGCCACCTTTTCAGCAGCCTGCCTCTTCTCACATGCTCACTTCCCTCCTTCCTCAGGTGGAAGTGATTCCACAGGCCATCAGGAAAATCACTCTTGGTATACATTCTCAACTCCCTTGCATGCTGTCCCTTTGTCAAACAGATTCACGATCCCTTGGGAACTGATGGGTCTTGGAATTCAGAACTTTTAGGATATGAGGAAGATAATACAGTGTTAAATAAAATACAAATGCCCCAGCAGAGTCTGGGATAGCAACCTAAAATCAAGCACATGAATATTTCTGCAGCAAAATACAGGAATCATCCCCACTAAGCGGGATAAATTAAAGCCTAACAAGTTTATAATAGCTTCAGGTCAGATGTTGCCACCACAAAAGTTTGCCAAACTTACTAAAAACAAACAAACCAAACAAACCAACCAACAAACAAAAACAACAAACTGAGTTTTCAGAACTTTTTACATTTCAGAATTGCAGGTAAAGGATTAAGTACCTGTACTCCCTTGGCAAGCCGCCCCCCCCCCCCCCCTCGCCCCACCCCAACCATGTTAAACGTGCATCCATGCAGCTGAACTGCCTGGAGAAAAAGACAAGACCATGTGAATGGGATCCCCCATTTGAAAGTCATTAACCCTGACCTCATGTGGATCTTCTGTGCTACCTGACAACTCCCCTGTGGGTTTCCCTTCTACTCACTCTCCCACTCTGTTGGGGGACTCTGCCATGCCTCCTCTTTTCTCAAACCTCCAGCCTCTGCCACATCTTCTCTCAGCTTCTTGACTCATAAAGTAAGACAAAAGGAGACAAAAGCACCTTGATGAGCATTTCCACATGATTCCACAGTATCTCCTTGCAAGTGTACCCGTATACTCTGCCTTCCCTCCTCTATGTATGGATGAAATGTTTGTCAGAACAACTTCTCTGGACTTGAATACTCACCACCAATTCTCACCTCCATTTTCCCTCCACTGAATCATTTCCACCAGCAAAGTACATTTCCTCTCTTAAAACAAAACAAAACACTCTCCCAAACTTTCCCTTTCAGCTGCTCCATTTCTCTATTCTCTTAACAGCAAGCCTACCCAAGAGCTGCCTAGACTCAGCATCTCCAATTTTTCTCCTACCATTCCTTTTTGAACCCACTTTATCATTCTACCAAAACAGTTCTTGTCAAGGTCACCATGATTTCCACCTTGCTGACACCAATGGTCAATTTTTCAGTCCTTATGTCACTTGTGCACACTTGACATAGGTCATTCTCTTCTTAAAAAAAAAAAAAAAAAGCTTTATTCAGATATAATTCACAGACCATACAATTCACCAATTTAAACTGTATGATTCAATGGTTTTGTATAGTCACAGACTTGTGCAACCATCACCACAATCAATTTCAGAATATTTTCATCACTTTCAAAAGAAACCCATTACCCATTACTTTTCACTTGCATTTTCCTCCTATGACCCCCAACCCTAGGCAACCATTAATCCACTTTCTCTCAATGCAGATGTGCCTACTCTGGGTATCTCATATACACAGATCATACAATAGTAGTCTTTTGTCACTGACTTCTTTCACTTAGCATACTGTTTCCAAGGCTTATCCATGTTGCAGCAAGTCATCGGCACTTCATGCCTTTTTATAGCTGAATACCACTCTATTGCATGGGTATACACTTTGTCCAACCATTTATCAGTTGAGGGACATTTGGGCTGCTTCCTTTGTGGCTATCATGAATAATGCTGTGAATACTCATGTACAAGTCTTAGTGTGGGCAAATGCTTTCATTTCTCTTGAGTATACACTTAACAGTGAAACTGCCACGTCATAGGGTAACTCTAAGTTTAATGTTTTGAGGAACAGCCAAACTTTTCCACAGAGGCTGCACCAATTTATATGCCCACCAGCAATGTGTGAAGGTTCCAAATTTTCCATATCTTTGCCAACACTTGCTATCATCTTTTTGATTATAGCCATCTTAGTAGTGTAAGGTGGCATGTATTCTGCTTTTGATTTGTATTTCCCTCAAGACTAATGATGTTGAGCACCTTTTCCTGTGGTTACTGGTAATTTAAGTATCTTCTTTGGAGAAATGTATACTCAGATCCTTTGCCATTTTTTATTGAGTTATTTATCTTTTATTATTATGTTGTAAGAGTTCTTTATAAATTCTAAACAACAGTCTTTTATCAGATATATGATTTATAAATATTTTCTCCCACAAACGTTTTTGTGGGTCTTTTCACTTGCCAGAGGGTACGTTTTGTAGGACCAAAGTTTTTTATTTCAATCAAGTCCAATTTATCTATTTTCTTTTGTCACTTGCACTTTTTAAGTCATATCTAAGAAACCATTTCCCAACTAAAGCTCATGAAGATTTACTCCTATGTGTTCTTCTACAAGTTTTATACTTTTAGCTTTTACATTTAGGTATGTGATCCATTTTAAATTATTTTTTGTGTAGGTGTGAGGGAAGGCACCAACATTCTTTTGCACGTGGATATCCATTTGTCCCAGCCTTATTTGTTGAAAAGACAGTTCACTTCCCATTGCACTGCCTTGGCACCCTTGTTGGATGACCATAAATGTAAGGGTTTATTTCTGGATTCTCAATTGTATTCCACTGACCTCTATACCTTTTTTTCTTTTTTTTTTTTAATGTTTATTTATTTTTGAGAGAGCACGCATGCACAGGGCAGGGGCAGAGAGAGGGAGACAGAGGATCTGAAGCGGGCTCCACTCTGACAGCAGAGAGCCCGACGTGGGGCTTGAGCCCACGAACTGGGAGATCATAACCTGAGCCAAAGTTGGATGCTTAACTGACTGAGCCACTCAGGTGTCTCTCTATATACCTAACTTTGTGTCAGTACTACAACATCTTGATTATTGTAGCTTGGTAGTGAGTTTTGAAATTAGGAAGTAGGAGTCTTCCAGTTCTGTTCTTTTTCAAGATGGTTTTGGCTATTCTGGGTCCTTTGCATTTCCATGTGAATTTTAGGATCAGCTTATCAATTTCTACAGAGGCAGTTGTAATTCTGATAGGGACTGTGTTGAGTATGAAGATCAGTTTGGGGAGTACCACCATCTCAACAATATTAACTCCTCTAGTCCATGAACATGAGATGACTTTGTACTCAGTGTATTCAGGTCTTTTCAAATTTCTCTCAGCAATGTTTATAGTTTTCAGTGTACAAATCTTTCACCTCCTTGGTTAAATTTATCCCCAGGTATTTTATTCTTTTGGATACTATTGTAAATGTAACAGTTTCCCTTTTCAGATTGCTCACAGCTGGTGTACAGAAACACAGTGGAGTTTTGCATGCTCATCTTGGGTCCAATTTTGCTAAATTCATTTATTAGCTCTGGTGGTTTTTTGGTGGCTTCTTTGGGATTCTCTATATGTAGGATCATGCCATCTGCAAATAAGAGACAGTTTTACTTCATCCTTTCCAATGTGGATGACTTTATTTCTTTTTCTTGTCTAACTGCCCCGTCTAGAGCCTCCGGTACAATGTTGAATGCTAGTGCCAAGAGAAGACATCCTTGTCACATTCCTAATCCTAGAGAAAAAGCATTCCTTCTTTCACCAATGAGTAGGTGAAAGTGGGTTTTCACAGATGTTCTTTATCAAGTAAAAAGTTCCCTTCTCTCCCTGGTTTGCATGTGTTTTTATCATAAAAGGGCCAAATGTTTTTTCTTCATCTATTGAGGTTGACCACATGGTTTTGTCCTTTTTCTATAGATATGGTGTATTACATTGATTGATTTTTGATGTTAAACCAACCTTGTATTCATGGACTAAATTCCATTTGGTTATGGTACATCATCTTTTTTATGTGCTGCTGGATTGAGTTTGCTAGTACTTACTTTATGGACCTTTGCATTTATATTCATAAGAGATACTGGTCTGGAATTTTCTTGTGCTGCTTTTGTCTGGTTTTGGTTTCAAGATGATACCACATTTCCTCCTTCTTGAAACACTTTTACATGGAACCTGGGAAATCACTCTTCCTTCACTCTCTTACTGGTTGCTCTTTCTCAATCACCTTTGCTGGCTGCCCTGTATCTCCCCAACCTCTAAATGTTTGAATGTCCCAGGATCAAAGTTTGAATCAATTCTTTTTTTCTCTCTCGCTTCATTCTCTAGGTGATCTTGTTCAGTCTCATTGCATTAAATACAATCTATATGCTGATGGCTCTCAAATTTATACCTTCAAGCCCAGATCTTCCTACGGACTCCAAAATTATACATATAACTACCTCTTCAACAACTCCACATGAATGTTTCCGAAGTAATCTAAACTTAATATAACTGATAATCAAAATAATTAAAGCCAAAACAAGTCTATGGGGGGGGGGGGGGGAAGCTTAATAAAACCAAAACTGAGTTCCAGCTTTCTCCTCCAGATTAGCTTCTCTCATTGTTTTCCCCATCGCAGTAAATAGCAATTTCATCCTTCCCACTGCTCAGCCCAAAAACCTTAAAGTAATTTGGACTCCTTGCTTTCCACACCCCATATGAAATTCAATGGCAAATTCTGTCAGTTCAACTTTAACGTAAGTTCAGAATCCAACTACTTTGCACTCCTTCCAAAACCACCCTAGTCCCAACTACCACCATCTCTTGCCTGGATCATCACTAGAGTCTCTTAACTGGCTTCTTGTTTACCACCTTATGCCCCTACAGTTTATTCTCAACACAGACAGCAGAGTGATTCTTTTAAAACATTAGTCCAATCATGTGACTCCTCTGTTCAAAACCCTTTAGTGATTTCCCATCTTAGTTGCAATAAAAGCCAAAATGTTACAGTGGCTTACAGGTCCTATAGTACCTGGCCCTCCATTACCTCTCTTTCCTCCTCTATCACTGTTTCTTGCCTAGTCTACCCCAACGACACTGGCCTCCATGAATTTCCTAGAACATGCTAGCCTCCACCGTGCCTCAGAGCCTTTGTACTTGCCATTCCCTTTGTTCCCAACACTCTTCCTCCAGATACTTGCATGACTGTTATTTGTTTCCTTCAAGTCTCTGCACAAACACAACCTTATCCCCTGAACATCCTACAAAAAAACAGTGACTGTCCTATCTCTACCCTGGTATTCCTTTCACCCATGCCAGGTTTTAGAATCTTCTACTGTACAGTCACAATATATTTCCCCTTTCATCCTATCTCTGAGCTAGAATGGATGCTCACATGGACAGAACTTTGCTTTGTTGTAGCCTCTAACAGAGCTCCAAGAGAACTTTCTATGATGAGGAAATATTCTGTATTTGCATTGTCCAATACCATAGCCACTAGCACATGTGGCCACTTGAAATGTGGCCAGTATGAATGAGGAACTGAATTTTTAGCTTTATTCTATTTTAATTAATTTAAATTTAAATACTACATGTGGCTAGTAGCTACCGCATTGGCTAGCACAGCACAGCCTAAAATAGCAGTTAGTCAAAAATACATAGTAGGTATGCAAATATTTATTGAATGAATGATGGAAGGAAGAAAGAAATCTGAAGGTTTTTTTCTCCTTAACTTTTTATTATATAAAACTGCAGAAATACACAAAAGTAGGACATAGCAAAATGAACCCTCCAATACCAATCACCAACTTGAAGCCTCTTCTAACCTGAAATAAGTTTCAGTGGATACTGACATCTCAATTCAGCTTCTAACAATTACCATATTCTTGGAAAATAGAGAATTTATATTATCCAGAGTTTATATCAAACAGCATCTCTCATGGTCTTGAAGAGATTATAGAGAAATGACTTTAGCAATCAGATCAGATATATGTTGGGGGAAAAACTGGTATGCAAATCAGTGCTTGAGGCAGACACATACATGTATGTTTTTATATCAAGGACCTGATTACTCTCTTCCACCATTTACTTTCTCCACATAAATTTTAATGAAGTCACACTCTTAAAGGAGGAGCTATGTGACCATACAAATTAAGAGAGAACTTCACTCTTGTAAGATGACACAAATTCCTTGGGTAGGGATTTTGTCTTCTTAGTCTTTAAAAACCTATCACCTGGTATAATAAATGTTAATTGAATGAAGTTCATAATTGCATAAAAGTGATACATATGAACTGTCAGAGTGCAAACAGATACACTGGACCTTCCCTAAACAGATATATTCTGAAAAGGAAATTTTCAAAAGGATTTTCAACATGTCAGATCAAAACGCAGTTTAATATGCTGAAAACAAAAATCAAACCCGGAGTACGAATTCTTGGATCTCAATGTTCTAACTCACTAGGTGGGGTGATCCTTATACTAGTCATATACTTGCTTTAGGCTCCAGTTTGTAAAAAGACAGTTTGGCCTTGATGTTCTTCAAAGATGCTATCTAACTTTAAAGCAATTATGTTCTATCCTAGATCCCCAATACACAAAAATTTTAAAAGATGCTTATTAACTTCTTTCTATGCTAGATCGTTTCCCCTAAAATTTACCTTAAAGGAGCTTTACATTGCAGGTGATTTAATATGAAGACATCATAACCTACTTCAGGGAAGTAGTGTTCCCTGTTTCTTGAGAAGTACCAAATTCTTCACTTGGGGCCACTAAAATACTGCTGGAGTCCTATGTTTGATTTACACTCAGCTGGATGACTTTGTGCTTATTAGTACAGAAAAGGCAATTTTGGCCACATATTTGCCTAGTAAATTCCCAAGATACCACCTATGTTTGAAAAAGTTTCTTCAACAGTTCTAAGCCAATTCTTATCTCTTTCCTAGCTGGCTCCATAAAATGTACTGTTTCAGGTTTTTTTCTGAGGTTTTGCCTTTGTTAAACGAGGTAGTATTACTAAAGTCGTGCTCTGATGTTTTTCAAAGCAAGGAAACAGAAAGAAATGAGGGCCAGCCATGTAAACCTTCCCTTGACATTACTGTTGGATGAAATTTCTGGACCTTGCATTTAAAATGTGGCTTTGAGGGGTGCCTGGGTGGCTTAGTCGGTTGAGCGTCTGACTCTTGGTGTTGGCTTAGGTCATGATCTTGCAGTTTGTGGGTTCGAGCCCCACATCCGGCTCTGTGCTAACAGTGCAGAGCCTGCTTGGGATTCTCTCTCTCTCCCTCTCCCACTGCCCCTCCCATGCACGCTCTCTCAAAATAAATAAATAAACTTAAAAATAAAATAAAATAAAATGTGGTTTTTGGCCTCCTATTTCGTGCAGCTTCCACAATAACAAGCCCAGGCTAGCAGTCAAATGCCAATATTGATGCTGACTTTGGGTCTAAACACTGACAGATCAACAATGGCAGCACATAAGTTAGAATGTATCTCAAATAAAATTCTTATACATGGTACACAAAATAATCTTGTAATTAGTAAAACTAGAGTTGAATTGGACACTGGTATTTGGTTTGGGTTTTTTTTTTTTTTAAACATCTATACTATGCCTCAAGAAACCTAGCTGATTAATTCTCTGCTACATGTTTAGCCATGATATCAATTTTCAAGTTTATGTATTTCATATATAAGTCCGCTCTAAAATAATCATAAAGGTCTATGTGTAGTAAGTCTTATCAAAATTTTTAAGCTTATTTTTATCTATCTATTTAAGAAAAAAATTTTAAAAAATGTTTTTTAATGTTTATTTATTTTTGAGAGAGAGAGAGAGACAGGGACAGAGCTCAAGAGGGGAAGGTCCAGAGAGAGAGGGAGACACAGAATCTGAAGTAGGCTCCAGGCTCCGAGCTGTCAGCACAAAGCCCGACGCGGGGCTCAAACTCACGAACCGCAAGATCATGACCTGAGCCGAAGTCAGAGGCTCAACCGACTGAGCCACCCAGGCGCCCCTATTTTTATTTATTTTGAGAGAGAGATAGAGAGCAAGTGGGGGAAAGGCAGAGAGAGAGAGAGAGAGAGAGACAGAATCCTAAGCAGGCTCTGAGCCGTCAGTGCAGAGCCCGACCTGGGGCTGGAACTTATGAACTATGAGATCATGACCTGAGCCGAAGTCAGACACTTAACCGACTAAACCACCCAGGCACCCCTAAATTTTTTAAAAATGTTATATTTATTTTTTTGTGTGTGTGTAAGTGTGAGAGAGAGAGAGAGAGAGAGGGAGAGAGAGAGAGGGAGAGAGAGAGATGGAGTACGAGCGGGGCAGGGGCAGAGAGAGAGGGAGACACAGAACCCAAAGCAGGCTCCAGGCAAACCATGAGATCATGACTTGAGCCAAATTTGGATGCTTAGCCCCAGGTGCCCCAAATTTTATCAAATTTTCAAGAAACATAACTCATGTTTCAAGTAAGAGTAACATCTAAAAGTAAAATTAAAAATGAAATACTGCTCTGAACAAAGGTATCTGTTTTTTGACAACTAATTAAAAGGAACAGGTTCAAATTAAACTTTGAAGTATATTATTAACCATCAACTGAACCACTGGAAAGATACATGCCAACAGTAAGAATATTGTATTGCCATTAACCATAGGAATGGCTTGAGACATCTTACTCACACTAAGATCTAAATGTATGCAATTAAAGCCACCATATCAACTGTCCATATTAATCACTCACCAATTTAATTAAGGTAAACCATCTTGTCAGAAAGCTTGCCTCTTCTCTCTTTCTTAACATTATCGACTTTTATAGTTCAACGAATTAGTAATTACTTGCTTATGCCACTATCAAATGTGTTGGATACAGAAGTCCAGCATGTGGCAAGGTCAGTTATAGACATGTCCTGATGGCATGTGAAAGGAGAAATTTAACCCATCAAAGTGGTCGTCGAAAGAGCAAAACCTATTATGCCTTTCTCTAGACACTCCTGGTTAAATTCAAAGTGACAGGACAAACCAGATCAAAACCAAACAGAGCCAGAAGCAACATACAAAATCCTAATGTACCCTTAGAAATCCAGGAATCGATTTGTCAATATCTAAGCTCAATTAGCCCTTTCAGAACAAAATACCTCATGAAGTGACAAGAAAGTAGTTTGAGGTCTGGGATATGAAAAGAATAAAAGCAGTCACTTTATATAGCTTATTGTTAAGTGCAGTCATATCTCAACCTGGAGATATTGTGGGGATTAAATAAAGATGTATGTCAAGTACCTATCTACTAAGCCAAGGAGATGGCACATAACCAATGTTCAGTAAATGTTAGTCCTTCCTCAAATCGTTAAAGGATGCAGACTTACCAAGTCAAAGATCAACTGATGGTTTAAAAAAGCAAATCAAAGCAAAGAAAAACCTTACATGGTGATATAGACAACGTATCTTCTAGAACTCAGCACACAGGATAATGAAAATGAAAAACAGACACTGAAAACATTTCTCAGTGGCTCATCCTTTGTGGTCATTTACAACCGTCCTGTTTTGTGAAATTGTCTTTAGGGATGAGCTTTGATAAGAAATAGGCCAAGTGCAAACTAATTCCACTTGAGAGGGAAACTGCAATGCCTACAGCAGGTGAACAGTTTCTCTCATGAAATCTTTCCACTGGGTATACTTCAAGCTTTCAGCAATTCCAGTTTCCAGACAAACCAGTAACACAACTATAAAGCTAATTTTTTCATCAGAATTGTTAAGTAACAGGAGTTCAATAAATCATTTGCCTTCTAAGAAGAAAAAAATGACTTTCCAACACAGATAATATTTCTTCTGGTTATAAGAAAATGATGCTTATTTACAAACCAAAAGGTATAATACTATAGTGAAGTCTTTTTATGGCTCAAGAATGAAATATGTAAGAAATAAAGGTACAGAAAGAACAGGACTCGGTCTAAGAAATCTTGAGATCAAGCATTCATGTCGCCATTTACTATACAGCTTCCAGGAAGTTACTTAACTTCTCAGGGATGCAGTTTCTTTTAAGGTTCTTTCAGCTCAAAAATGATATGATTACTTATGATATCTGATACTCTTCAGTGTCTGAGTATGTATACACATACACATGTCGCTTTATTAAATAATACAGATATATTTTCAAAGTTGTAGTAATTAAAGGCCCATTATGAAACAAAGGGAGAGAGAGAATGAATGAATGAATGTGTGTGTGTGTGTGTATGTTGGGTATTCTGACCCTGAATATCATTCTCAGTAGTTAGGGCATTTACACAGCTTGAATTAACCAAGTAAGCCTTTAAACCCTTACAATGAAACATTAAAATTCAATGTGGCTATAATCTCTTCCTTACAAAACACGGACCCAAAGAGTCTGGCTTCAAGTATGGTTAAAAGAAAAAAAAAAAAAAAAAAGGCGAAGTGTATTATATTCACCACCCAGCTCTTCCATATGACCACATTAAAAAAAAAACACAAATGAAAACTCACAGGCCCATTGTAATACATTGTGCCACTTCTGAATGCAACACTTAGCTCAGGCTTACTACCCTGACAAATAAAGGAAAGCACTTTATGAAGCCAATTTAATTGGGAGGTGACAGAAAACATACAGCCATTTTCTTTAGCCTTATCATTGAATTGGCTTCAGCTCCAATCTCGGGCAAATCCCACTCAACAGAAGAAATTAACCAGGTCAGCAGAACAGGTGCTGTGCTGTGTCTGTCAAGGGCCTGGCATCACCACAATTACTTGCACACAATGAAGCAGTAATCTTCACAGATCATCTCTCCCAAGAAGTATATTGGGGAGGGAGAGGAAAACTGAAGGGAGGCGGGGGGAAAGTGGGAAGAATAAGAGGAATAGGAGGCAAAGAGAAAAGGCAAGAAGAGAAAATGAATGTGCAGCTGCCTTGCGGCTCAGCAGATGTCGGGATGTGATGTACGAGGCTAGGATAAGCTGTCGGAGCCCGCTGCCAAAGAGTGGTAAGTGATTAAAGCCTGCACAGTTCTAAGCACCATATTTAGAATCTGCGGGGTTTCAGGACTTGCACCCATTCCTTGCTGTGCTGCCAGATGTTGGCAACTGGTCCAGTTCCTACTGACTGTGCATGGATGGCAGCAGTTGGTGCAGCAGCAAAGCAATCTGGAATGCTTCCGGAGATGCTGTACATTAACAAGTGTCACCCATCATTCACCTTTACAGAAGGCTGAAACAACTCCAATTTGCTGCCACTTCCCTCTTGGGAAACGGCCAAGATAAAGTTGCGCCTGGCAGCCCCATTTGTTTCACTCAGGTGTTTCAGCTGCCTTGCTGACCTCTATTAGTTTAAGTTTTAATTTAGATTAACCCCAGCACCCCAATTAACCAGCAAGGGGAAAAGCTAAGATGTGACTAGTCATAACTCTGAAATCAGAATTTATCGAAGGTAAAATTATTAATTGGGATGAAGGGCCAATCAAGTAATGCTATTTCTTTTTAAACAGACCTCTAGGAAAAAAAAAAAAAATCAGACCAAGGATTGCCAGTGGAAGCAACTTCTTTCTCCCCAGTAATTTCAGTTTATTTTATTAAGCCTATTTAATTTATGATGCACTTTCCATCGAACAATGTACACTTCAATTAATGAAGACTGGAGCATTTTTGATTGTCTCCCATGATCTCACACAGTTATACAGCATTAATATCCCATATCAGGTAATTCCTTATAGACACTCTAGAACAAAATAGAGTTCCCTACTCTTCTGACAAATGGATATAATAAGAGAAGAAAAGGAAAAAAGAATCAGGACCTCTGACTAGGAACACCTGAGGCCACACCAATCCTCTTTCTTACACCCTCTCATCATTACTTTTAAGGCTCACTTATGGCAATAATTTCATTGAACACTCCAGAGTGAATAGAAAGATTATTAGAGAGTCTCTTTCTCTTCTAATGGCAAAGACTCAGAGGTATCCCCTACATAGAATCACCTGTTCTATTGGCCCTGTAGTGTAATTTTCCCAAATTTTTTCCTTCATATTCCCAATACATAATACATCATGGCTAAACCTTCAACAAGCAGTTGAAATTCCTTGGCAAAGTTAATACACTAAAAATTCAGCAGAGAAAAAAAGGGTATCTCGATAAATAATGGCTCAACAAAAGCTGGTGCATCACTGCTGAATAGCCTCCTTGATTCCCAGAGCTAGAAAGGGTATATCCTAAAGCAGATTTCATTAAGTATAACTTACCCAGAGACCCAGGATTACAGGAAAATATTTTAGTTCTTTAGAATAGCCCAAACTACATTCAGAGTCACCAGCATCATTAAAAAGAGCAGCATGCCAGCAGACAATAATATCAAGGGAAAGAACTGAGGGACATTTGCAAAGAGGTATCAACAGCTGGGCCATATTTCGACTTCTACCAATTCTTTCTGTCTTCAAAACATTACACTGTAATTATAATCAATGGTAGCAGACAATCTCAATACATATTTAACTGATTTGAAGAGGCACACCCCCCCCCCCCCATACACACACACAAAACACAAGAGACTTAATAGGTAATAGAACCAGAAGTTCAATTCAAGAACTCTGGGATCCCAGCCCTTTAGCTCCATATCCCAATCTAACAGTAATAGTACAAGAAACCAAATAACTAGCAAAAAGTCCTCTATTACATTAATATTCTCAAAAATGTCTGAGAAAGAATGAACCACCTGACTTGAAGAAGCTCAGCTGTTTTACACATAATTTATACTCTGCAGCAACTAACAAAGTAGCTGTAGTTGTTTTCATTTCAAAAGGAAAAATACAAGACAGGAAAGGAAAAACAGATTCAGAACTACACAGTAAGTCAATTCTGAAGACAGCACTTCTAACTCCCTGACTCGATCCTCCTTCCAAAGCAGACCAGAGAATTCTATGAGCTGTTTTAAAATGCTAACACCTGATCTGTAACAAAAGAAAAGAGTATGAAAATTATACCTGGTGGTAAAAGTCATCGTCATCAAAGATTTCTCCATCCAAGTCCTTCAGGTGGGCATTGGCAGGGGCTTGAGGAAGGATCTCCTGAATCAAGGAGAAAACAGGAAGGAGTGAATCCAAAAAGGTTATTGAAGTAATGTAGCTACTACATATAATGTGTATAACAGTCAAAACACTTTTCCTTAAGATATAAAGAGCTCTTAAATTAAAGAACAAAAACATTCCAATAAAAAAGTAGACAAAAACATTAATAGGCACTTGACAGAAAAAGAAACATAAACGATCAATAATCATATAAAAATGTTTAACCTCATTCTAATTAAATACATGAAAATTAAAATAAGAAGACACCATTTTTCACTTCTAAAACTGGCAACAATCAGTACCAGAAAACCCAGCTGGTGGAAATGGGAACTAATACAACCTTTCTGGAGGGAATCAGTAACACGTGTCAGAATTTAAAATGTGGGGGCGCCTGGGTTAAGTTAAGCATACAACTTCGGTTCAGGTCATGATCTCGCAGTTTGTGGGTTTGAACCCCACGTTGGGGTCTGTGCTGACAGTGTGGAGCCTGCTTGGGATTCTCTCTCTCTCTCTCTCTCTCTCTCTCTCTCTCTCTGCCCCTCCCCCACTCATGCTTTCTCTCCCTAAATAAATAAACTTTAAAAAAAACGTGTACTCTCTTTGATTTGCTATTTCCACTTTGAGAAATCTATCCATATGTCCACACAAATACACATATTATAAATGCTCATGAATGTTTCCAATAGCACTGTTTCTAAAGCTGGAGACAACAAAAATATCCGCTGTTTAAATAAATTATAGTACACACCCATAAGAAGGAATGTTCAGTAGCCATTAGGAAAAATGAAATTGATCTCTAGATAATCGATCTCTAGGAAAATTTAAATTTAAAAATTGTAAGATTTTACATATAGTTTATAATATTTTATATATTTATAAATACACATATCCATTCCATTTAATTAAAAATATGTAACCATATTTCTACATAGATATATGTGTTATATGTGTATATAGTTATATGAATAGAAAAAGCTTGTTATAACTGAACATTGGTTCAATCTAAGAAGCGGAATTTTACTTTTCATTTTAAATTCTTTTGAATTTTGAAAAAAATTATTAAGTATATATTTCTATAAATAAAAGTTTCCTTTAAACAAAAGAATTTGTTCTAATTTTGGATCCTTTTCTGTAGTATCTACATGTCCAATATAAAGCCTAAAGTACACACTCACTTCAATACTGACATTTCCAAAGAAGTAGCTTTAAAACTGAATTATAAAAACTGGATTATGAATGCTTCCATTACCAGACTCCTATCAAACTCAAAAATAAGAGAAGACTACACAGAAGTTAACAATAGCTCCATTTTAAAAGAATTTTGTCCTTCCATATACTCTTTGTCAACAATCTAGTAAAGTAGTGCTTTTTCCCTTCCTTTCACTAACTTCTTATACCAAGAATGACATCTACAAGCAGGTGATCAGATTTTTCAGCTAATTAGCCTCATAGAAACTATTCACGGTAATCACCCAGCATCACAGAGCTCTTACCGGTTGTCCTGGCAAACTCTCCGGGACAGGCTGCGCTGATGGTTCAGGTTTGCCAAGAACTCGGTAGATGGAGCGCTTGGTCTGTGTCCTTCGAAGTAATCTTTCTTTGTCCATCAGAATATGATCGATCTGAGTCAAGATTGAGCGTTCAAAGGCACCAAAACCCTGCAACATTAACCAGTGTCAGATAATGCAGAAAGTGTGTGCTGAAGGCAGCTACGTTGGTTTCTCTATCTTTCTGTGTCAGCAGAGAAACAGACGATCCTCCTCTCAGGAGGGACTTTGTATTACAGACCGAGTTTCTGAATGGCTGTAACTGTTCTCAGGAAAAAAAAAAAATTAGTCTTATGCAGGTTGTATTACTTTCCTATACCCAGAGAGTAACTTCTGCATCTTTCATAACTGTTTAAAAATCTACTTCTTTAAGTAGTTTGTGTTCCCAAACATCTGAACACTTATGAGGCCATAATTTCTAGAATAAAATATTCTTTCTAATAAAGTTAAAATCCCAGGTCTGAATAGTATAAACCCCAATGGTGGGAGTTCAGTAAATTTTCTACAGTAATGACCGATTACTATTACATCATGACATTATAATGAGCTACATAAATATAAGATACATGAGCTGTAGTTCCAATTTCTTAAAACTGCTTCAGGTGGCCACAACCTCTGTTACACACGTGTACTTACATGCGCGCACGCACACACATACACACACACACACACACACACACACACACACACACCCACCTTCCCCAGTTTTCCAGAAGCCAGCTTGGTTTTATCATGCCATTTCTGAAGTGTGCGGTTCCTATAGACTGTGAAGTCGGCAAAACGCTTAGCCATGAAACTGGGATAGTCCTCCGTTTCTAGCTTCCTCTTTGGTGGGGCCTTTCTCTGCTTCTTCTTCTCTTCTACTAGTTCTTCATCTTCACTGGAAATCTCTTCCTCACTAGAAAACCAATAAGAACACTAAGTCCAATGAAAACAAACATTACCCAAATAAAAAGCTAAGCTCACATGATGTCGAGTATTTAGGCCTTCCCTATTCTGTCTACATTTTCAATAACATCATAGATGTGAGGATGGCTTTTTCTGTTTGAAAAGAATGTTCATGAGGTCAATCAAAAACTCATGTAACTTTTCAAATAAATATAAAAACTACTAGCTTAGAAATATTTTTTTTAAGAGGTAAGCAAACCGTAAAAATAAATGAGGTTGTAAAAACATTATTAGAAATGCATATGAACCAGGCCTCTACTCTTACAAGATGGTCTTTAAAAATTAAACACATAATCATACTTTTATGACCTTAATCCCCAAATCAATAAGGGCAATGTGTCTCCCTGCAACAAATTGTTCAGGAAAGCTGAATAATAGTAGTCTAATCACAGGAAGAGAGCCAAATGTGAAGAAAACTCAAAGGGGTAGGCAGCAGAACGGAAAGTATGTTGCAATAAATGCAACTTCCATGAGAAAGTAATACAACCTCCACCTATCAAGCCAATTGCCCTCAATGGACTACTGACCCCAATACATAGTAGGTGCCCAATAAATGTGAGCCTACTTATTATCCCTGCAACTAACTCAGTGGAAAAGAATGGAGCAAAAGATAAGCCCAGGGGAAAAAAAAGCAAGCAGGTACCATACACAGCAAGTTCAAACAATGGGTGGTACAGGGGGGTGTGGGGAAATCCTTCATCAAATGTGACAATTTCAGAAAACAGGTTTACTCTGCTCTTTTCTGAAAAATTTCTACCCTTCAAAATAACTACTTCTTCCCTCACTGAAAAGGAAATGGTTGTGACCAGCAATTCCATGGTATTGGCACAAAGCGCTTCATAAACATTAATTAAGAATATTGGGGTGCCTGGGTGGCTCAGTTGCCTGAGCGTCCGACTTCAGCTCAGGTCATGATCTCATGGTTTGTGGGTTTGAGCCTGGCGTTGGGCTCTGTGCTCACAGCTCGGAGCCTGGAGCCTGCTTCAGATTCTGTATCTCCCTCTCTCTCTGCCCCTCCCCAACTTGTGCTATGTCTCTCAAAAATAAATAAACATAAAAAAAATTAAAAAAAAAAAAAGAATATTAACAATGTGCTTTCATCTCCCAATTTAAACAGATCTAAAGAGAAGGCAAGCGTTTTGCAGATGCCCACAAAGGGGAGCAAGTCCAAGTAAATATAAAAATGAAAAACCCTATTCCCAATTTATGTGCTATCCTGGCCACCACTTAAATATAAGAGGCTCTTTCTGTTTTTTTTTTTTTAACGTTTTTATTTATTTTTGAGACAGAGAGAGACAGAGCATGAATGGGGGAGGGTCAGAGAGAGGGAGACACAGAATCCGAAACAGGCTCCGGGCTCTGAGCTGTCAGCACAGGGGCCTGATGCGGGGCTCGAACTCACGGACCGCGAGATCGTGACCTGAGCCGAAGTCGGCGCTCAACCGAATGAGCCACCCAGGCACCCCTCTTTCTGTTTTACTAACAGTAAGTCTGACATCTGCCTGCAGAGGATTTGGCTTTTTCATAAATGATGGGAAACTATTCAGATTAAAATAAGCAACTCCATAGCTCCATTCTTTCCTTACCTTACTGCTTTGGCCTTTGTCCCATCTACTAGATATCTAGTGTCTGGGTACTGGAAAAGTAACTCTTCCTGAAGATCTACCAATGACCTCAACAATGCTTTAAGGGCCTTGTGACCTGGGAAATAGAGCACAGAGAAGGAACAATTTATTATCTACAATTCTCCAAAATAGGCAACGACTATAACCCATGACTCCTGAGCAGTTCTGGCCAGGATGGGGGGCAGGCACAGGGTACCCACAGACTAAGAATTCTCTGAAATACCAAATTCCTGAAAGGAGATAATAACAGTGCCTAACTCACAGGCTTGTTGTGAGGAACAGGCGAGGTAACATACATAAGGTGTGTAGGGCAGGGTCTGCAATAAATTGTGGGTTCTTAAATTTAGTCAGATTGACAAATTCCTTCCCTGTCATCATAACCAGTCATTTTCCCCTATGGTGTTAGTTTCTACAAGCCACCAACCTCCTGGATTATCCCTCTATCAATCAATTCCTTAAGCAATTCCTTCTCTTCCAAACAGCACAACTTTGTCCTGGGATCCCTACCTCCACCACTGTCACCGCCGCCACCACCCTCCTACAGGAGATCTCATTTGCCTATGGTCTGAGGTGCCAAGTCATTCACTCAATCTCTCATACATATTCTTTCATTTTTTAATTTCTTTAATGTTTATTTATTTTCAAGAGACAGAGAAACAGAGTGCGAGCAGGGGAGGGTCAAAGAGAGGGAGAGGGAGACACAGAATCTGAAGCAGGCTCCAGGCTCTGAGCTGTCAGCACAGAGCCCGATGCGGGGCTCGAACCCACGAACTGCGAGATCGTGACCTGAGACGAAGTCAGATGCTCAACTGACTGAGCAACCCACCCAGGTGCCCCTCTCTCGCACATGAAAAGTTCTTGTTCACATATGAAAACCCAAGCTAATGACTTACTGTTTGCAGTACTGAATTCTGTATTAAAAATTTTCACATCTAGAACATGTTCTTACCTGGTTCTTCTCGTAGCCGACAGGATGCGTTTGTAATAAAGCTGGTCAGGATTAAGTACACAGTCTATGGCTAAGAACTTTCAGAATAAAAACTGGCCCTCTGAGAACTGAACTCTTACCTTCTTTGTCAGCCTAAGCCTACTAAAGGGGCTAACTAGACACTGATAATCACTATTTATGCGTTGATAGCACTCAGACGTCTCTCCTATTATCGAGCTTCCACACTTCCAGCAACTGCAAGAAAATCTTCGCATGGATGCTCCATCAGTCCTCCAAATATACCACATCAGAAACAGAACTTTTCTCTTCCTACCTAATACTTCTCCCTTGTCTGATTTTCTCTTCTGTATAATGTGTTTTCATAGATCACTGACATTTTGGTGCCCTTATTCTATAGATTTAATCCATTGCTAAATCGTGTGATTTTCCATTCTTATTATTACTAATAGCTGTCCATTCATCTCTGGCCATGCTTCTATCACTCCTTCCCCCTTTCCCTTAAATAACTGTAACCTCACAAGCATCCCTACTTTCATTTAGCAATGCCTACATTCATTTTTATTTTACATTCGATAGGGACTTCAGCCCACACAAACTTCAGTTAGCGTTAATCAGTTTTTAATGTCTTTTCTAGAAAAGGCTACATCTTGAGACAGAGCCCATATTTTCCAAAGGGAAACCAGAAACTTATTTCACATTTGCAAAGTAGTTTTTAAAACTCCCAAGACCTAACCTTGAAAATCTTAAGTAAAATAAGCCAGTTGCAAAAGCACAAGTACTGTGTGATGCCACTTACATGAGGGACCTAGAATAGTCAAATTCATTGAAGAAAACTGAATGCTGGTTGCCAGGGGTACGGGGGAGAGGGGAATAGATAAGAGTTTCTGACTGAGATGAGAAAGTTCCGGAGATGGATGGTGGTGATGCTGGACAACCGTGTGAATGGACTTTGATACTGAACAATACATTTATAAATGGTTAAACTGGGAAATTTATGTCATGTACATTTTACCATAACTGAAAAAGAAAACACTTTCAAGTGATCCCAAGACCAGAGGATAATAAATGATTCTATCATCCCCGTTCATCTCTGTATAGAAAAAAATCATCTATAATCCTTCAATCTTGAGCTTAGTCAAAAAAGAACAAGAAAAACAACGAAATATTATTCAGCCCTTAAAAAGATGGAAATTCTGACACTTGTTACAACACATGGATAAACCCTGAGAACATTATGCTGAGTGAAATAAACCAGTCATAAAAAGACAAGTACTATATCATTCCACTTCTATGAGGTACCTAGAGTAGTCAAATCCATAGAGACAGAAAGTAAAATGGGGGTTACCGGGGGTTGGGGGAAAGGGGAATACAGACTTTAATGGGTATACAGTTTTAGGTTTATGAGATGGAAAAAGTTCTGGAGATTGGTGACACAACAATGTGAATGTACTTAACACTACTGAGCACTATTGTACACTCAGAAATGGTCAGGATAAATTGCTGAATCACTATGCTGTACACCTGAAACTAATATAACACTATATGTTAACTATACTAGAATTAAAATTAGAAATAAATTTAAAAATTAAAAAAATGGTCACGATAAATTTTATGTTAGGTAAATTTTAGGATATGTGTTTTTTACAATAAAAAATTTAAAAGAACAAGAAAAGCCAAGTGTCTGTCCCTGACTTCCTTGAGGTATCATGTGTCCATGATCTAAAATATGAAATCAAGAACCATGCAGGGAAGAAGCTGCAAAGCAGAGTCTGTAATGTTTATAGCTGCTTGCCCCCAAGAGCAAGTCATAATTTGACTCTAACATGTAGCATAACCAAGAAGTGTGAAAACATCCAACGAAAAGACTACTACTTTTAAGGGCCACTTTCAAGTAGCTATACAAGCCTTTTTATTTTGTTCAAGTCAGTTTAAAAAAATCCATTGCAGATATATTAGACAGCATACCAATCCAACAAGAAAGCAGAGAGCCAATATCAGTAAATCAAAGTGTGCCTTTCTGTTAATACTCTCTCATATGTTCTCATTTTATACACCCCTTCACCCAGTCAGAAAGTAGCCCTGAAGTATTTAAGCTCCATTCAGGGATAGCACCACAATGCATCAAAGTGTCAAGAGACCTACAAGAGATGAAATCTGCAATTCTGTGCTTCTAACCACATACACACACACACACACACACACACACACACACACACACACACAGAAGAGGAAGAGGAAGAGGAAGAGGAAGAGGAAGAGGAAGAAGAAGAAGAAGAAGAGGAAGAAGAAGAAGAAGAAGAAGAAGAAGAAGAAGAAGAAGAAGAAAAGAAGAAATAAAGAAAAAGAAAAAAATGTTTATCAAAGTAAAGTCACCAGTGGCCAACACATGGACAGCTTCCTGTAAAGGGATATGGAAGAAAAGAAAAGAACCCAATTCTCATTTCTTTGCAATATTAGGGTTACATTTTCTTCTGGTAAGATTTTATGTAAAATCTGAAGAGACAATGGACAATCCTTTGCTGGATGCGGCAGGCCTCCTCATAGCCACAATTGACAAGAGTGAGGAAAGACTTTCCCGGAGATTCAAATCCAATGGTGATTCTTCCCAGCCTAAAAAATAAACTAAACCAAACCCTACCCTCTTTTTGTCATTCATATCGGACTAAATTCTATTTGTTCAACCCTATGAAAAATAAAGAGAATGGAACCAATGGTTTCTAATTCACCTCTAATTTTTCCCTAATTACTGTCAGAGTTAGCAGTTAAAAAAGCAGCAAAGAAGCATATACTTTCTTCTCTCTCCCTTTTGGCACAGGGCCACAAAACAAATGGAGACTGTCAAGGATATATACGTTTATTTTGTCCTACATGGTCCACTTCCAGAGGCCTTTCCCTTAAGAGGAGATTAAGAACGACATATGCCTCACCATATTATCAAGATACAACCTCAGCGTCTGGGCACTGGCTTTAGGAATGATTTTCTAAGTAGAAAATCAATGGAAAGAGTACTTTACTAAGGGTCGGGAGCCCTGTATGCTAACTGACAACGATTACTAACTAGTCATTTTATACTGAGTGGACCAATTTAATCTCTGAGTCTCAATTTTTTCATCTGTAAAATGTAGATAATGCTTTGCCTGTGTATCTCACAGAATTTAGGTGAAAAATAAGAAACATGTCTTTTACAGGTTAAGGCATTTTATACATTTTTAAATGCCGTGGACATAGAAAGTGTATGACTATCAAAAAAATCATCAGCTTTCACATGGTGAATATCTTTAAGTTCCACTTATGCTGCTCGACAGTGCTAGGACTGAACTGGTATTCAGATTCCTGTATTAAGTGTTCATTTACATGCTACCCATATGCAAGCATTCTATATATAAAATGTCACCAATCTAAAAACCATTTTCACCTAACAGCTTTATTTTTTTCCCTGATTCATCTTGGCTGTTCAACATAAACAAAACTGTAGGCAGAGAATAAGTTTGGACACAGGCACACAGTTCATTAATTAGATTATAAACCAATAACACAACTTCTGGCAAGGGGATTGGAGGGGGAATGGCGACAGTGAATTTATAACTAAAATAAAGCTTACTTTATCAGTTTTTAAATATCCATACAGTTATTTTTAAAATAAACATGAAAACATACAATTATTTATGTACAAGTATACATAACTCCCACATTCCCATTACCCCAGATAAATACTATGAACTAGGATGTATAGATTACAAGAGCATTTTTTTCTCCTTCAAAAGTAACTCTAGAACCAGAGCTAAACTATAGGTCAAAATGACACACGATATATTGGTCTGAGAACAATACTTTTCATTCAAATCCACACAAGCCTGCCACTTGCACTAGTCATCCCCGGCAATTAATCCCCCAAGAAAGACGTTTGATTAAATCTTTTCAAGCAAATCCTTTGCTTTGCTTTTGTTAGTTCACTTCTTGTCAACATCTATTAAAATATGCCTTTAATTCTCCCACAATCTTAAAAAACACCGATTCCACTGTCTTCAACTTTAATCAACTGTATGGCCAGCATTTTTCATTTCATAATAATGTGCTGCTTGGAATTCAAGAGGCAGGCTCGGCATCAATCATCTGGTAAGAATTTTTCCACTGCAATAAATATGCAAATGAGGAGAGCCAGTCAGTCGTATTTCAGGCCCGACTTGCTAGTGTTTTAAAAAAGACACAAATTTATTAATTGCCGGTGGCCAGAGGAATCCTATTACTTTGGGCATTGATTACAAAGCTGTGTGAGTGATTATTGTGCAACTCGCGGGCTACCCAGGCATGAGGAAAAATTATTAAAGCAAGGCAGAGATTATCAACTCAGAATAACAATAAGCCTTAACATTTAGGCCCTAACTTCTTCAACAAAGAATTACGTGAAGGCTCCACTGTATCATAATTCCGAACTCTGTCAGTATTACTGTTTGGGCTTGTTCTATATTCCCCAAGCAGAATGGCGTCACCAGGAAGAAAGAGTACTGCAGGTTACAAATTCCTGCACACCAACCATATGGATGAGTTGCTATCATCTCCAATGTGTGTGCAACTAGAATTCTGATATATCCATGTATCCTGCACACGTGCGGGCGTGTGCATATATGCACTCCCAGATTTGGGTAAGTAGATGTGTCATCATGAGGACTATGGTTTTTACTGGAATAGTATAAGGAGTTCTGTCTCTGCTGGTTGGTTGGTTCTGTGGACCAAAAGTAGAATTTTTTTTTTTAATGGTCCAAAATATCCACCAGGATAACTTTTCAAAGCAGAGCACGGGGACTTATATTCTAAAAGCATGATGGCTAAGCCAAAGGCAGCCCTGAGTTTTCATACCTCAGGGGGCACCAGAGTGGAAGGCGTGCAGTCTATGGAGGAGTCTATGGAGGAAACGGTTTGATAGGCTAATTCTGAATGCAAAGTGTTTTTGTGAGAAACATTCAACCCAAGACATATTAAATCAAGTAAGAAAGAGGACTCAGTGGACAAAACTTATTTTTTTCTCTTAAGAGAATGATGTGGGGAATTGGGGGAGTAAGTGGAAGTTGAAATAAGGGAGAGAGGAAGAGACGTATGATAAAATATGTTGGGTGAGTCCCCTCATGGAGAGAAGCAAAAAGCAAAAAACAAAACAAAACAAAAAAATCCTTAACATTTTACATTACTGCCACACTAAGTAACATGATAGATAGTGTGCATTTGAGTTCTGTGGAGGGACATCCCACTCAAGCTGTAATTTCTGACCAGGCATGAATTTATAAGGAAGGGAAAAGAACTGCAGAATTTCTTAGGTTTCCCTGAATACTCTCTCAAATACCTTGATGAAGTGTGTCAATAAATCCTTAAAAAGCCCTATAGGACACAGCAATCTAACTGATCAATGTACTTCCAGAAATCCACTACAGTTACCTTCCACTCAACAGGCCCCAGACAACCTCCACTGCTCCACGGTACTTTCCTAAAAAGGGAAATTTATTTTTCCCCGTTAAATTAAAGAATAAATGCTGAAAATACAAGGTACTTAAAACCCAAGCTTATATACAAATAATTGTTTACACTGTCTAACGAGAGTTACCAAGGGAGAGAAGGGATACTTTCATTTTTGTTGGGTACATTTTTGAACTGTTCAAATATTTTATAAGCATATATTACTCTTATAATTTAAAATATTATTGAAATTTAAAGTAAACTGAAGAAAACTTATTCAAAATAAAATTAGAATCACAATCCACATAACCCTGTCTCTTTCATATAAAATAGTCTGATCCTTTCTAATTAAAAAGCCTTTAAACAACCAGCCTCTTAGGCAGTGAAACTACTCCTCACATAAATGTCCAAATTCTCTCTATAGGATGAGTCTGAAAACAGGGATTCCCAGGCTGAATGGGTCACTCCTCTCTCAGTCTCAGTCACACTACGGCTACAGCACATGTCATATTGTACAGAGTCTGACTTTGCCACGTCGTAAGCTACTTGAGAGCACGGACCTCGTCCTGTCACTCTGGCATCCAACACATCTCCTGGGCCATAAGAAGTATTCAACAAATATGTTTGCTCCAGAGAAATGATGCCAAAGTTACATGGCAGAACTTCCAATTACACTATCATTTCCAAATCTAAGTGCTGACAAGCCAACAAAATGTGAACTACATATTTGCTAATGTCAACAAGCATGTTTCCTCAACAAACTGACTTTTGTTAACAAAAGCAACAGTAATCAAACTGAACTTTTTTTCCTGTAACTAGAAGATGTACAGGCTACTTCCAAGAGTCTCAAGACCATCGTATCAGATTTAAGAATTTAACAAATGTTACAATGCATTCACATGAAGACATAGTAATCACCACTTGGATGGTTAAAATGAGGCTCAGAAAATAAAAGATTGCTTTTATTTGTGTTTCTTTTAATACTAGGAAGACTAGGCATTATTCATTTGCCAACCTGAAATGGAAACTTTGAGAGGTTGCCTTCATGTAAAAACACTTAAATATTTATGCCTTAAACATGGTTTATCGAGGGGCACCTGGGTGGCTCAGTCAGTTACGTGTCCAACTTCGGCTCAGGTCATGAACTCGTGATTGGTGGGTTCAAGCCCCGTGTCGGACTCAGAACCTGGAGCCTGCTTCGGATTCTGTGTCTTCCTCTCTCTCTCCCTGCCCTTCCCCTGCTTGTGCTCTCTCTCTCTCAAAAGTAAATAAATAAACTTAAAAAAAAAAAAAGGGGGGCACCTGGGTGGCTCAGTCGGTTGGGCGGCCGACTTCAGCTCAGGTCACGATCTCGCGGTCCGTGAATTCAAGCCCCGCGTCAGGCTCTGTGCTGACAAGCTTGGAGCCTGGAGCCTGCTTCAGATTCTGTGTCTCCCTCTCTCACTGGCCCTCCCCTGTTTGCGCTCTCTCTTTCAAAAATGAATAAATGTTAAAAAAAATTTTTAATAAAAAAATTAAAAAAAAAAAAAGGTTTATCTATCTCCACACCCTACTATGAGCTCCCTGAGGCAAGGATTGTAAACAAATCACCTTGGTATAACTGGTGTTGGCAAATGGCAGGCTGCAAGTTGCTGAATGAATAACTGAATAAAAATGGCATCCTAATAATTTTCTTGGCATGCGTTTATATGTGCATTTCAAGCCTTCAAAAAGTAACCATAAGTATAATATTGGTATTCGCTTACATAACCCTTTTAAGAAGAAAGAAACAAATACCTGGCCATGATGCTACAGCCTAAGAAAAGATGGTACTATCACTGTTAACAGTTAACAACACAGAACCCATAAAGTGGCAGGCACTAGCCTAGGCACTTTCCTACCTAGTCATTACATATCTCGCTTCAACCCTCACAATAACCCTTTGAGGTGGGTACTATTATACTGCCATCACACTGATGAAGAAGATGAAATACTACTACAAGCTTTAGAAAGAACTACATATTTTTCATTTTCTAGATCAATGTATCCTTAAATGGTTATGTGTCAAAAACTATCTGGAAAACAAAGTATAATGCAATTTTCAATTATAAGATGATAAAACTGCCCTCCCCAATACCACTACATGATAAAAATGAAACACAAACCAAAATACTAGTGAGGCTCTGTTAAAATGTTATGTCCAAATTTGATTTCTGCATTAGAAAAAACAAAGTGGGCAAAAGAAGGCCAAATCATATGGACAGAAGGCAAGTCTAATAAGGCAAAGTAAAGGGATATTTGCTTAATCTGAAAAAGATAATGTTAAAAAATGATTAATAGTGTCCAAAATTCAAGTGGCTAAACATATCAGAAATCAGAAAAGATGCTTGGCCTCACTTAAATTAAAAACACACACACATCCAAACACACACACACCCCATGACTTAAAACAACATGATATTTTCTGATACTACTTGAGGCTGGCAAGAATGGGAGGAAAAGGGCTCTCTCCATATACAACTGATAAGAGTTTAATTAGCACAACATATCCAGAAAGCAACCTGGCAAAATGTATCAAAGGTTTACACACGTATACCACCTGACCCTACTATTCCATTTCTAGAAATTAATCTTAACAAAGTAATCAGATAAGAAAGCAAAGAGGCAAGTTCAAAAACACTATTTTTAGCATTGTTTATAACAGATAAAAACCTGCAAACATTTTATGTGTCCATTTATAGGGGACTGGTTAAATTAATTTAGTTTAGCCAGATAACTTTCTATGTAGCTGTTGAAAAGGATAATTATAAATGGAACTTGTTCTGAATAAACTAAGTTATAAAATACTTTTGAGAATAACTGAAATAATCTGAATGTGGAGAGGGCATATCATTAGGATTATTAGGAAGTATTAATTTGGTTAGGTGAGATGACAATGTAAGAAACATTCTCATTTTTTAAGAGCCATTTATAGAAGTATTTAGAGGCAATGCTTCCAGTTCTGTGTCTCCCTCTCTCTGGCCCTCCTCCACTCATACTGTCTCTCTCTCTCTCAAAATTAAATAAACATTAAAAAAAAAAAAAAAAAGAAGTATTTAGAGGCAAACTGGCATGATGACTGTAATTAATTCTAAAATACTTCAGGAAAAAGAAAACAAAGATAGCCAAGCTTTTTTTTTTTTTTTTTAAAGGAAGAAAAGGTAGATTTATATTCATTAACATGGAAAGATGTAAAGTGTGATGTCATTTATGGTTTAAAAACAGTTTAGGGGCACCTGAGTGGCTAGCTGGTTGAGTGTCCGACTTCGGCTCAGGGCATGATCTCATGGTTTGTAGGTTCGAGCCCCATGTTGGGCTCTGTGCTGACAGTCCAGAGCCTGGAGCCTGCTTAGGATTCTGTGTCTCCCTCTCTCTCTGCCCCTCTGCTTCTAGCACTGTCTGTCTGTCTCTCTCTCAAAAATAAACATAAAAAAAAAAAATATTTTTTTTAAGTTTAAATGGACATAAAATGTCTAGAAGGATATACACCAAATTGCTAAAACTGGTTATCTCTGAAGAGTACTGTTGACAGTAGGGAAAAAAGAAGACTTTCAGAGTCCATGTTACATATTTCAGTACTGTTGGGGAGGAGGGGGAACAATACTGTTTGAAAAAAAGGTATTTTGGGGCGCCTGGGTGGCTCAGTTGGTTAAGCGGCCGACTTCGGCTCAGGTCATGATCTCGCGGTCCATGAGTTCAAGCCCCGCGTCGGGCTCTGTGCTGACAGCTCAGAGCCTGGAGCCTGTTTCAGATTCTGTGTCTCTTTCTCTCTGACCCTCCCCCATTCATGCTCTGTCTCTCTCTGTCTCAAAAATAAATAAACGTTGAAAAAAAAAAGAAAAAAAGGTATTTTTACTACACATTTTACTTTTATGACTATTAACGTAATGAAGATTAAATATATATATTCAATAATACAAAGAGGTCTTCTGAGGTAAAGTAATTCTTCCTGTCCACAGAAAATCAAATAAGGAGAAACAGATTAAAACAAAGGCCAGGGAAATTAGAGGTAGTCATAAGTTTGATTGATAAGGGGATCAGCTATCCCTAGTACTAGTTTAAAATTTCCCCTGTATAATTCGCAAAAGAAATGCCAAGGACCAATAAATGTAAGGAAAAAAATGTTTACCCTCATGAAACACTGGGAAGTGTAAATTTTTAAAAATGTGAACTAAAGGGGCACCTTGGTGGCTCAGTTGGTTGAGTGACTGACTTTGGCTCAGGTCATGATCTCGCAATTTGTGAGTTCAAGCCCCACGTCAGGCTCTGGGCTGACAGCTTGGAGCCTGGAGCCTGGAGCCTGGAGCCTGGAGCCTGGAGCCTGCTTCAGATTCTGGGGCTCCCTCTCCTCTTTGTGCTCTCTCTCAAAACTAAATAAATGTTAAAAAAAAAAAAAAAAAAAAAAGGTGAACTGAAATAAGCAGAAACCATTTTCTATTTATCAAAGTGACAAAGATGAAACAAAACAATAAAATCCAGTGTTGACAAGGATATAGGAAACTGACATTCATATAAAGAAGGTAAGAATGTTAAAGTGATACCACCTTTCTGGGGGGTGACCCAGCAATATAGATCAAAAGCCTTAAAATTTCACATATCCTTAGAACACCTACTATTCCACATCTAAAAATTTATTTCATGCAACAAACTGATCATGGATGTCAGTAAAGATTTAGTAATAATGATGTTTATTACATTATTTATAAAAATGAAAAACTGGAAACAATCCAAATGTCCAACAATAAAGAACTGGTTAAACTATCCAGATGATGCAAAGTCTATGCTGCCATTAAAAATAATGCTGTAGAACAATATTTAATGACACGGAAAAATATTAATAATCTTTGCTAAGTAGAAAAAACCAGAATATAGAAATGGCAAACTGGCATGATGACTGTAATTAATTTTAAAATTATTTTAAAATTATTATATATATTGCAAAACAGAATATAGAATATGGCTCCACTTTAGTTCTAACTACATACTCACGATGGGGGGAAAATCGGAAAAGATACATACCATACAACAAAGGGCTAAAAGTATGCTGGGATTAGGGAAGATTATTTACTTACTTTTGCTTTGGCCATTTACTGAATTTTATATAAGGAATGTATATCATAGTTATAAGGAAAACCCTAGTGATCTATTTCTCTGTCATTTAAAAAAAAAAAAAAGGCTTACCACCTACAGGAGAGGGACTAGATGAGCTGACCCCCAGGACCCTTCTGGCTCTCCTACTGAAAGGCAGTGTGTGGGAAAGATCTGAGAAAAACTGAAGGATATAATTACTACTCACTCTAAAACTTCTGTTTTACAACAAATTCATCTCCATATTGCTCCTGCCTCAATGATCCTTCAAGCTCTGGCCTTTATTCCACTTCTTTATTCCCTCATACTTAAAAAACAACAACAACAACAACAACAGACAAGAGAGTTAAACTGCGTGCGCTGTGATTGAGTGGTGTGGCCAAAGAGCAGAGGTTGTGAAGCGGAGGAGACCCTGGATTCCACACTGCCTCTGCCTCCAACGAACTGGGTGACCTTAAGCAAGTTACTTAACCCTCTCCAAGATTTCACTTCTTCCATGTGTAACACAGTCATTAGCACCTGTTTCACAGGCTGCTGTGGGGACTAAAGGAGACATTTGTGAAGAACTTAATACAGTGCCTGAACAATAGTGCAAAAGTACTAAATGGGAGCTGTTTTTATTATTTGTAAGTATAAAGGCATCTGGCATTGTACTTGCACAATAATACCAAGATAGAAGTAAACTGATCATCCTGGTTCTCAAATTGTTGTATTTGATTTCTTTTCACTCATGTTCTTATACCTTATAAACCTTACTGAGGACACCAGAAGTGCTTTCTAATTAGAACTTGAGTTACAACGTTTGTCTCTGCCCTTGCCCCCAACCCTCACCACATAACATTTATGTACCATCTTTATTTTTTTTAATGTTTATTTACTTATTTTGAGAGAAAGAGGAAACACATGAGTGGGGAAGGGGCAAAGAGAGAGAGAATCCCAACCAGGCTCCCTGCTGTCAACCAGAGCCCAATCAGGGGCTTGATCCCATGAAATGTGAGATCATGACCGAGCTGAAATCAAGAGTCAGAAACTCAACGACTGAGCCACCCAGGCGCCCCTAGGTACCATCTTTAGAATGTAAGACTCTTTAAGACTGTCTAAACAGCTTGTCTACTTATATAAATCTTCCTTGTATGGGGCACCTAGCTGGCTCAGTTGGTGGAGCATGCAACTCTTGATCTTGGGGTTGTGAGTTTGAGCCCCACATTGAGCATAAAAATTACTTAAAAAAAATAAAAAAATGTATATATTGCTTGTATGAAATAGTATAAATAGCTAGTAAGAACTCTTTTCAAAATAGTAGCATTCTGGATATTATCCAGAGGCTAATTTATCCAACTGCCTCAAGAAAAAACAGAATGTGGTAGATCTGAAATTAAACGCCAAGCAAAACAATCAATATTATATGAAAGCTAATTAAAAATTACCAAAGAACTCAAGTTAAAGTTAAGTGCAGTTCAGGTATAGGAAACTTTCAAAGCAAATCATATGGACAAACTTACCTGGGGTCAAGTTAAAGGTAATTCTTAAGTAACCTTACAGCCTATGTATTTTTTTTTTTTCTCAGACTGGTCTCCCCAATCCCTCTCCTCATCAAACTTCCACTAAAACTCAACGGAAAAAAAATATACATAGAAGAAAATATATACATATTAAAATGTCTGGAATAATAAACCTCATTGTTTTTTCTGAGAAGGATTTGGGAAAGTGGGAGAACTTTCACTTTTTCCTTTACATACCTACATATACACACGCACACAGTGAATATTACATATTTACAGTGAATATTACTGTGAATATTACATATACACACACTTAAAAAAAATATATGTAAAGATTTTACACACACACACACACACACACATGCACACCTATAGTAACAGAAGAACATAAGGACAAACTTAAGTCCCACAAAATCCCTAGCAAGTTTCATAAATATCAGAGAAAAAAATGTCTCTACTCCTGAAAATGCTTTGCAGCTTCTCATAGTATTTTTAAAACTAGACTACTATTAGGAAAATGCATTACGAATAGATAAGCATTAGCCATGGCTGAGACCAGAAAGGAGGAACCTGCTGAACCAGTGATCTGATTCCATGCTTCCAACTGCTTTTTACACTCTCCTACACAACAAGATGGAGATCACCTTTGCCCAGACTAGGCATCCAAAAGAAATGGTTATAATAGAACCCAAACACTATGGAAAGTGATTTCATGAAAAAGCAACTAAAAAGAGGAATATTGTGAAACAGCTTAGTTGACATAAGCACAGGGGGTATGTTTGTCTAAATCTCTGGGGTCATGTGGGTTATGAAAGGTAACCTCATTTATCAATATAACTACTATTACGCAGAGGGAAAAAAAAAGTCTGCAAAATCTGAGTAAACAATTACGACTCCACGCTATTATGCCTCCTACATTCAGCCAAGTGCAACAACCAACAAAAACCAAACACATAAATTCTCTATGTCTTCCAGGGGGATTTTTCCCTTTTAAACAAAGGATTTACTTTCTACTCTTCCACTGTGGCCCTCTCATTTGGATCACTTGTTCCTATTTTGGTCCAATGTATCCCTCAGGAGTTTCAATGAGTTGTGAATTAATTGTTATTCACAAGCAAAAAGAAAAAAAGAAGAAGAAAGAAAGAGAAAAAGCAGGATTAACTGCAATTGCCACTACAACTGCGAAGCGTGCATCTTACACTTTCACCATGTAAATAATGCACAGATCCTGCGGGAACATGCCAAACACCAGGATCCTTAATTAATGGAGCTCTTTAATGTGCAAATCAGGAACAAATTGCAAGTTCTGACTTGCATTGATTATGAAAACATTAATTGAATGAGCAAGACCCTAAAAAAAAGGCAGAAGCCTAAGCCTTCGAAGAGACCAAAAGAATACAAAGCTCTGGAAACCAAACAAGTCTGACCGATGTTGAAAATGCAAACCTACAACTGAGTGCTGCTCACTAGCACACAATGAATTTAAAAACAAGAAACAGAAAACCAACCAACAGTTTGATCAGAAGGCAATCACTATAAAAGCATCTAGTCCACCAATGTCTTGCGTTAAGCAGAAAAATGAATGCTTACTCCAGAAGCTCGACACTGCTTTAAGAGAAAAAAAAAATCACTTTATATATACACACACTTATATGTATATAGGTATAACAAAACAATGCTGTCTCTTTAAAAAGAAATTCATCCTATATAAATTATAGCCATAAACTTTTCCTGCAGTGCAGCCTAATTAATTCTTGTTCTATACACAAAGGGAAATGCTGGGTGACAAATGGGTGTGAAGCCAGAAAGCTGCCAGGTCTGCAAAACATTTTCTACTTCAATTTATAAGCAATTTTGCAGTAAATCATCAACCAGAACCTGGAATCTTAGGAATCTCTGAGTGTCCAAACCACATTATATCACTTATCAAAGAGAGAAGGAAAAAGAGTTTAAGGACATCTCATTTTTCAGTTCTAACCCACATCAAAATCTAGAAGCTCTGTGTAATCTATTATTCTCTTCTGGGTAAGGTTTTAGTAGCAAAGATATATTTTTCAAGCAAGAATGACACTATAGGGTGATGTAGCCCATTCTCCCATCCCTAGGAGTACTGTATCACGTATCCATTACCATAAGAAATATTCCCAGACTTATCTGGGAATAAGCACACAACCATTTCCCCCCACTCCCTCAATCTAAGCAAAATGCTCACAATCAAGCCAACCTAAAGGGTTCAGTGGTGAGCCACTGTGGAAAATCAGGTGGGAAACACTCCAAGGAAATGAGTCTACTGAAGAGGAAAATAGAAACTTACAGGAACAAAGAAAGCAGGGCTGCCCCTTTGTAGTCAGACCCTTCATCTGCCCCTAACCTCTGCCAGACCCTCACGTGTTCTCCATCCTTACAGTTTTACCTTTTCCAGAAAGGCATATAAATGGAATTGTAAAGTATTGAGACTGGCATCTTTCACCTTACCATAAGACCTTTGAGATTCATCCACATTTTTGCGTTTATCAATAGTTGGTTCCTTTTTATTGTTGAGTAATGTAACACAATTTATTTATTTGCCTACTGAAGGATATTTGGGCTGTTTCCAGTTTTTGGTGATTATGAATAAAGCTGCTATAAACATGCACATACGAGTCTTTGTGTGCAGGCAAGCTTTCATTTCCCTATGGTATATATCTAAGCAGGACTGCTGGACATCTGGTAAAAAATGTTTAACTTTAAAAACAAAACCACTCAACTCTTATCCAAAGTTCCTGGACTATTTTGCATTCCCACCAACAATATGTGAAAGTTCGAGTTGCCCTCCATCTGTGTTGTCACTTGGTGTGGTCAGGGGTTTGTTTTGAGTCATTCTAAGAGGCATCTAAAAGGCAGGGGCATCTCATTGCAGTTTTACCTTGCATTTCCCTCAACACTAATGATTATGTTAAATATTTTTTCATGCACCTCTCTGCCATCATATGCTTTCCTCAGTTAAGTTTCTGTTCAAATCTTCTGCCCCCCCCCTGCTTTTTTAATAGGTATTTTTTTATTGTTCAGTTTTGGGAGTTCTTCATATATTCTGGATGGAAGTCCTTTGTCAGATGTTTCTATTTTGCAAATATTTTCTCTAAGTCCGTAACCTGTCTTTTCATTCCATTAACACATCTTTCACAGAGCAAGAGATTTTAATTTTGAGCCCATCAATTTGTTCTTTTATGGACTACACTTTTGATGCCATTATCTAAAAACACTTTGCCTCACCCAAGGTCATCAAGATTTTTCTCCCACATTTTCTTTGAAACATTTTACAGTTTGGTTTTACTTTTAAGTTACTGATTTATTTTGTGTTGATTTTTGTATAAAGTATGAGCTACAGGTTGAAGTTCATTCTTTGGCAAATAAATGTACTATTGTTGTAATACCTTTTGTTGAAAAGACTATCCCTTCTTCACTGAACTGACTTTGCAACTTTGTACAAAGTCAATGGTCCATATTTGTGTGAATCTATTTCTCAACTCTATTCTATTCCACTGATTAAAAGGAATAAATCCACAAAAAGAAAGGACAAAGTATGAGAGAGAAGACAGCTTAAGCTAAGAGATTCCTTAGCTTAGCTTAGAGAAGATTCCTTAAGCTAAAAAATCAGTAGAACTATTACAGAGTTATTAGAATGTCTAAATTTTAAAAGACTGACCACACTAATTGTTTATGAGGATGTGGAGCAACTGGAACTCTTATACTCTGCTGGGGGGCTGTAAAGTGGTACAACCACTTTGGAAAACAGCTTAGCAGTTTCTCTAAAAGTTAAACATATACTGGGGCACCTGGCTGGCTCTGTTGGTAGAACATGCAACTCTGAATCTTGATACTGTGAGCAAGCCCCACACTGGGTACAGAGATTACTTAAATAATAAAAAGAATTTTAAAAAAGTTAGGGGCGCCTGGGTGGCTCAGTCAGTTAAGCATCCAACTTCGGCTGAGGTCATGATCTCACAGTTAGTGAGTTGGAGCCCCACATCGCGTTCTCAGCTGTCAGCGCAGGGCCCGCTTTCACATTCTCGGTCTCCTTCTCTCTCTGCCCCTCCCCTGCGCGCTCTCTCTCTCTCTCTCTCTCTCTCTCTCTCTCTCTCAAAAATAAATATTAAAGGGGCGCCTGGGTGGCGCAGTCGGTTAAGCGTCCGACTTCAGCCAGGTCACGATCTCGCGGTCCGTGAGTTCGAGCCCCGCGTCAGGTTCTGGGCTGATGGCTCAGAGCCTGGAGCCTGTTTCCGATTCTGTGTCTCCCTCTCTCTGCCCCTCCCCCGTTCATGCTCTGTCTGTCTCTCTCTGTCCCCCAAAAAATAAATAAAAAACGTTGAAAAAAAAAAAAAAATAAATATTAAAAAAAAAAGTTAAACATACACTAACCATTGACTCAGCCATTCCATTTTTAGTTATCCAGGAGAAATGAAAGTACATGTACATATTAAAACATATACACAAATGTTCACAGCAACTTTATCTGTAATAGCAATAACTGGAAATAAAACAAAATGTGTATATCCTTAATGAAACACTGTTCAGCAACAGGCAATAAACCATTGACATATGCAAAAATATATGATAAATCTCAAAATAATTACACTGAGAGAAAAGACCGACAAAAGACCAAAAAAAAAAAGTACAACCATATAATTCCATTTGTATAAAATTCTAGAAGACACAAACAGTGACAGAAAACAGAATAGTGGTTGCTTAGGGACAGCGAGGCAGGAAAGAAAGACTCTAAAGAAGCTGAGGAAACTTCTGGGGATGAGTAATATGTTCATTATCTTCATTGTGGTGATGGTTTCATGGGTGTATACACATGTCAAATTGTACAAATGCTGACAGGTTAAGTAAGCTGAGGACTGAGAACTGACCATTTCATTTAGCAACATGGGGGTCATCTGTGACCCTGGTGAGCAGTTTGGATAGAATGGCTTGACTGGAATAGGTTCATGAGAGAATAGGAAAAAGGGATCTGAGATCATGAATACAGACAATTCTTTCTCGGGATGTGGCTTTAGAGGGGAGCAGAGAAACGGGACCCATAGTTTATCATATGCCAATTATACCTCAAGAAACCAGGCCTGTCTGTTTTTAAGTTTTTCTTTTTTTAAATTTATTTATTTTGAGGAGGAGAGAGGGAGAGAGAATCCCAATCAGGCCCCGTGCTGTCAGTGCAGAGCCCAACGTGAGGCTCAACCTCACGAACCGTGAGATCATGACCCAAGCTGAAATCAAGAATTGAACACTCAAATGACTGAGCCACTCAGGAGCCCCAGTAAACCAGGTTTTTTAAAAAGTCAAATTAATAATGGACATAACAAACCTGAGGCTGATTCTGGTGTTAGCAGTGAAGAAGAATGAGAAGCAGTCCCCTTACGGTCCGTGAAAAAAAACCGCAGAAGATTCATGAACTGGCAGTGCTGGGCACCTCTAGAAGAGGAGAGCAAGACAAGGCTAAAAGTAGTCAGTACACTAGATCCTTTCCCGTAGGCAGAAGCTAAGAGCTTTATTCTCTCAAGAGAGTTAAACATAGCATCTCTAGACAGGAGGACACAAGACATGGTAGGGGGCAAGGGCCTAATATTAAAAACAGAGGGAGTAAACTGAAGTTCAGAGATTGGATGCTGAGATCCCCAACCTGCCCACCTGCTAGAATGCCAGCAGCCAGGGAAGAGACAGAAAGTCCTCTAGCTACTATGATCCCATAAAGAGCAAAGATGTAAAGATACTGACACTGGGGTTCACCAAATATGGTCCACATAGATTACCTTACAATGGAAAACACAGAAGAGACCTATTCAAACATACAAAACTTCTAATCAATGTTTCGGTACTCTACTCTTTAAGTTTTACTTATTTAAGCAAACTCTACACCCAACCTGTGGCTTGAACTCATAACCTGAGATCAAGAGTTACATGCTCTTCTGACTGAGCCAGCCAGGTGCCCCGGTACCCTACTCTTAAAAGTGAACAGAGAGCAAAGGATCACCAAACATCTAAGAAAAACATCTATCATGTTATACAGGTGTTAAAACAAAAGAAAAGAAAGCCTAGAGGGCACAGGCTATGTAGAAAGAACACCTAAGAAATTATATATCATGTATATCCTCAGAGAAGTAACATTGAAATGACAGAAGAAATTAAAATACTGGATGGAAGGGTTTGATAATAAAGCTGAGGAAGTGTCTTAGAGAGTAGAACCAGGGGCACTTGGCTGGGTCTGTCAGTGGAACAAATGACTCTTGATCTTGGGGTCATGAGCTTGAGCCCCACATTGGGTATAGAGATTACTTAAAAATAAAATCTTTAAAGAAAGAAAGAAAGAAAGACCACAAAAAAGAAAGAAAAGAACGGAAAATTGAAGAGGGAAAAAGAAGGGAATCAGAGGAACAGATTAACATCAAATGATAGGTCTTCCAAAAAAAAAAGAGAAAAATAGAGGACAGAAGATCACTAATAAAATAATTTCAAGGAAATTTCCAGGACTGAAAGGTGAATATCCAGGTAGAAAAGGCACTGTGAGTATTCCACACACTGGATAAGACCGACCTACACCAAGGTCTGTTGGTGCAACACCATGAAATTTCAGAATTCTGCAGACATAGAGAAGTCCCCAGTTTCCAAAAGGGGAGAAAGAAAAAGTAAGATCAGGAATCAGAATGGCTTCTGACTTATCAAAAGCCAACTTTGAAGAGGGGAAGGAAATGGAATATGTTACAGAATTCTATAGGTAATCAATCAATTGTGATGACAGAATAAAGATATTTTCAGACAATCAAGATCTAAATAGTTTACCTCTCCTGCACCATTTCTCAGCAAACTACTGGCGGATGCACTTCACCAAAATAAGGAAATAAGCAAGAAAAATCCTAAAAGAGGGGCTGCACAGAAGTGAAAAGCTAGGGGCGCCTGGATGGCTCAGTCGGTTAAGCGTCTGACTTTGGCTGAGGTCATGATCTCACGGTCCAGGAGTTCGAGCCCCATGTCAGGCTCTGTACTGACAGCTTGGAGCCTGGAGCCTGCTTTGGTTTCTGTGTCTCCCTCTCTGTGCCCCTCCACCCCCCACCCCCCGTCCCAGCTCGCGCTCTGTCTCTCTTGCTCTCAAAAATAAACAAACATAAATTTTTTTTTTTTTTTTTTTAAGTGAGAAGCTAAGGTTGTCCCCCGGGTGATAAAGGGAGAAACCAGCATGATAGCTGGGCATCGGGGAAGGTAAACAGTCCAGATTAGAGCAGGTCAAAAGGCTCTGGGAGACACTTCTTCAGAAAGATAAATTGGCAGAATCTCTGATACAACTGAGTATCTTGAGAGGAGATTTAGACAACTAGAGAAAAGTTTGGGCTTGAATAACTGCAGAGAAGTCAATACAAACAAAAATGTAACAATTATTAACTCTAGAAGACAAAATGATGTGTGGGAACAGACAAATAACCATAGTATATATATTACATGGCTCTGCTGTGAACAGTGTTTACACAGACATAATCATGTAAATACTGACTATTGATCTAACCAAATTACAATATACAACCACAGAGGGATAGAAGTTATCTATGAGTGTAGTAGGAATGAGAGCTAAGTCCTCATTTTCATATGAAGCACCAACAGATAATGCCTAAAACTGAAAAATCAAGCAGAAACAAAACATGTTAATTAGAGATATGAACAGAAATCTATGGATTCCAAAAAAATACAACAAAATAATTAAAAATGGAATTGCTGCTTTGGCATAGTAGGTTCTGGCAAGGGAGTAGTAGTCCACAGGCAGCAGGAATTGGTTTTCATATCACGCTTTATAAAATTGACTCTCTAAATTATATACATATAAAAATTGTGTAAAAATCTGAAAGAAGAAAGAGGTAAAAATTCTTAAAATTTTTTTTAAAAATGGGGGGAGTGCCAGATTGGTTGAGCATCTGTCTCTGGATTTCAGCTCAAGTCATGATCCCAGGGTTGTAGGATCGAGCCCCATGTTGGGCACGGAGCCTGCTTAAGATTTTCTATCTCCCTCTGTCCCTTGCCCCTACTCACATGCTCTCTCTCTCTCTAAAATAAAAAAGATAAAAATAAAAATAAAAAATGAGGAAAGAGATGGCTGGCTGGCTCAGTTGGTCATAGAATATGAGACTCTTTTTTTTAATGTTTGTTTATTTTTGAGAGAGACCATGTGTGCGCATGCCTGCAAGCGGGGGAGGACTAGCGAGAGGGGGACAGAGGATCCAAAGTGCCTCCACGCTGACAGCAGTGAAATGGATGTGGGGTTTGAACTCACGAACTGCAAGATCAGGACCTGACCAAAGCCACAAGCTCAACCGACTAAGCCACCCAGGTGCCCCGAGCATGAGACTCTTTATACTGGGGTCATGAATTCAAGCTCCACATTGGGTATAGAGATTACTTTAAAAAATAATACATAAATTGTTTAAAAAAGTTTTTAAAGAGGAAAAAGTCCAAGGGAAACAGAAAAGCTGGTGGAGATAGGAACAATTCTAGGAACTAAAGTAAATATAAAACAAAAACAAAAACTTTTAAATATATATAATATACTCTAAGTATGCTAATTATATAGAAAAGGAACATTCAGGGGCGCCTGGGTGGCTCAGTCGGTTAAGCGTCCGACTTCGGCTCAGGTCACGATCTCGCGGTCCGTGAGTTCGAGCCCCGCGTCAGGCTCTGGGCTGATGGCTTAGAGCCTGGAGCCTGCTTCAGATTCTGTGTCTCCTTCTCTCTCTGCCCCTCCCCTGTTCATGCTCTGTCTCTCTCTGTCTCAAAAATAAATAAATGTTAAAAAAAAAAATTAAAGGGGTGCCTGGGTGGCTCAGTCGGTTGAGTGTCCGACTTCGGCTCGGGTCATGATCTCGCGGTCCGCGAGTTCGAGCCCCGCGTCGGGCTCTGGGCTGATGGCTCAGAGCCTGGAGCTTGCTTCTGATTCTGTGTCTCCCTCTCTCTCTGCCCCTCCCCCGTTCATGCTGTGTCTCTCTGTCTCAAAAATAAATAAACGTTAAAAAAAAAAAAAAATTAAAAAAAAAAAGAAAAGGAACATTCAGAAAACAAAAGGCCTCTTACAGATTAAAATATGATCACACACAAAAAAGAACTAGAAATCAAACTCAAAATCTTTTAGGACATGGAAAATCACAAAAAGATGGAAAATGCTAAAGAAACACATAAGAGACACGACCCAGGTTTAGTATCTAAAACAGAGAAGAGAAAATGAAAGAAAGAAAATTATCAAAGAAAAATTAGAAGAGGATTTTCCCCAAACTGAAGGACCCCAGTGTTCAGGCTAACAGGGCCCAGGAAGTACTCAGCACAATGAATAAAAAAGGACCCATACCTAGACATCTCTTCAGGTAATTTGAGAAAACCAAAAGTAAAGGAAAGATCCCAAACACTTCCGGAGAGCAAAACAAGCCAGTCACAAAGGAATGAAACTCAGAGCAGCATCTACCTTCTCATCGACAATACTCTGATGACAAAAAACAAGAGACTGTGTGGTAGGCTGAATGGTCCCCCAAAGAGGTTCACATCCTAATCCCCAGAACCCATGACTATGTTACCTGACATGGCAAAAGGCCTTTGCAGATGTGAATAAGGATCTGAGATGGGAAAATTATCCTGAATTAGCCAGGTGGGCCCAATGGGGTCACGAAGGCCTTGTAAATGAAAAGTAGTAGGGTCAGAGTCACAAAAAGAGAGGTTAGAAGAATGACACCGCTGGTTTTGAAGACGGAATAGAGCCATGAGCCAAGGAATGTGGGCAGCTTCTAGAAGCTGGAAATGCCAAATCAACATTCTCCCCTGAAGCCTGCAGAAGGAGCACAGCCCTGCTGATGCCCTGGTTTTAGGACTTCTCACCTCCAGAACTGTAAGATAAAAAATAAATAATTGCATGCTGTTTGAAGCCACCAAGCTTGTGGTGATTTGCTGTGGTAGCAATGGCAAACTAATACAGAGCAGTACTTTAGAATTGTGAGGGAAAGTCATTTTCAACCTAGAAATTTGTGCCTAATATACACAATGAAGGGGCGTCTGGGTGGCTCAATCGGTTAATCATCCGACTTTGGCTCAGGTCATGATCTTGCTGTTTATGGGTTTGAGCCCCGCATTGGGCACTGTGCTAACAGCTCAGAGCCTGGAGCCTGCTTCAGATTCTGTGTCTCCCCCTCTCTCTCTGCCCCTCCCTTGCTCATGCTCTGTCTCTCTCAATAATAAATAAATGTTAAAAAATTAAAAAAATAAAATAAAAGAATATAGCAAGGAAGAATGGGGGCAGAGTGTTTTTAAATCTACAAGAACTCAAATAATTTACTCCCCACACATTTTTTGGCCACAAACTGACAAAGTAAACTGAGATAAAGGAAGACAAGAGAGCCCAAAAATAGCTTTATCCAAGAAGAGCAACGAAAAAAAAATTCCAGGTGTACAACTGTGCACTAGTCCCAAGAAACAATAACCAGTTCAAACTGAGAAAACACAACAGAAGAGATGGCGCAGATTTGAAGTTTGGGGAAAAAAGACTGAGCTGAAACTGAGCTACAGGGTCAGCGGGTTAGGGGAAGTGAGGATTAGAGACCTAAGGAGAAAATGATGTAATAAATTAACAGTCTGAATGTGAAGCAAATGAAAATGCAGCATGGTTTTAAGCAGCTGATACAGGGTTACTAATAAAAGATCTACTTGAACTAGGAACTTGAACCACACTAAGAACGCTGTCCTTTCAGTGGCCCAGGAACCGTGACTCTGAACACACAGGAAAAAAGTGTAAGTCTCCAGTTCTTCCCTGCCCAGCAATTATACCTTACTTGCATGGTAATAACACTGTAAACGCAGTTTATTGGTTTTTCAACTCCTGGGGTCAACACACGGATAAAACACTGGGCTCCTGGTTGCAGCTGCAGGCAGACTGTAAAACTGCAGTGGAAAGAAGATGGAATGACTATTTCATACATCTTCCTCAAAGTTTCTGCTATCTCATCCCCTATTCCTCATTCACAATTTATGACCTTGGTTTCTATTTCGAAGAAAATAGAACAATCAAAAGAGAATTTTCAGACTCCTACCTATCGGTGTCTATTTATACACTACCTCCCCGCCTGTCACTACAGTTAAACTGTCCATACTGCTATCGAAGGCCACCCTTCCTGTGCACTAGTCCCATCTCCACTTACCTACTCAAGGGCATTGCTACAGCAGATGGATCACTCTTATCAACATGAAAACACGCTGTTACTTCCCCGTCTCAAAATAAACAAAAAACACTTCTTTCTTGACTCCATATCCTTCTCCACCTAACATCCCATTTCTCTGCTCCCTTTTAAAGCCATATCCCTAGAAAGAGTTTACACTCTCAGATCCCTTTTTCCCATCCTCATGCAAACCCATTCCCGTCAAGCCTGTATCCTTCCCACTCCACCAAAACTGCTCACCAAGGTCACAGCGGACCACTGTGTTGCTAAATGAAATGGTCAATTTTCAGTCCTTTTTAACCTGTCGGTAGCATTCTCATCTTTCATACCAGAGAATAAATGAAGCAAGAAACAGAGATATAAACAAGCTACCTAAAATTATAGAAGCAAACAGAAAAAGAATGAGACTAAATGCAAGGCAAAGGGCCACTGTTGTCTTCCTGAATGCTTCTGTACTACTTGTTCATTCCTGTATGATATTAATGAAATGATTTAAGCATAGTTTTAAGACAATAACAATAACAAAGGACAGTAGCATCTTAGGCAGTGGTTAGGTTCTCAAGTCTGAGCATAAAGCAAAAATCAAGTTCTGATAAAACTACTTGAAAATCGCTAAAACGGCTCCTAAAGTTCAGCACTGTACGGTCTCTAAGCAAGTTCGACACAGGCAGTTCCGCCCCCTCAAACTCTAGGGCACACAGTTATTTCAGCAATTAAATACAGATGAGTACATTTAGGGACCATGCTGTACAAAGACTGCATTCTGTAAGTTTAAAAAGCAGATTCAGTCTGTCTGACAAGATGCTCCCTGGAGAGGTTCAGGCTTAGTTGGGGGCACTGGCTCACTGGATACAATGGCCAGCAGAATTTCTGTCACTATTTAAGTTGTTTCTCCCTCTTCTTATTTGGCCAGACATCTATAGTTAAAAGTGGGTTCATTGGGGCGCCTGGGTAACTCAGTCGGTTAAGCATCTCACTTCTGCTCAGGTCATGATCTCACGGTTTGTGAGCTGGAGCCCCACGTTGGGCTCTCTGCTGTCAGCACAGAGCCTGCTTCAGTTCCTCTGTCCCCCTCTATCTCTGTCCCTCCCCTGCTGGTGCTAAATAAATAAATAAATAAAAACTTGAAAAATAGTGGGTTCATTATATGTCCGTATAATGAGGCTCCAACATACAGTGATTTGCACAGCTTCCCCGTGAATACAGCAGGTTGAGTAATCCTATTAGGGAACCACTGCTATTACCAGCTACTACGAGTCAGGGTTGCTTCCTGCTCCTGTGGCCAAAGACAACCCTAATTCCTAAGAAACCCAAAGCAATAAAATACATTTTCTGACTAGACTGGTTTCAGCTGTTTTCGAGCTTCCACAGCTCAGTGATCCATCTAGGGCTCATCTCTCCAGGGTAGGTGGAGTCACTGCCTAGGAACCTGACACTCTCCTCCAGGTCCCATCGCTTGCTCACTTCGGAAAAGCACTTGCTCCGTGATCCAATCGCACTCTCTATAGAATATAAACGCCTAATTAGCCAGGTTGGACAAATTAAGTACTAGTCAGTAGGGTCTAAAAATCTTCCTACATAAAACTCATTCTCTAATAAACAAAACATAGCACATATTTCAATGCTAAATCAACAGGTATTATGTAAATATCAGACAGAAGTTTATCAAGAAATGACTGCCTTCATTTCCCACCTACAGTTGAGGAAAAATAAGAGATCAATAATGCTGTGGTGGCAGGAGAATAGGAAAACAACAGTCACAGATGAGAATTTCAATTGTTACATTTCTTCTAAGGGCCAATTTGGCAATATATCCCGAAAGCCTTAAAAAAACAAAACAAAACAAAACAAAACACAATCTCTTTGTCCCAGCAATTGCATTTCCAGGGAATATAGATCTGTGCTGTCCAGTACAGTACCCATTAGCCACATGTGGCTATTGAGCTCTTGAAATGTGCTTAGTCCAAATTGAGATGAGCCATAAATGTAGAATACACTCAGGACTTCAAAGATTTAACATGAAAAAAGATACATAAAATACCTCATTAATATTTGTATATTGACTACATGTTAAAATATTTTTGATATATGGGGTTAAATAAAATATACCACAAGCTAATTTCACCTGTTTTCTTAGACTTTTTTTAATGCAGTTACTAGAAAATTTTAAATTACATATGTGGCTTACATTATATTCCTACTGGAAGGGCTACTTTTAGACAAATTGCACAAATATGTATGTACAAGGATGTTTATCAAAGCACACTTTATAAATGTGAAAAACTAGAATAAACCTAAGCATCCATCAATACAGACTGGTTAAATAAATTGCAGTAAATCTATAAAATGGAATATTCTGTAGCCACTGAAAATGCTGATGTACATCTAAATATACTGACATGAAATGATATATTAGGTAGAAAAAAAATAAGCTTACAAAATAGTACATATTTATAAGATTCCTTTTTCTTTTTTTTAAGGGAGCACGTGTGTGTGAGCATGTGTGTGTAAGCACAGAAAAAGGTCTGAAAGGTTATTCATCAAAATGACAACCGTGGTTACCTCTGGGCAGTAGGATTACAAGTAATCCTTATTTTCTTCTTTATGCTTTTATGTATTTTCTGAATTTCTAAAGTAAGCATGACATAATTTTATAAATGAAATAACGATATTTTTAAAAATGAGCCATCAGCTGAAACAAAAAGTTCAGGCTTATCTCATTTTTGCTAGATGAAGTCTACAGTAACAAGGGTCCTTAATCCTACACAATGCTACATTAAGAGACACTTGCAAGTACCTCTGTCCCAAGCTATACTTGAACTTATCCCAATAAAGAATGTTTCAGGGTTCTACATATCATTTGTGAAAAATCTGCCATGGACCCATAAGGTGTTAACTGAGAGAACGCAGAAATAGATGTTCACGCATTTGTCACTTAAAGCAACTAAGTAATTTTAAAAGGTGGGGGAGTTTCACTGATAATATTAGTTGCCTATGGGATGGGGAACTGGGTGGCAGTTCCTGAATGGAACAAGGGTGGCAAACAAAATTTTCTCTACACAGCTATTTGGTATCTTTTATATTTTGAGTGCTGTGAATCTACTTCCTACTTTAAAAATAAATAAAACTTAAAAAACAAAACAGAAACATCTATAAAGACTCCATGAATGCCCATGACTTACTCAAAATCTAAAAAGTTATTCTTAAGGTGTCTACTAGTGCTGAGGTCAAATTAACATTAAAAATTTTAGTCTGTTCAGGTCAAAATAGTTGAAGGCCTGGGGGAAGGGCCACAGAGCGAGGAGACGGTGAAGATGGGGGGAGCAAATACAATGTAATTTATTAATAGTGGAATTTGGTTTTATACTTGTAGGCAAGTAAAGAATTCCAACACTTCCTCTATATTTATATTACATTATGCTATGTTCTTGGATTTTTTTGCTTATGGGAAATAGCAAAATGTCAACCATTGTTTCTATTAAAGGTCTTTAATGATACTGCATTTTAGACCTGTAATGAAACATGGTGCTCACTGCAGTTTGTAATGCATCTCATTAAATACATTAATAAGATGCATTTCACTAAAAGGTCAACTTATTATGGCTGAAGTTTGGCTTTCCTTTTAATCACTTCATTTAAAGCGATAGAGCAAACTCTGGAAAAGATCGTACAGTGCGCCTGTTACAGAAATGCTCTCTCAATTCTCTCATCCATTAATATCAGTTATGCTTATTAAGAAATCACTGTTAATGTTTGTATGTGAAATAATAGTATTGTAATTTTTTTAAGAAACTCTTTTAGAGTTACATGCTGATTTATTGATAAAATGATAGAATACCTAGTATTTGCTTCAAACTAATCCAGAAATAGGGGGAGAGTTAGTATATAGATGAAATAAGATTGGTCAGGAATTGATGATTGCTTAGCTCGTAATGGTATGTGGGTTCACTGCGCAATTCTCCACGCTTTGGTACAAGTTTGATATATCTCATAATAATTTTTAAATAAGTCATGCTGAGGTTTCCTTAAGTAACTTGCCTTCTTCCTTATACACTGCTGCCAGCAACATAAAAGACCTGCCTCCTAATACTGCAGAACTGCAGAAAAACAGAGAGGAAAAGGTAATCTCTTCAGAGAAACAGTCTTGCCCACTGAAAAATCCCTTAATTTTGCTAAGGTTACTTTATGACTTACCACTTATGCAACTCTTAAAATACCAAAAAATGTCTTTGAAACTACCTAACGCTTCCAGAGCTGTAATTACCAACACGTAACACCAAGGTGATCGGGGACTAAGTGCGTGTGTGTTGGGGAAGGAAGGAGATAACCTGTTTAGTCTCAGAAAAGTAGAGTTGAGGGTGCTGAAGTAAGAATGGCATGCAGCTCAGGAGTTTACTGTGGCTAAAATCTGCTGTGCTAGAGGCTACCATTACTACGTAAGAGTAAACGGCAACGCCAAGGACAGAATACATCAAGAAAACCCAACCTGAGAACAGGTTCCTGCACACGATGAAACGGGCATTGAGAGAATAAAACAAGAGTCTGAGGTGAGAAGAAATCAGAAAGGCAGGAGAACCCAAACAGCATTCGTAGTGTCACTAAAGCCAAAGGGAAGTATTTCAAGGAAAAGTTGAATGCTTCAAGGAGGCAGTGGCTGGGTTTGGTGACAAGGAAATATCTGGTTATCTTTCTGTAGTCACGAGACAAGGGCTGAATTATAAGCATTACAGAAGAATGTAGCACTACACTTTCCAGAGCAAATGCATAAGTTATGTAGGAGGTTTGAATTCTAATAAAAAGTCAAAAAACACTGAAGACAGTGGGGATGATGGTTATTACACTGATATTATTACACTGATGCATATTACACTGATAACCATCATTCACATGGCTGATCATTACCAAACACCACCTTCAGCAGAAAAATATCCACACCTAACAGTTGTGGGGTGCAATGTGCCAGACACTGTGCTAACGCTTTCCGTTGATCATGCCCATTAATTCTCACGACCGTACCATCACCATTTTACTGCGAAGTTAAGGAATCTTGCCAAGGTCACAGTTAATCCATTGCTGAGATGGAATCTAAAGCTAGGCAGTCTAACTTTAACTCCTAGAAGGCCAAGCAAACTGACAGGCGATTTAATTAAAGACAGTAAGTTCCAGTGCCTATTGTGGGGTCAGTACAAATTCAGCCTATGTTCCACACCAGCTATACAGCACAGTTTATGGTGCATCCAAAGTAATGTAGCCCAGAAATTTTTCTTAAACTGTTTCTCAACACAGGGAGGTACACAACGTATTATGTCATACTGTCATAAGAAGATTGAAAATAAACAAAAAAAAAGCTACCCTGGGGTGCCTGGCTGGCTTAGTCCATAGAGCATGCAACTTTTGATTTTGGGGTCATCAGTTTCGAGCCCCACCTTGGGTGTAGAGATGACTTAAAAAATAAAATCTTAAGAACAAAAATTAGCCACCCTTCAGATGTGCAGAAATACTAGTATTAGATAATATTATCTAGTATTAGTATTAGTATTAGTATTATCTAATACTAGTATTTTCACTCTCCTATCTTAGAATATATGTGACACCAAACAAATGTTCCTTTCTTCTTCCTCCTCCACTGCAACCCACCCTGTCAGATTCATAGACATCTGTCACATTAACTGGAATTCACCAATGAGGCAAAGAGGCAATTTGGTTAAGTACAAAAAAAGGCAGATTAAGATCAGAATAGTTACAGGGGTGCCTGGGTGGCTCAGTCAGTTGAGTGTGTCCAACTTCAGCTCAGGTCATGATCTCACAGTTCATGAGTTAGAGCCTCACATCGGGCTCGCTGCTGTCAATGCGAAGCCTGCTTTGGATCCTCTGTCCCCTCTCCGTACCTGGCCCCGACCTTCCTCCACACCCTCTCTCTCAAAAATAAACAAACATTAAAAAAATTCATAATGGGGCGCCTGGGTGGCTCAGTCGGTTAAGCGTCCGACTTCGGCTCAGGTCACAATCTCATGGTCCGTGAGTTCGAGCCCCGCGTCGGGCTCTGTGCTGACAGCTCAGAGCCTGGAGCCTGCTTCAGATTCTGTGTCTCCCTCTCTCTCTCTGTTCCTTCCCCGTTCATGCTCTGTCTCTCTCTGTCTCAAAAATAAATAAACATTAAAAAAAAAATTCATAATAGTTGCAAAATAAAAGTTAAATAATATTAAAGTAAAGGAACTAAATTGGTACCCAAGAATATGTCCACCTGACACTAACTAACCCTTAAAATATCAATATTTTAAGATGAATCAAAAAAAAAAGGGAAAGGCTCAAGCAAGAAGAGTAACAAGTTACAAAATGGGAAAGGTCTCCTCACCAAACACTTCAAACATTTAACCTAGAGCAATTAGGTCCCATCCCAAAGCATACCAGAAATTAGGGTACCAAGGCATTAAAAATAGTAGAGAAATGGGTCACCCGGCTGGCTTAGTCAGCAGAACATACAACTCTTGATCTTGGGATCATGAGTTCGAGTCCATGCGGGGTGGAGAGTTTACTTCAAAAAAAAAAAAAAAAAAAAAAATTAAAAGAAAATAGCAGATAAGTAATCCAAAAATCTCACGAATTTTGAAAACTGCCAGCCTATCTTTTATTTAAGGGAGGTAGAGGCAAAAGGTGAGTTTGCAGGGTTCCTGACTTCAAGTACGACAGGACATCTAAAAGCTAGACCCTAGGAAAAAATTCCTAATTAAAGCGGGTATTTTGGGGTGCCTGGCTGGCTCAGTCAGTAGAACGTGCAACTCTTAATCTTCGGGTCGTCAGCTTGAGCTCCACGTGTGGCACAGAGTTCACTTTAAAAAAAAAAAACCAGGTAGGGGTGGCTGGGTGGCTCACTCAGTTGAGCGTCTGACTCTTGATTTCAGCTCAGGTCATAATGTCATGGTTCATGGGCTCGAGCCCCACACTGGGCTCTGCACTAACAGCACAAAGCCTTCCTGGGATTCTCTTACTCCTTCTCTTTCTCTTCCCCTGACTGCCCCAAAATAAATAAATAAACAACAACAACAACAACAACAACAAGAAGCAAGTATTCTCTCATAAGAAAGCTTTGCAGAACCCCCTACCCTAAAAATCCTACATATATACTTCGAAGTTTGAGGTGATCCTATCTGGAATCAGATGTCCTTCTCGGGTCCCTTCCAACTCTAATCCATGATACTATAAAAATAAGTTGCTTTTTTTTTTTAATTTTTTAAAAAATGTTTATTATTTTTTTTTTTTTTTTTTTAACGTTTTTTATTTATTTTTGAGACAGAGAGAGACAGCATGAATGGGGGAGGGGCAGAGAGAGGGAGACACAGAATCGGAAGCAGGCTCCAGGCTCTGAGCCATCAGCCCAGAGCCCGACGCGGGGCTCGAACTCACGGACCGCGAGATCGTGACCTGAGCCGAAGTCGGACGTTTAACCGACTGAGCCACCCAGGCGCCCCAAAAAATGTTTATTTTTGAGAGAGAGACAGACGAGAGAGAGAGAGAGAGAGAGAGAGAGAGAGAGAGAGAGAGAGAATGAGCGGGTGAGAAGCAGAGAGAGAGGGAGACACAGAATCTGAAGCAGGCTCCAGGCTCTGAGCTGTCAGCACATAGCTGGATGCGTGGCTTGAACTCATAAACCACCGAGATCATGACCTGAGCCGGAGTTAGCACTTAACCAACTGAGCCACCAGGGGCCTCTAAAAAAGAAGTTTTAAAGAGCAAATGAAAACACTTAAGTCTCAACATGCAGATAAGGAATAGCAATTCCAATCCAACCACAGTGCACTCGGCCCAAATCGCCCTCTGCCCCCATCCTTTAGGGCCCTTGGGCACATAGCACACAGACCACAGGAGGCAGTGTGGTACAGAAGGGAGACTTCTAGACCATAAGGCAGGAAAGCTGGAGTTTGGTCTGCTGTGCATGAACAAGTGCTATAATCTGGGCCCTGGTTTTCTCACTTGTAAAATCAGGGGCCTGAGAACCAAGTAATTTCTAAATTCCTCTTCCATAATTCTCAGGCTTTATAGCTCAGCACTTCTCTCCCAAAATTTTTCCTCCCTCTGCAGTCATCACCTTTCCTCACTCTGTGTAACCCAAAGGGAGACATAAATAAGACCATCTTAGCATGTTTTCTAGAAACCTTCTAACAAAGGCATCTTTTTTTAAAAATATATTTTATCTATTTTGAGAGAAAGAAAGCACACAGGAGGGGGAGAAAGACTGGGAGAGAGAGAGAGAATCCCAAGTGGGCTCCACACCATCAGCATGGAGCCCCATGTGGGGCTTGAACTCATGAACCGTGAGATCATGACCTGAGCTGAAATCAAGAGTAAGACGTTTAACCAACTGAACCACCCAGGCACCCCAAGAAAGGCATCTCTTAAGCACATGATACAACCACTTTTAATGAACTGGGATCAGCCATCCCTTATCTCTTGTTCTATACCTGTGGGTTTGCACATAGTGTTCTCTGAGCATTAAAGAAGTAACTCAGAAAGCCAAAGGCAAGTGGGGGAGGGAAGTGAGGGCAGGTAAGAGAAAAGTGGAATTGGCATCACTTAGAACTCAAACCATTTCAGTCAAAACTGTCTTTGTTTAATAAGAGTTATAATGCTTTTTTTTTTTTTAAGGTAAAAACTAGGGGCCTGGGTGGCTCAGTTGGTTAAGCATCCAGCTCTTGATTTCAGTTCAGGTAAAGCTCTCACAAATCAGGAGATCGGTTCGTGAGAGCCATCTCTTGAGCCCGAAGATGGGCTCTGCACTGACAGCGTGGAAACTGCTTGAGATTCTCTCTCTGCCCCTCCCTTGCTTGCGCAGGGCACCCAAGGGCTGTCTCTCTCTGCCCCCCTCTCAAAATAAATACATAACCTTAAAAAAAAAAAGTTAAAAAACTACTCTGTACTATATTATCACTAAAACCAAATACTCTCTTCTTCAATTCTGTGGTGCTGCAAATACAGTCCCAGTGTATCCCAATGTATCCCAGTGGTTCTAAAGTATCTCCATATGCCATAAATATTCTTACTATTTTTTAGGGCGCTGGCAAATTCTGGGCCACCTTTGTCCCTGAAAATAGGGAAAACATCTGGTTGAGGAAGCTGATTGGTAGTCAACAGAGCTTTTTGAAGCTTGATCCTTCCTTCCAAGAGCTGGTCCCACAGAGCTGAGAAAGAGAAAAGAATATCATTCGTTACAAAAATCTTCCCAGTGGGACAGATAGGGAGAGACAAGAAATCACACGAGTCTCTGCAAAGCACAGCTTTATCACAGCTTCATGCCATGAAAATACCCTCCGTTACAGGAAAAAAACTCAGTATCTGGGAAGCAAATATTTGCTACGAGAGAGGGGTAGGCTGAAGCCCAAAGAGAGGAGAAAACTGTTTTCCCCTCAGTATTCCACAGCCGCCAAAGTATGAGAACAGAACCAGCTAAGCGGCTCAATGTAGAAAAGGCTGGCTACGCACAGAAGAATGGGGCTTTAGGCCCCTAGGTAGGTGGGGCACAAATTAATTGGAAGGACACAAGAGAAAAGGAAGAGCCAAAACAAACAAAAACACAAACAGGAGATCAAATGCAGACACTGTGAAAAATAAGCCACCAGCAAACCATGTACAAACCTATCTGGTTCTTCACAGCTCTTCCTTTCTCCACTTCCTCGGAAACTCTGACACTGGAGAAGGTCATCACTACTCCGTCATCTTCACTATTCCTGCCTTCAGCCCTGTCTTCCTCTCTCTCATTTGTGGAGTCTTCCTCCCCGTCCCCTTCTTCCATACCAGGCTCCTCCTCTTCATCTTCCTCCTCCTCCTCGCTGCTACCAAGGTCATCCATTCCCTTGGTGAATTTTTCAAAGTCACTGATGCTCTGGACACTAAAACCCGGTGTGTTCTCAGAGCAGCTTTTGATCCTCTTCTTCCAGGCCAGACTACTGTCCCTGTCATCACCACACTCCTCTTCCTCAGCAGCACTCGTGGCATCCTCATCAGATCCCTCCAGACCCAGCCCCTCTGAACCTCCATCTCCAGACTCATCCTCATCAGATATTATTTCCTTGTCTGAACAAGAGCAGAAAGAAGAAGAAAAAAAAAAAAAAACACCCAAAAAAACAGATGTTACTTTGAGACAAATATTAGGCCACACCTTTCATTTCAAGTAAAGGGCTGCAGCATCCATCAAAAAAATAAAATGTATGGTTGTACTCAATTCAAATATATATTATACATCTACTACCTATAAGAGGCTAAGGGAAAAGCAAAGATGAACAAAACGTAGGTCCTACCCTAACAAAAGGTTCTAGTGGGAAAGACAGACCCATCAAATACAGACAAGAACTGACAAAGTTTTGATAACCCAGAGGAGGGAGAAATTTTAACTGTGGGGCAAGGTCTGGACCTTGAAGAATGGTAAGATTTCAAATAAGGGAATTAACAGTTTTCCCAAACCTATATCTGAAATATAATTTATCATTAACTAACCCCAATGTACAATCTCTCTCACACCAGTACACCCTATTTATTACTTACTTAAGCACCTATTATCAGCCAGGTGTACATAAAAGCTAAGGAATGACAAATACAACGTAACACCTGTGGGGTGTCACAGTCTGGTAAGAGTGGTAGATATGTTTGACAATATTCATATCACTATTATCATTACAGCATCATCCGTACACAGTGTATTGGAGGTGAGTGAGGGGATGGGTAAAACAGATGATGGGGATTAAGGAGTGGACTTGTGATGAGCACCGGGTGTTACATGTCTTGAGTCACTAAATTGTGTACCTGAAACTAATATCACACTATCTGTTAACTAAATGGAATTTATTTTTTATTTAAAAAGTCTTTTTTCAGTGCGTATCTTATTTTATTTCATTTTAATCCAAGTTAGTTAATATATAGTGTAATGACTATTTCAGGAATATAATTTAGTCATTCATCACCTAACTAAATGGAATTTAAATAAAAATTAAAAAAAAAATCCTAGTGCCATTAGTACACAGTGTATGGAAGAGGATCCAACTAACATGCTGGGAAGGATAAGGAATAGCTTCATGTACAGGAGATACTATAATTTTATTCATTAAGCATAAGTAACAGCTGATGTGATAGGTCTTCAGTACTTCTTTAAAAAAAACTACATATAGGGGCACCTGGGTGGCTCAGTTGGTTAGGCGCCTGACTTTGGCTCAGTCATGACCTCACGGTCTGTGGGTTTGAGCCCCACATTGGGCTCTGTGCTGACAGCTCAGAGTTGGGAGCCTGCTTCAGATTCTGTGTCTCACTCTCTCTCTCTCTGCCCCTTCCCCGCTCGTACTCTGTCTCTCTCTCAAAAATTAAACATTTAAAAAAATAAAATAAATTAAAAAAAAGAAATTAATCCTTTAAATTCTTTAAATGTATGCCATTTCTCAGATTAAGGAATATTCACAGAGTAGCAGTTAAGAGTCAGACTTGGAGCCAGACTACCTTATGTGAGTCCTGGCTCTTCCACTTACTAGCTCTATGACCTTGAGCAAGTTACACAACCAATCTGTCCCTCAATTTCCTTACCTTTAAAATGGGGATACAGGGCGCCTAGGTGGCTCAGTCAGTTAAGCGTCCGACCTCAGCTCAGGTCATGATCTCATGATTCGTTGAGTTCGAGCCTTGTATCGGGCTCTGTGCTGACAGCTCTGAGCCTGGAGGCTGCATCACATTCTGTGTCTCCCTCTCTCTCTGCCCCTCTCAACTTGTGCCCCCCTCTCTCTCAAAAACAAACTTAAAAAAAAATAAATAAAATGGGGACAAATACTAGCAACTTCATAAGTTATTGAGAGTATCAAATGAGATGATACATGTAATAACAGTAACAACATCTTTTGAAAACTGTGTTCTAGTCTCTTAGAACTTAAAGAGCTACCACAATGCCTGACACATGGTGAAGCCCAATAAGTATTATAATATTTGTCTCACAAGTGGCCCCTCTATCAGTCTCTAGGCAAAGAATGTGAAATGGGCTTACCAGGAGCCCCCAGAACCATAACGGGTAATCATCCATTATCCAACTAATCATGGATATCATGACCTGAATGATAGTTTTTTTTATATCATCTGTGCATTCTCAGCCTGGCACCTCTAACCTCTCTAAAGGGGGGGAAAAATGGCATCCACTAAGTAACCACCATATCCAGCCCCTTCTTCCATTGAGAAACTTACAACGCTAATGCTTTAAAACTATAAGCTGATGGGGCACCTGGCTGGCTCAGTTAGAAGAGCATGCAACTCTTAATCTTGGGGTTGAGAGTTCAAGTCTCATGTTGGATGTAGAGATTACATTTTAAAAATTTCATAAAAAGAAATAATAAAAAATAAAACTATAAGCTCATGTCCTCACATCCTCCTAAGGCCCTTGCAGGGGAGAGGGAAGGATTTTATTATTTTTACAATGGCAAAAAATGAGTTTCACAAACTAGTATTGAATTATATAGTGACCCAATGCAAGACTCGAAAAACCAAAGGAAAAGGGTCAAAATCCATGAGTAGCATGCTCATCAGACGCAATTCTTTCTCAACACATAGCCCTGTCCAATATCCAATATCTTTTCTTTCCATTTTATGGTGAACCATTAACCTAAACATAAGGATTATATAAACTTAATAGCTTTGAGCTTTAGAATCCTTAGGAACTGAAATTAACTACCTCTTAAGGTCCTTTCTAATGCCAAATCCATGGTCTCTCCTAAGACAGTAAGTGGGGGCACACACACAGACTAATCATCCAAAACAAAAACAAAGACAAAACCCCGCAACTTTAACCCTAAAATATTAGGAAAGAAAGAGAAAGCAACATGCAAATACGTCTACTCACCAGATGAACCTGGTAGTGTCTGCTCCCAGGGGTCTTCCTTCCAAGCTTTTCTAGAGGTAGTCTTGCCAGAATACCTTTTGTCTGTGTCCAAGAGGGAGGCTGATGCCAATTTTCTAATGCTACCCACTGCCAGAAAATCACCTTCCCCATCTTCCCCTTCATCAAACCTGTCAATCACTCTGGCAGCAGTGGCTGTAGGGGAGGGGTTGGGGGGAGAGTAATCAGTATCTCCAGGTTAGAAGGAACTTTAAGAGTAACCCTGTTCAACCCTTTCAACTCACACTCTACAAAATCCCCACCAACTTCCAGGAACAGGAAACTCATTACCTCTCAAGATAGACCACAGTCTTACTGCTGTTCTTGAACAGAAAGTTGACCTCTGCGCCTACTAGTTGGACATATTTCTATGCCTTGGATTATAAAAACTAGCCTAACTCCTCTTCCATTTGTGACAGTCGCTCAAATATTTAAGTCAGCCATCTATCCTCACTCCATCCCATCCCTAAGGGAGTCTGCTTATCCTGGCTCAACAGCCCTAACTTCTTCAACTGATATTCCTAAAACACGGTCCAGCACTCACATTTATCCTTCCTTATTCTTCCTTCCTCACACTTCTCTGATTCAAGTCTAAAGCAGGATTACTCCCAACTAGACCTTGAACATCAGCTTACAGAACAGCCGTCCCATTCGTCAGCCCCTGAGCAAATGTCTTGAGGCCTAGGGAGGCTTAAACAGCCCCATGGAATCCCACTGCTTCCTTCAATCTCCTAGTAAGTTCCTAGGGGCAGGCCGACTTAAAAAACGGTGAGACTTCCTTCTCATTTCTAACTTAATACCGGTAAGCGCATCCTGAAAAGATAACTTCCAACCAACTACCAGACCCCCTGTTCCCTGCTACAGCCCTCCAAGTCCCTGGGATGCTCCAGCCACCCGAGCACCAAGTCTGGAGTGCGGCTCAGAAGGAAGCCGAAGTCCTCCTCCTGAGCCCGGCCAACCCTCCCGGGAGGCCGTTTTCCTCTACGCCAGGATGAGCCGAGTAGGCCAGGCGGCGAGGCCTGGCTGCCGGCCTCTCTCGCGCCGCCCGGGTCTGCCCGAGGCTGGACCCACCGCTCCGCACGTGGCTTTTCCCCAGTCAGGCCTCACCCTCCTCCGGGTCGGCCTCAGGATCCGCCTCGCGCGGGCGCGGGTTCAACAATTGTTCCAGCTGCAGCGCCAGGGGCTGCGGCCCCCGCCATCGTCACCAGGTCTCGCTCTGCGCCGTGCCCGTCAACGTGCAGCCCCAGCCCTGGCCCCGGCCCGGACGCTCTCTCCCCGCCGGGCCCTGTTGCCCAGAGACTACTCCCCCGAACAGCCAGGGACCGCAGACAACCCCGCTCTCGCTCGGGGCCGGCCACTTCCGGGAGGCGCGCGCGAGGGGGCGGGGCCTGCGCGTCACTACAGGCGTTGCTAGGAAGAAGGCGGAAGCGCGCGGAAGGCTGAAGGGATTGTCGCCATCCCGGCGCGCGTGCGCGTGCGCCGAAGGGGTGTGTGAGGTGGTCCGGGAGCGCGCCAGGGCACGTGGCCGCCGTTGGCGCTGAACCGACGTTGCTTTGCGCGCGACCCTTGTCCCCTCGTATAAAATATGCTTCAAGATTTGTCCGAGATTCGCTTAGAAATAAAGTGTGGTGTAGCCATGGCCTATCTATGGTGGCTGTTATGAAAAGAGGAGGGAGTAAATAAAGGGTAAGCACTTCCAGCCTCAGGTGCGCTTTCGGGCACTGGGACCAAAATAGGTTTGACATATAGCGGTTTAACAGTCTGGAGGAGTCTGGGGCCGGGCACACGCCTCTGACCCTGCGGTGGTCGGGATTTAAGAATCCTACGTCAGCGATGTGCATGTGTAAGTGTACAGCGAACTGTTGGCGTCCTTATTCACAGGAATAATTAGAAATAGCTATGGTTGTGCCTAAATAAAGATCGTTCTGTAGTTTCTCCAAGTAGCCTTGTCTTAGGGAAAAGGGGGGTGATGGTGGCGATTACTTTATTGCATACCCTCATTATTGATATCTGTTCAAAGGTGAGAATATACTCAGACACTTGAAACTGGTGCACAAATGCAGAAAAACTCATGTCTACTGTATGAGAGGCACAGGTAGACTCAAAATATAGAGACTTAATAGGATCAATTTAATTACACCCAGCCACACGGAAAGATGCTATCCCTTTATATTCTTTCTTCATGAAGCATTCCCTAACTGCCCGCTGTGTGGCAGGCACTGCTAGATGAGATACAAAGATGAGCAAGTTAAATTCTCTCCTGACAGTGATCAGCACCCCCCCCCCCAAGGGGGGCGGCGGGGGCGGGGGGGCAGACAAACTTGTAAACAGAACTGGCAATAAGGGATAAGGGTGAGTACAAAGTGGTCTGTTCCTTCCAGTATCTGTTTGAGGTCACCTGTAGAAACCTTGAACAACCCCCCTCAAACAGAAACTGCATCAAAAGAGTCAAGAAAAGAGACGTTAAGGGTGCCAGAGCAGTTGGATCCCACAGCTGACAGCCTGGGAACCCTCAGCTCACCAGTGTTTCCTGTGGAATTTAAGGGAAGTGAGGGTCCCTGACTTTCACAGTCTTAATATGCCCTCAAGGTCAAGAGCAATGAGAGACCCATCCCTTTAGTGTGGCTTGTTTCATGTCCCCTTCCCAGGTGGCTGCAGAAGGGAAGGAGAACCAGTCTTAGGGCAGATTCCTTCAGACTTGAAAGAATGCCAACCTAGGACAGGAGCACCTAGGTAGGGGACTCAGGCAAAAGCAAACTGCTTTTTACCAGCAGCAAGAAAATTCAGGCTAGAAAACAGCTCCCCCGCCCTCCCCCCCTTATTTTGTTAACATATTCTCCGTAATTGCAGCCTGGTGCCTGCTGTCTGGAGCCTCCAAAGCAAAAGCATGCCCCTCAGGCTGCAACAGGGAGCCATTGCCCTGGGCTTCAAAAGACAAAAATGTATCTCTCCACATTTAGGAAGCTACTTCCCCCAATCCTCTTCTGTTCCTATTTTGAACAATAGTGCTTAGAATCCTTGCCTTCAGGGTAAAGAAAAGGGAGAGAAGGGGGAAGGGGAAACAAGACAGGTCAGAGACCACCTCTAAGCTGTCGTGCAAACAAGACACACTGGTGGCTGGCTCTGGGCAGAAAACGCCCTAGTCCTGCTTGTCTATACTCTCCCTTCACTGTCCTGGTCTCCTCTGACTTGGGAAGCCTTTGGAGGAAGGAATCAAGACTACGCTACTCCAGTCACACACATCCCAGGGTCCCCCAAATGCTTCTGCTTTCTTACCCCATACTGAGGGGAGAGAGGGAAAGAAAGAGGAAAGAATTCTAGGACTTAAGATGCAGCCGAGAGACGTTGAGACCTGGGGCTGGAGAGCATCCTCCTGAATGCTCTCTCTAGGGGGCCCTCCCTGCCTGCGTTCCAGTATCTAGAGAAATGAGGAGGGATTTTCCTGATGGGAACGGATCTGGAGATGGAGGGTGGACTACAAGAGAGGATACTTCAAAGACTATGCCTCCTAGAAGAAACTTAAGCCTCTAACTGCTCTGGGCGTGAGAGCTGATGTGAAGATCAGAAGGATGGGAATGACCGGGAGCACTCTCCCCAAAGAACAGTCTTCTCCAGAGGCAGTCAGAGGGTCTCCCCATTCACAGTGCTGCTGCCTAAGGGCTGCAAAGTGACAGAGAGATGTAGGGATAGCAGAAGATGGGCAGGAGTGACATTGGATTGCCCCCCACCACTGTCCCAATCAATTCCTATGACCAGGAGTTTCAAGAGGTTAGGGAAACCAGGTTCTTACCTGCCTCTCTTCTCAGATGCCATCAATCTCCAGGTCCCAGGTCCCTACCAATGCCTGTCCTGGTCTCCAGGAATAGTTTCCCTTCACTTTGTACAGCCCTAAAGCAGTCCCCAGTCTCCTTCAGCCTGGAGAAGTTGGTGGGTGAGCTTCGGCTCCCCAGCCCAGGGCAGATGGTAGCTTCCTGAGGCTGGAGCCCTGAGGGCAGATGGCCAGAGGCACAGAGGTGGCAGCTTTAAGATGGCTGCAGGGAGAAAGCAAACTGCCAAGCCCAACTAGAGAGGAGACTGCCCTCCTAGGAGGGAGGGGACCACCTTGTTGCTCCTCTGTGGCCCTTGAGCCTCTCCCGGGAGCCCCCAGCTGGGCTGCCTGGGAGTGGTGCAGCGCTTCTCTGCAGCTTAGGGCCAGAGGTGGGCATCGCTGCTCTGATGGGAAGGAGAATAGTCCCTGATATCTCTAGACCTCCTCCTCTCAGGTGGCTCCAAATTTGACTACTAAGCTTTGCCACCTGTTCAGGTACTTATTAGGGTTCAGTATCCAGAGCCAAGAGGGAAAGACTGCCCTGCTGCCACCGAGTGAGAGAGAGGAAATGAGTCCACACTGAGCGCCCAACTCAAAACGCTTCTTAACAAGTACCCGATTCCACAATAAAGCTGCTAAATAATTCAGCAGCCTTGATAGGAGAATGCAGCTTCCCATGAGCATGAGCGTACGTTCAGTTAAATGAATGTCTTTAAAGGGGGTGGCCATAATGAATAAGTTGGCTGTGATTTAATGTATATAAACGCTAAAAGGGCAAAAACAGCTGATCCAGTGATTGGATACAAAGCAGATAAAGAAATGTGCTGCATGCAGAGGCTAGGAGTTTCAAAAGTCTCCCCATATTTCATAAATTTGGATTTTTGAAAGAATACTGTCAGGTTCCTTGCTGACAGTCCTCCCATTAGATAAGCCGTCATATGGATGCAGTAAAATATTGCTTATTTTAAAGGCTTCTCTGCAGGAAAGATACACTTGGTTGTGTTTTAACAAAATATGAAAATGACAACGGAAATTATGTGCCATTTAACGTAAAACCTTTGATTTTTAAAACGAAATAAATAACCCAGACTGAAATCTAGGTGATATAGAAATGAAATTCTGGAACTCAAATAGCATCTAATATTAAAAACACACACGTATTTCATAGTAGATAAATATTTAAATTCCTTCCATGTTTAATGAAGGCTTGGGAGGGATTGAAGTACTTTTCAGAACCTATTGGCAACTCCCAGGTAAAATTTGATTTCTTTATTGGTTATTTTTGCTCATCTTTCAGAGAAAGGTAATATGTATCTTGTGCCAGATGAAATAGTTTTCCTTCTAGAAAACTTCAAATGTAACAAATACTATAAAACAACTACTTCATATCAGTTCTCTGAAAGGGATTAAAGTATTTCATTTCTAGCTGTACCCTACATTCATTTTACGTTATCTTTTAAACCACCAAATTGGAGAGCAGGATTATCTATGGGAAGTGAATTGAAACTGAAAAGGACCACCTCTAACTATATATTTACAAGTAACTGACTATCACAAGTCCAGTTTTGCACGTGCAGAATGGGGGATAGAGACAGTGCATGGGCTCTCATGCCTAATCATACCCGGACCAGGACCACTCATTTTTAGCCATGGATTTGATTTCTATTTCAAATTCTATATTAATTTATCAGCAAACAGCTCTTCAACTGTATCAGTTAAATCCACAGAATGCAAATCGGTAGTTAATAACAGCGGGAAGCCACGGAGAAAAGCTTGGCTGGCATTAGCAAGGGGATTCAGCCATAGCCAAGGTAAAAACATAGCCCAGTCCTGCTTCTCTTCCCTCTGGGTTCTGAGGTGTCATTCAGCTCCCCATCAGGCCTCACCTCTACTTGTTAAAACATCAAATAACACACCAAATATCTAAACATCAGATTTTCTATTTTTATTAAAAACTCACAAATTTATTCAACATGTTTTCTTTCATACAGTGAATGGTCTAATATGCACTGGAGGTCACACAAGCTTAGGTTTATCAGAACAATAAAAGACATATGAGAAATTTAATATATAAAGAAAAAAGTAGCAGCTGTTGACTGCATATTTGACCATAAAATTTAAATATTTTGGACTTTTATTTTAAAGACACAAAAATAAAACCTGTGTGGGTCTATATAAGTCATATTAACAATTCCATGAATGTTCAACAGGACTAAAAATTAGCAAAGATGTTTTTTTTTTTAAACCTTGTAACACTTTTTTTCTTTTTTTTTTTAACACTTTCTCAGGTTGTGGTGCCAGGCACCTTTACAGTATTTGTGCTATAATTATTCTATTTGGCAAGTGTCTGAATATCATGTTTTCTCTTTGCCTTGTGTAAACAACACCTTTTTACATACTAGCACAGTGAGCTGCGAGCCCTGCAAATCTGTCAGAACATCTACAGGAAAAGAAAATGAACAATTTTGGTTGATTGCTCAAAACATTTTGTTTTTGAACAAGAGGTTTCAAAACAGGATATATTAATAAAACACTGAACTCCTGAATTTAACATTATACGTAAACAGTTGACTGTTTTTAGTTCAATAGTCTTTTTTTTTTTTTACTTTTTTTTTTTTTTTTTTGTATGTGTGAAGGTAGAATACTTTCTTGTACAGTTGATGTTCAAGTCATTTTACTGAGAGGTCTGGCTAGAGACCATCCTTATCGAGGGTGTCTGTGTATATGTGTGTGTGTGTGTGTGTGTGTGTGTGTGTGTGTGTGTGTAGAGCTTTGTGAAGGTAGAAGAGTTGATACTGAGGGCTTTACATTTAGAATTTTGCAATTTTCGCAAAAACAAAAACCAAAAACCCAGATAGACAAAAAATATATATATATATAGTCCCACCTGATGCACAGCAGGTCGGCGTTTCTGAAGCTATAAGAGTTTGTTGTCGCTGTTGCTGAACTCTGAGACAACACTAGTGAATTTCCCAGAGCCAGAACCCTCCTGGCTGGCCCGGGAGCGCCCCGGGCTACTCCACCTCCCTCACCCGGCTGCGCCTCGGCCTCCCTCCCCGCGGCTCCCGGCGTCACCACTGGCTGTGCGCCCCCGCCGCCTCCGTGGCTGTTTCTCTGCAGCCCTCTGTCCAGGTGCGCAGGCTCGAAGAGTCTTGCCCCTGGATCCGGGTCCAGGTGGAAGATGGGGAGACGTCTGAATATCTCTTCCGGAGCCCCAGTTCTGCACCTTGCCAGTCAGAGCACGGATCCCAGTTCTACTTCCAGGAGGATTTGGATTCTGTTTCTTGTCCCCCTTTCCCGTCTGGACTCGCCAGACGGAAAATGGTCCCCGAGGCTGAAGGAAGTGTGTGTGTATGGGGGGTGGGGGGGTGACTTGCTTTTATGTTTTTTTTTTCTTCTTTTTTCTATTTTTCTTAAATAAAGGTTCATTTCTGTACAACCACGAACTCCGCGGACCGTGCGAGACCCCGCTACCACACGGCCGCCTCGTTCATTTCGGGCGGGTGAGACAGGTGGTTCCCGTAGCTCGCCCCGCCGTTGACCGACAGTGATGAGAAGGGCGGGCTGGGCCCGAAGACCTCAGCCGACATTGAGTGTAGAGGCCCGGGCAGGCTGGGCTCAGGGCTGGGCGAGTCCCCGGGGGGGTGCGCCAGGATGTCAGTGAACCGCTGCGCCTCGCTCGACGGGTGGTGGCCCGGCAGCGGGTGCTCCAGGCCGCCCAGGGGCGTCCCGGAGGGCCCGGACGACGGCACGAAGGGCAGGTCCACCGGCGTCTGAGCCTGCGAGGACGGGGGGCCTTGCGGGAAGAAGTCATAGTTGCCCCCGGGCCCGTAGTACTCGCTCTGGTAATCTGCGGAGCGGCGGGGAGGAGGGTGTCAGGACGGCGGAGAAAGGACGCGAAGGACAACTCGGGGAACTCGCCGTCGCGGGCTCCCCTGCGGCGCTGGCCGCGGGGAGGAGGCTTGGTGCAAACAGCGGAGCTGCTCCCGGCCAGCTCGCCCGCCTCGTTCGCGGTCGGGAATTCGGCCCTCGCTCTGGACTACCTCCTCTTGATTTACCCTCCGGCCTTCCCCATCTCCCCCACTCGAAGCGCCTCCCGCGCTGCCACCCGCTTCCAACGAAGCCAAGCCCGGCTGGCCGCTCCCCGCCTCTGGGCTGCACACTCACCTCCGTAGAAGGAGAAGGGTCCGTTGGGGATGAGCTCGCCCGGCTCCAGGCGGTCCACGAGCGGCCGCATCCGGCGCGGACTGCGGAAGAAGGCGTGGCGCCGGGCTCCCAACGCGCTCAGCTGCTTCATCCTCCGTTCCTTGGAGCGTCTGTTCTGGAACCAGACCTGAAGCAGACACGCGGCGGGGTGAGGCTCGGGAGACACCCCCCCCCCACACACACACACACACTTCGGGTGCGGGGGCCGATCGGCCCCTAACTCCTCTAACCGCTAGCTGGACTCAGGGCTCCGCGCGCGCGCGGGCGGCTGTGTGTGTGTTGTGGTGCGTGGGGGTATGTCTGAGTAGGAACGCCAAGGGCGGCCCCTGAGCCAATGGTATACAGGATTCCCGACTGGGGACCTGGGCAAGCAGCCCTGCCCGACGTGAGGCAGTCGGAGTTGTTTCCAATATCACACTGTCACAGTTACATCTTCTGGGGGCTGTACACACATAGACACTCAACCTCCCCAAATAGTGTCAGACACACGCGGTTTCCCGTCCAGGGTCCCTGGCAGCCCCCTCCCCCATGACGGTGAGAGAGAACTAAACAGCCTCCTGCTGACACCCAGTCTGCCAATGATAGTGACACTAAAACCCACAATCTCCTTTTCAAATCCACGCAAAATCTCCCAGTGCCGAATATACTTATCCTCAGCCTCTCACTGAAAACACAGACACGCAAACTTCCCTTCACTATGCACATGTTGGCACAGCCTCTCAGAGGCTGCAAGGAGCGTGGCGGCCTGGCTGTGTGTGCCTCCCAGCCTCCCAGGCACATCCACCCACATCCTTGCAGAGCCTCCACGGGTGAACCAGACACCTAACCTTGGGCCTGAGTCTCAGGCCCAAATCATACGCAGCCTGGAGTCCTCACAACACACTGGCACAGCTGCCCAGATGCCCACCTTCCCCCTACCCCATCCCACTTCAGACCGCCAGACGCTGAGCTGACTCCAGCTCGGACCTTTTCCTCTTCAAACCAGGACTCCCCCCCCACCTCTCTCGGGAGAAGCTCTGGGGCTTGTCTAACCGCGGCAAGAGACCCACAAAACAGGGGAGGGGGACACAGAGGGAGATCAGTGTTGTGGAGGAGCCACTGGAACTGACTCACTCCGGCATGCTCAGAGAACTCTGCGTTCCTCATCTCTGCAGAAGAAAGGGTCCCAACTCCCCTTGCAGTGTCCAACAATGTCCCCTCCCCCGGACACTTGCTGAGCTCACCGTCCCCCCCCCCCACTCTGCCACTACCACCACCAGCTTTGGATTGGGAAGTGGAGCAGGCCTAGGGATTTCCAGATGCTCTATGCCACAGGCCGCACCTCACAGGTCGCCAGGGTAGGGGTGTGTCTGGGCCTCTCCACTCCTCCCCCTCCAGCCTCCCTGAACCCGCAACCCTGCTCGAGGCTGGGTTTCCCCAGCTAGGCCTGGATGCTGGTGTAGAGGAGCCTGTAGGTCTCAAGGGGAACTGAGTAGCATGCCCAGGCCCCGACCTGGATGACACGCATGTTGAGGCCAGTCTCCTGAGCCAGCTGCTCCCGGATATGGCGCGTGGGCTTGGGAGTGGCAGCAAAGGCTGCCTTCAGAGTTTCCAGCTGCTTCGCCTTGATGGTGGTGCGGGGCCCCCGCCGCTTGGCGCCCAGGTTCTGGTCATCATTCTCATTGCTGCCCCCTTCCTTGTCGGATACGTTGGCGCTCTCCGAGTCCTTGGCATCATCCTGTGATGGGTCTTGGGAGTCTGGAGACAAACTGGGGTCGCTGCCCGTGGTGGCTGGGGAGAGGGAAGGGACAGGTGAGCAGCGGCCTTAGTGGGCCTCCTTCCCCCGGGAACCCCACCCCTAGCGAGTTGGGAATTGGGGCCTCACCCGAGTGGAGGCTGTTCTCTTTGGCGACACTGCTATTGCTTAGGTAATCCTCTTTGCAGACAAACTTGTTCTCGTCGATGATATAGAGCTCCTCACCAGTGGACAGCTGCTTGTTACACATCATGCAGGTGAAGCAGTTTAGGTGAAACACTTTGCTCCGCGCTCGCCGCACCAGGTCGCTAGGGGAGATGCCCTGCGCGCAGCCGGCGCATTTGGTACCGAAACATCTGCGGAGTGGAAGAGGACGGGTTGGTGAGGAGCAGGGCGGGCGGGGAGAGGCCGGGAAAAAGACGTTAGAGAAAGAGAGAAATAGAAAGTGGAGGATGAAGAAAAGGATGGGGGAAAAGAAGAGAGACAGCCAAAAAAAAGAGGCAGAATGCCGATCAAGCAGGCAAGAAGGCCGGAGAGAGCGCGGGGCACCAGTGAAAAGTCAATGGGGGAGATACACATGGTTACGGTGAGAGAGCGAGGGGCCCAAGCTGCTCCCCTCCCCCACCAGGCCTCATGCCCAGTGCTGTCCCAGAGGAAAAGAGCGCCGCGGAAGAAGGCGGCAAGGCGGCTATGGGAAGGGGGAGGGAGGCACTTCTTTTCTTATTAGATTCAGAGAACAGTCAAATTTTAATTAGAGCTCCATGTAAACGCGACCCGAGCGCCGCTTTTCTCTCCTAGCGTCGCCTCTCTTTCACTGCACAAGAACCTGCGCATAGGCTGGGGGTTGGCAAAGTCCAGTCCCACCGCGGGTGAAGAAACAGCCGCGGAGCACGCAGACGGCTGCAGCTGGGCCGCCGCCACGTTCAAGCCCAAAGCCCGGCAGGTTGGCACAAGCTAGAGTCACCGCGGGGCTCTAGGTGCTGGGCTGCGCTTTGCGGGAGCCAGGCCTTTGGGGCCCACTGGCAGCTGGCACCGTTCGCTGTTCTCCGGTTCGGCTCCAGCCAGTATTGGGGACACCAGGTGCGGTCAACCGAGGTTCAGAGGCTCAGCCCGCGCTTGCTCCGGGCAAAACCAGCCTGCACAGCGCTTTTCTCCATGGTTCCCCGCAATCAGAGCCACGCTTCCCGGGGACAGTGTTGGGGACAGCGCGTTCTGGGCCTCTGAGCAAAGCGACCTGGATGGCCTCGCACCCCCACCCCTTCTCCCAGTTTGATCTGTCACCAGAAACTCAGAGAAAAGCAGAGACCAAGTCAATCGAGTAAACTGAGAGGTTTCAAACCAGTACAGAGGAATTAAAATTCGCATTTGCTTCTGTTCTTCTCGGTTAACTTGTGTGTTTGTGTGGATTTCGGGGCAAGATAGTTTAAGAGAATAAATTAAAACGCTAAACTAAGGAGGGGCGTCTGGAGAAGTCTCCCGGCTCACACGAGCCGGCCTCGGTTTTTCCCGGTTTCAGCAAGGAGGTGGTGGGGCGAAGGGAAGGTGGGCAGTGCCTGGGAGAGCTCCGAGCGGAGCCTACGCCACAAAGCCGAGGTTCGCGTTGGGCGGAGACCGAACCTCCCGCCAACCCAGGCAGCCGGGAAGCCCAGGGAAGGGTCTTCCCGGAGGCTGGAGCCTTGGGGCATTTCACAAGCACCTAGCAACTTGCCTAGGCCGGCGCTGGGAGGCTGTTCGGGGTTTCAAGAACACCCTGGGATATGCAGGATTGGCATTAGGGCTGGGTTTTTCCCTGCCGCCACCAAGGCACAGGACTCAGACACTTTACGCAGAAGCCTCTGTGGTTCCCGCCAAGAACCACTTCTTCTTTTTGGAGGCAAAAAGAAGTGGCTTGGATGTAGCCCGGGCTTCTAAGCCCAGCCTGGAGGGCAAGCAACCTGGGAGGCTCGGAGAATGCAGTTGTTGGAGAGCTCAGAGCGGGGAAAGACCAGAGGTGGGGTTACAACGCCGGAGGCTGTGCTGCCCCCTTCTAGGCTTGGAGGGGCTTCTAGGCGGAAGTGGATTCAGAACCTTTCTTCCCAGGCACGTGCAGCTAAGCCCAGACCCACAATTTCCAGGAGGCAAGCAGGGCCACCTCCCGGGTGCCCTGTGCACCAGCTGACGAAGAGGCGGGTGCCCGTGGGACTTGGCTGCCCTCTCCAAAGGCTGCTCCTAACGCGGTTGCTTCGGCCACGCTGACCTCTCATCCGAATCTGGCCGGCAAGGGCCCTCGGGGAGGGAGCAGCAGAGGTGCCCCAGGGAAGTACTCACCGGAAAAAGTCGTTCTTGCAGTAGAGCTTGCCTTCCCGGGAGAAGCACTTCTCGGTCAGGTTGCATTTACATTCACAGCACTGGACGCACTTGACATGCCAGGCCCTGTCCAGCACATTCAAGAGGAAGCGGTCCAGGATGGGCCTTTTGCAGCCGGCACAGTGCACCATGGTCTTTGGTTTTGGTCGGGTGAGGCCGGGAGAGAGAAGAGCAGGGAAAGCCTAGGGGATGCCTCCCAAAGACGATAGCAAGAGCTCCCCAGCCCCTCCAGAAAAGAGGAGACACACTGGGGGTGCGGGCCAAAACCCGCACCAGGAAACCAGAAGGGGGTGAAAATGAGGCTGATGCGGGGCGGAGGGCACCTCGGTGGAGTGTGCAGCCTGGGAGTCCCAGGGCCCCGGGGCACCGCAGCCCCGCCGAAGCTCCCGGGGCGAGGAAGAGTCTCGGGCCGGCGAGAAAGCCACTCTTCTGCCCAGAGCCCGCGGAGGAGTGAAGGTCACCGAGAACGGCGACGGGAACAGAAATAAATAAAACGGAGACGGAGAAGGAAAAGGACGACGCAGCGAGCTCGGGTCGCAGGGAGAGCGCCGTGGAGTTCTCTTGGGCTTGAGGTAGAGCTGTCAGAAGTCAAAGTGCATCTGCTTTTGTCGGAGTATGAGGGCGGGTGTGTGTGTGCCGGGCTGCCTGCCACCGGGATTTCCCCTCCTCTTTTTATAAAAGAAAAGAACAAAACGAGTAGAGAAGCTTTGGATCCTAAACTGCCGGCATCGCGCAGCGGGTCCGAACGCGCCGGGCGCCCGCCGTGGGCCTGGGGGAGGGGGCGGGGGCAGGCCAAGGGAGGGGGGAGGGAGGGAGGGCAAGGCAGGAGGAAGATCTCGTTGTTGATGGTTGTTGCGGCTTAGGTTCCCCCCCGTTTGGAGAAGTGTTTGTGTCAGTCGAGATTGCAGAGGGACAACTCCAGGCGGACGCAGCCAGGTGCGCTGGCTCACTCCCCACCGCCCCAGCCCCGTCACCTCGGCCCGTGGCCTGCCTGGCGGCCTCCGTGTTTTCGGGACGGCCCTCCCTGCTCCTGGACTCCTTCGGGGAGGTGATAGGGTCTGGCTCCTCACCGCGCCTGGCCGTGCATCGTGGCTCCAGTCACAACTCGCGGCCGCCTGGGCGCGCAGCCCCGCATCGCTCGGCCCGCGCTCGGGCTGCCTGCGTCCAACCCCACAGTCGCGCGACTTTCTTTTCCTTTTCCCCCTTTTTTCGTTGTGGTGGCAAATCTGGGTTTCCTTTCTAGCCTTTCCTTCCTTCCTTCCTTTTTTTTTCTTTTGCAGCGGGAGGAGTCAGGGGGAGGGGGAGTAGCTTGGAGAGCTTTAAAAAAAAAAACAACGTCCTGGTGCAGCAGCTACAGTTCTGCGAGGCTGGAACAGCTCAGCAAGGGCCGCTGCTGTCGCCGCCCAGGCCGCAGTTCGTTGCTGGCTGTCCCCGGACAAGCGTCCCTCTGTCCCTGGTCTCCTGGCCCAGTCCGCCGCCCTGGCGCGTCTCTCCCCAGCTCCGGCGGCTCGGTCACTGCTCCTGGCTGTTGGCTGAGCTCTGGAAGCCCCCTCGCCTTAATGCAGCGCCCGCCGACGTCACCGCGGCCTGCGACCAATCAGCGGCTCGCGGTCCCTCTGTAAACCATTCTGCATCCCCCGGCCGGGGAGAGTGCCGGGAGACCGCGTTTAGAGGATCAGTGGCGGCCGCATCCGCGGCCGGGCGCGGTGCGGGCGGCGGGCAGCGAGGTGCCCGAGCCCCTCCTGCTCCGGTAAGGCCTCGGTTTCGATGGGAAGGACTGAGAGCGCGGGAATAGGAGCAGGCGGAGGGTAGACTACAATTGGAAGGTGGGATTAATCTAAGGTTGAGCCTTGTTGAAGGTTGGGGTGCAGCTGGGTCCGGGAGCCCCGGCGGCCCTGGTGCACTGTTTGACTTTGCAGTTCAGCGGGTGTTGGGCTTTTCTCTCTCTCTCTCTCTCTCTCTCTCTCTCTCTCTCCCTCCCCCCCCCCCCCCTTCTCGCTTTCTTGGCCTAGAAGTTTGTCCCGGGCACAGCGCGCGTCTTTGGGGGAGTGGGGGAGGGAGGGCGTTTGGCAGCAGAATCTTCTCCTCCGGTCCCTCCAGTGCCTCTTCCCCCAGTGCATCCAGAGTCCACGGGTCTTGGTCTCCCGGAGATCTGGGTGTCTGTTGCCCGCAGCGCGGTCTTGGAAAGTTGATTCCGGCGGTTTCCTGGTGGGGGCGGGGGAGACCGGAGGCGCTGCGCCCGGGAGGGGGAAAGGAGTGGGTGGGGAAGCGCCTCGGGTGAGGAGTTGCAACCCAGGCGGGAAGTTGTGAGAAAACTGTGATCCGGAGACACCTTTTACATACAAAAAACAAACGACTAGGCGGGAAACCGCAGGGCATCAGTGGCGGCTGGTGGGTGGTGGTATGGCAGCGGGAAGCTCCGTCTGGAGCTGCACTGAGAGGCTGCAATGGATTCGGGTGTGCAGCGTGAGGGCAGAGTGGGCCCGGCTCCCCTCCTCCCCCGTTCCAGGCTCTGGGCTTGCCACAGCTTCCCGAGACCACCGCAGACCACACCCCCTGTAGTTCACTCTTCAGGGAGCCCTTCCTTCCCGAATTCCGAATATGACCCTCGGGACCACTGCCCCGGGGCCGGTTATTCCAAATGTGGGGTTCAGGTGCGGGTGCTGGGAACCTCAGCCTCCAAGAGTCACTCTATTTCCCTGGCCGAGATCAGTCAAATTCCAAATTCCTTTCCGACAGCACTACTTCTGTGCCAAACCGGGATTTCTCCTGAGGTCTGAAGGTGTCAGGGCTGGGCAGTCCTGTTTTTGCTCCTCGTTTTTTGTTTTTGTTTTTGTTTTGTTTTGTTTTGTTTTGCTGGGGGGGGGGGTGCTAAGAAGACGCATTCAGCCCTACCGTGGAAGAAAATAAGGACGGGCAGCCAGCCAGGTCTAGCTGGCATTTTGGAATTGGCCTTTCGATCCCACTAGTGGTGTGGGACTCAGAGATTCCACACAACGGCCGGGGACTAAGTTGGGGGAAATGCGCGCTGAAACGCAATTACAACGAACCTGAGCGGGCCTGGGATCCAGCTCTCAGCAAACCGAATACCCTCTTCGGACGAACCGGGTAGCCGCTACAGCGAATTTGGTTTGCGCTCTGTGGGAGTGGAGTTTTAGGGCTCCGCCCACGCCCCTTCTCTGCCTTCGAGCTTCTGCCCACACCACCCTGCAATCTCGAGGCCGCCGTCAGCCTCCACCTTGCCTCCTGCTTCACCTTTTCATCAGGAGCCAAAGCCGAGGCGGTGTGCGCCTTTTTGGCGCTCCGCGCATCCTGACCTCTGGTTGCCGGGCCTCTAACAGCTTCTCGACAGCCCCTCCACACACACCTGGGCTGGGGCTCCCGGATGCAGGGAAGGCGGTGTTGGGGCTGGTTATCTCTCTCTAATCAAGACCCCCCCTGTGGGCCTCTCTCAGGGCCCGGCTCAGGGGAGGGGTAAGAAGGGAGAGCAGTTCTCTAACCGGGCAGCCCAGCTTCGCGAGATCCGACTGGGTTTTCGTGCTCCTGGGGCAGACCCAGCGGGACAAGCCGATTCGCACCCAGTGCTCCAGCACGTGCGGAGGCGCTAGGAGCTGCTTGGCTCAGGGGTCCCCATCTCCTCCCCTTGGAGCCCGAGGTGCCTCCCCAGCCCGCTGGGTTGGATGGGGCCCGCGGGGAGGAGCTGGTCCAGTCGAGCCATCCCCACGCTCTCTCCCCCCCCCCCCCCCCCAGCTGTCCTGGTTCTCGCCGCAGCGCCCTCGACCAAACCGCCCCTTTCTGGAATCTAAAGCCTCGGAGTCCCGAGTGGCTCAACCCCCGCCCCCGTCCCAGCTGGGCTCCTTCTCATGCAAAGCAGAGGGGCCGCGGGGGTGGAGGGCGGTCGACAGGGACCTACGGGGAGACAGCTGGACCCGGCTGCCGGCCCTTCCTGAACCCAAGGCCCGCTGTCTCCCTTCGAGTGGACAACAGGGGGTTGCTCCACCCGTTTAGGGGTGCAGGGATCTAGGGACATCGGCATAGGCCGGGGGAAGAGGGCCCCTCCCTGCTGGGGACCAACGCGGTAGGGGAGTTGAGAGGACGAGGACAGGATGCAGGCTCTGGGGCATCAGGCTCTGTTTGTCCCTGTGTCCAGATGGTTCACTAAACAGGTCTGCGGGAACCAGCCCTGGCGGCTACCACAGAGTCCGGCAGCGCAACTCTAGGCGCGCCTCTTGGCTCCTGATTCTAGTCCCGATTTAATGCCTCCGTGGCGACAGCACTCTGTATTAATGCGGTTTTTTTTTTTCGTTTCCATTGAGCTTTTATTTTAAAACGTATTTAGTCGTATAGACATGGACAGAAAACGGACCCAGCTTTCCAAATTAGCCGCTTCTGAAGGTTCGCAGCCCAGCTCTGTATTTAAACCAATGGCTGCTCCGTGAAGAGCGCCAACCTCCCCTCCTTGCTCTCACCGCCACACTTCCTGCCAGCGTCCTGAAGTACACAGCGCTTTCCTACGCCAGGACCTCCAAGTCGCACAGAACCACAACCACGCACACCGCCCCAGGGCCTGTAAACTCTGCGCGGGTGCTGTGAGAGTCAGTTTCGAGGCGGAGTTTTCGCTCGGTGGCAGCGGAATAATCCTCTCCACTTCATCCCCAGGCTTTCTTGGAAAAGGCCCCAGAGGGGCCAGGAAGCGCCTTTCACAGTTCCAGTCTCCCTTCTGAGAAGCGCCTTGAGGATCAGTCCGAGAGGCCGGACCCCGCTGGGGAGCTGGGGTTGGAGGGGGTTCTGCTAGCCCTCCCCAGCCGCCCTGCAGTTTGAGAGGGTTGAAGGCGTCCTCTCTTGCAGTCCGCTTTCCTCCCGCGACCTCCGTGGTTCCAAGCCCTAGATCGCCTGGCTCCCTGACGTTCTCGAGTGGCTTGCGCGGCCCAAGAACCCAAGCCTGCCCCGCACGGTCAGCTGCTGTAGATCGAGAGCCGCGCCCGCCCCTGGCCGCTTCCCTCCTCGCCCACTCACTCACTGTGCAGCCCACCAGCCCCAGAAAAGGGCGGCGAGGCCGTCAAAGGAGGCGCTTGGGGCGGAGCGGACTCTAGGCGGTTAACTTTGCGGGGCGGTAGGAGTGGGGCGCAACCAGCCTCGCCGGTGCAGGCAGAGAGAGGAGAGAGCGAGCGGGTCGTCTCGAGTGGTCCGGGAGGCCGCACAAACTGCGCACAGACCCGGTAGGACGTCGCGGATGGGCACGGGAAACTTTGGCCCAGGGCCCTTGGATCTGATCCTACTTCTCCAGCTCTCTCCTTTCCCTTTGCTCCTGACTCAGGTTGTCCTAATCTCACTCCATCACTCACTCCTGGTGATGATCTACGTGTGTGCACCACTTTACAGTTTATATCACTATCTCCCCTGAACCGCATAGTAGGAGGGGGATTGGTTTTAGCTTCTTTTTCCCCAGGAAAGAGAGCCAAGTTAGGGGGTTTGCCCGAGATCCCTGAGCCAGGGCACTGCTGAAGGTGAGAAATTTGGGGTTGGGGCTTGTCACCTTGGATTGCTGTGCACTTTGCCCCAGCCGTGGCTTCCAAGTTGGGGATGGGAGAGGGTGGGGGACCGCGGGGCCGGGAAAGGGCAGCATCCGGCCGGGGCTTCACGGTGTGAGCGCTCTGGCTGGGTAAACAAGGCTGGCTTCCCACGAGGGCTGGGGAGGGGGGGTACCCTGGGCCGGGGCTGGGGGGTGGGGTGGGCAAGGTCAAGCGTGGCGATCTCAGATGGAAGGCAGCGCCGCGGAGCAAAGACCGGTCGTTGATAGTCACGGAGGGGAGAGAGAGAGGGACAGAAGTGAGTGGAGAGGGACAGAGAGAGGGAATAAGGACAGAAAACTAGGGAAAAGAAAAGCAATGCGGAAACGCATGCAGGGATAAAAGGAGGGAAGGGGCGCTGGGGGCAATGCTGGGAGGAGCAGAGGAAAAGAGAAGAGACCCAAAAAGACACCCACTCCCAGGCGACATAAAAAAAGCGATGGGCAGGGAGAGGTGCGCAGCCGAGCACCCGCAGGTGCTGGGGGGGACATCTGGCAGGACTCGAGGGTGCGAGGGTGTGTGACAGTCGTGCTCGTAGGAGGGAGAAAAGGAGGCAGAGTGTTTGGTGGGCGACTCAGCGCCCGTGGAAAAGCGTGTGAGCGGCTCTGGGCAGGAATCCAACAAATAAATAAAACGTCTAAGCGGCGTGACAACAATGTGTATTTGGGTGCGTGCCCGTGTTCCTGTGTCTGAACACACACTCACACCCGGTAAGGAAGACAAACGGGGCTCGCGCCTCAGAGTAATTAATCCTCTCACTAATTGACTCTCTCCCCTTACCTAATGGTGGTGGTCAGTGCCAACATCTGGAGAGATATCAAAGAGGGGGGACCCCCAAAGCTAACTACGTTTGGGACTGGGATTGAATTCTCTCTGGACTTGGCAGCTCGAAATCCTCCCCCCGTGGGGGCAGAGTTCAATAGATGTTGCTGCCTCACCAGTCTCTCCATGTTTGCATTAATGAAAATCTCCTCCTATTAGGGATGGCCAGGAATCGTCCACATATGCGCTGAAGCCCTTCATCAATCTCAGGCTGAAAGCCACCCACTTACACCTCTGCCGGACATTTCCTACCTTTAGGCAACACCAAGGCTCCCCCTGCCCCACTGTTCCCCCAGAAGCCCAGGCCCTGCATTCTCTCTGTCATGACTTTGTCTTCCCCAGAGCCTGGGTTGTGTCCTGCAGCTCTTAGTAGAGCAGGTGGAAGTTTTGAATGGGCTGGGAAGCAGCCTTGGGTAGATGGAGGGAGACCGGCAGGAGAGTTGAGGTCAGGACAAGGATAGGAAGAAGCTTCTAGAACCAAACTCATTCAGACACAGGTGGAGAGACACAGAAGCCCAGGGGAGAGCAGTGCACCTGGCAAGAATGAGGCCTCTGGGGACAGAGTAGAAAAAAAAGGTAGACACCGTGCACCATGGGAGAGAGCATCAAGTGTGTGGGAAGGCAGGCAGATGACCATGTCTCAGTGACTGTGAGGGGAACAGTTCCATCAGTGTGTGAGCATGGGGAGGGGCCCCTTTTAATTTCTCCTATAACACCCTCAGTTCTCAGGGCTGGGGGAGGAGGCAGTGAAGAGAGTATTGGACTTAGATCAACCCCTTGATAGTGGAGTTGGCCAGAAGGGGCCCGGGGCCCATAGTCTGTTTGGTGATGCAGCTTTGAGGCTTGGGTTTGGGAGGTGAATGTCAACTCTCACCCCATTGAGGTGGCAGCCCTCCTCAGGGGCTAAATAAATAATTAATTGCTGAGATCCATAACCTGCTTAGCCTAGGGAGAAGAAGGAGCAGGGAAGGACAGCTCCCCAGGAAAAAAAAATTCACTTCCCCCTCCCCCACTAAACACATTCTTAATTGTCCCTTGGGAACATTTGTACATTTGACCAAAGCAAATCCCCAAGCAGTAACAGCAGAATTCGTCATAGGGGCTGGCAGTCCTGAGAGAGCTGGGGGTCTGGGAAGGGGGAGGTGGGAGAGATGGTGGGCATGTCTGAGGAGGTGAGAAACTTGGCTCTTCTCTCCCTGTCTCTGTCATGCTTTAGAAAGAAAGTGAACAAGAGGAATAAAGTTCCAGAGGAAAGAAAGAGAAGGGCATATAAAAGGCAAATCCAAATCAGGAAGAAAAGAAAGTGAAGGAAGAAAGAAAAAGGCGGGGGTGGGGTGTGGGGGGGAGACACGCTAATAAAAAAGGGTGAAGGCGGCCCCAGGAGGCTGGGCCTCGTCCCAAACCATCCGTCTTCATTGTCTCCGTGTGTGCTAAGGCAACTCCGGCATAAGGAAAAGCCACTATTGGAGCCGCGGCTTTATTTTATATCCTATACATCAGGAGGGAGGCAAAGCTTTATTTTCGCCAAGAGACAGATATTTTATTTCTCTCTTACGGTTTTATGTGTGAGAGATGTCAGGTTGCCACAATGGATGGCTAATGCATAGGCAAGAGGAAGCCGTGTTGGCATGCTGTGTGTCATGGGGTCTTGGGGGGGTGAGCGGGCCTGGGATTTAGGGCTGATGGGACACTCTGGGGGATTTCTGCTAAAACATCTCTCTTCATAAATCCAGAAGCATGGTCAGCTCAACAGGGAGAAGAAGGAGTTTTAGAGGGAAAAGAGTTGGGCTTAGAAATAAATGAACACACAAAGGAGCTGCTTCCCTTCCGACAGGCTGGGGCCACGGGAGCAAGGTGGCCCTGTGGAAAAGCAGAGACCCACATCCAAACGCACATGTGCCGTTCGCGAGGCAGTGTCTTCCTCCAGAATCCACTGTCATTGTGCTTCCTTTCCCCGTTTTATATTTTTCCACCTTTTTCTTCCCCCTGTTCATCAGAAATCTTTTTTCCACCTCCTCAGAGCCTTAGGGGGAAAGAGCTATTAATTTGCAAATCATCTGATCTGTGAAAGGATCAAGATGCCTGTTTTTCACCGCTAAATCCAATGTCTTGGGTGGACACACATATGCACACATGAGCCCGTCATGCTGCGAATCCAGAGGGTGGGGATGCCAGGTTTCAATCCAAGAAAAGTGCCCCACTCCCTGCAGCTCCCCCCACCTGGGACCTGTGGCTCGAATTAAGCCTTAGATCCCAAACTGCATAACGTTCATGTTCGTATTTTTGAACCAGAGAGAAGGGGGAGGTGAGGGGACAAAGAGAGATAGGGAGGTGTGTTAATGTACATGTGCCATTCAGGACTTGGACTAGTCTCCCTACTTCCAACCCCCCAAACCATTTTTTACAAGAGTTGCTTTTATTCATTCTCAGGTCCTACTTTTCCAATTTTTTTTTTTTTTTTAATTTCTTGGTCTATAACCACTGTGGCACAGAAAGGAGATCATGCTCTTTTCCTCTTTGCAAGGGGGATGAGAGGCGGCTTTGGATCTCTAGACAATGAACATGGGGGACCCAGCCACACTGTCCTGAGCTGTGGCCTTTGGGGAAGGCATTTAGCCTTTCTGGGCCTCAGTTTCCCCATATGTATTGGGCTAAGTGATTGCTAAGGTTCCTTCCAGCATCGACCGAATGAGATAATGTGTGAAAACATTTTGTAAACGCTAAAGCTGGACGAATGCCAGGGATTATTATACGATTCTAATCAATCCTCTTTTCTCCACATGGATCTTGGCTGTTTAGCGCCAGCAAGCAGGCTAAAGAGGGCTGAAAGCGAGAAAGCTTAGCAGAGATGGAAAAGCTCTGTGGCATGGACAGAAAAAAACCCGGCACCTCCAGAAACATTCTGTCTCTGTGTGCCCCCCAGGCCTGGTCGGAAGGGGTGGGGAAGAAGAGGAGGCCTGACTTCGTATGACGCATGTCAGTCCACATGGAGGCAGAGAGTATATTTCTTCTAAAGCATCATTTGTCTCCAAGTGACTGACATAGGAACCTGATGTGAAGGCGATCTGCGATGGTTTTTTCCAGGAAGAAAGGGAAGAGCAAGGTGTAGCTGATTAGCAAGTTAATTATTTCAGTATCCCAAGGGTTCCAGTGTGGTGGTAAGTTGTCCAGCCCTGGTGTAATTTCACAGTCCATGCATTTCCTGGTGAGCACCTGGGGTGCCCGAGTCTGTCTCTCTCTCCATCCACCTGCCTCATGTCTTCTTGACACACCTGGGGAGATGGGTAGGGCTGGGGAGGTAGACAGAGCAGTGCACATATTTGGCCTAGGCTGGAGGGTGGGGGGGGTGGGGTGGGGGCCGACAGAGAACAGAGCGGAGGAATCCTCTACCTCCACTGAGTGTTTAATTATTTGGCCTTTCCTTTTTCTTAAAAAAAAAAAAAAGAAAATCTCTTGTTTAATAAATATTAATGAAGCAGGTTCTCAGAAAGTCGAGTTGCTGTGAGGTTACTTCCCCACACTCAGCATGGAGAGCGATTGGGTATGAGGGGCCCCTTTTGCCTCTTACCTCCTCCTACCCCCCCCACCCCCACCCCCGCTCTCTCGCCAATGCTCATGTTTGCTTTCTCAACTCTGGCCACCGCTTGGTCTGCAGCGGCCTTCTCCAATCTGACTTCCACGATCTGATTTCCCCTTGTGAGAGGGGAGGGAGGATTGTGTGGTCTAACGGATGCCTCCCTCAGAGAGATAAGTTGGGGATGCTAACGTTAGTCCCAGAATCCCAGAATGAGCAGCTCCTGCCACTCTCACTCTCTGGGCTGGTAGGGCCAGCCCCCCTGCCGTTCCTCCTGAGGTGGACGGAGGGAGGGCTCCACAGTTTACTTAAGACTGGTCCCCATCTGCTCAGACTGGCCTTTCATAAGGGGAGGGATTTATGCAGTGTCCTTGTGCACAGACCTGGGATTTGCCTGAAAACCTCGGGCCTCCAAGAATATTGTTGAACGCTAAAATGTTCAGCCACGGAGATGATTCATGATTTGTCTGCATGGACAGGGCGTGTGTATGAGAGAGAGAGAGAGAGAGAGAGAGAGAGAGAGTGTGTGTGTGTGTGTGTGTGTTGCGGAGAGGCGCATATGTTGATGGGTGCTTTTCACCATTCCTACTTCTAAATCCAAACGTTAGGAAACTTTTCTTTTTCTGTATTTACTCAGGAGACAGCCCACGGCACCAGCCTCCGGAGAGCCCACTTCCTGACTTCAGCGGTGTGAAGACGATACGATACTTTTTTGGTGCTGGCCTTCAGCTGTCCCCCAAAGAGGTTGGCTGATATCCCCGCTTGGTGGAGAGGGGCCGGGGGCTATCTGGAAAGATAGTTCTGATGACTGCTTCATTGGAGGTGGCAGAGGATTTGGGGAATGGGGCTGGGTGAATTGCTGTTCAAACTACATTGGGCTCTGTTTATCTCAGAGGCCTTGGGGATCTCAGTAGGGGAGAAGTTAGAGAAACTTAGAACACAGGAAGACAGGTGGAGGGAGTTCCTTGGCTCAGTCTTAGTACTGCCATGCTAAAATGAAGCCCAGGGATGGTAAACAGATACAACAGAGCAGGGTTTTTGGGTTCCATGTGGGACCTTGGCCCTGGTTGCTGGGAGATTAAGAAGTCCTTTGCAAGTTGTGGAAAGACCTAGAAGTTCCATTTATTCGTAATCTTCGGGAAGTAAATGTAATCTCTTTTCGCTGCCTACTGGCTGGTACCGTGCATTTCTGGCTTGTATGAGCCTCATTTGTGGTTCTGCCATTTTCTCGTTCACGTTCCAGTTTGGACTTGCAGATGAAGACCCCCAGCCTTCCCAGCTCTTGAATTTTCTTTCCTCCCAGGTCATTCATAATTTAGCCAACAGCCTAGGCCATGGGTCGGCACACATTCTGAGAGGTGAGCTGGGCAGGCCTGTAACTACGGGCGAGGTTGTTCTCATTTGGGCTCAAGGGACGATACAGCTTCCCCTTAAAAAAGCAGCAGGGAGCCATTTCTGTGAATCTTTTAATGAAGGATTTACTACTAATTTGATAAGTTCTGTGCTCTTTTTACTCATTCTGGATGAATAACTTTGCCAGTCAACCCGAGGGTCTGCAAAACCTATAAAAATGCTTCCTTTGGTCTCCCTGTTTTAACACATACTGGGGCTTGGGGCTGTCAGCCTCTGACAAACCCAGGGAGGAGCAGAAACATTCCAAAGACCTGGTCTTAGAATGTTATCTCTTCCCCTACCCCAAATCCTCACCCTCCATGTTATCTGTCCTTATTGCAAATGCAGAGACCTCCTAGGGAAGTGTGAAGGGATGGGTCTTAATCAGGTTTGGGGAAAGGAGAGGAAGTTGAACTCAAAGAAAGGTAGGGAGAGTCAGAACGTTAGAGGACGCTCCTCTGTTGTACTTCTTGTGTGTTGTATATGATAGATCTCCTACAAATTACGCATTGGCTGCGGTAATCTACGGTGTATAGGTTGGCATTTGCCAAATGCTGCTTGGCCAAAACAGTGTTAAATAAAATCGTAAGAAATGCTACCAGGGCCTTGCATGGGTTATTTAATTCTATCAGTGATAAACAATGTTAATGTGTAGCATCTCAGCTGGCACAATATCATGTTTCATTTATGTATGCCGAGATATATTTAACCATGAAAGATAGAGTTTTCCAACACATATATTTCCTAATGATTACTTAGAAGAAATGTGATGGGAGCGGCAGAAACCTCTTCTCTGCACACACAGACTGCCAGGAACACATATTCACGTGGCCAGCCAGCCACGCACATACTGTCATATACGGACCTCCACGGGTAAGTGTCAATGTCGATCCTATAAGTGTAGATCCAGCTGTATGCACTTGTACACGATAATGCACACATATACCAGCGTTTTAGAATCTTTGGTACATTCACACGTGTGTTCTCCCATGCTGCTGCATAGACAGATGCTGATATGAACACGCAGACCATCCCATATGTGGGCATTGATATGTACACAGGTAAGCATTATCAATGCAGATTCTCATGAACCGAGAAGAATGAGTGCCCACACGCAGGAGAAGACTACATAAGCGTGCCTCTGTGCACCTGTGCGCATTTGTACACACACACGCCCCTGCTCTGGGGTATACACTGAGGACACCCCATACTACCATGGTGTAACAGCTGCCCTGTTATTCTTGGAGGTTCCAGACAGGGTGGACGCTATTTGAATTGGTCGTTTGCCCTGTATGAGCCCTGAGGCCTTCAGAATGGAAGGCCAGAGGAACAGGGTCAAGATGCCAGCGTGCCTGGCCTCTGAGGAAAATAGTATGAAACCGTGGGGGATAGGAGAAGAGGGTCGGGTAGTTTGTCTCTGCAGACAGAGATGCCTCCAAAAGGGGATCAATCTTTTATTCACTCATTTAATGTCAGGACACCTGAGTGGCCTCTGGGGGCCTGTTTCTGCTGCCAGTTATCTGTGTGAGCTTAGGTAACCTGCTCTCTGGGCCTCATCTTCTGCCTCTGGAAAGTGAAGTGTTGGCCCAGACCAGTGGCTTTCAGCCCCAGGTACACAATAGAATCATCTGGGGAGCTTTTTTAAAAAAAAATACAGACACCTGGGTTCCATCTCAGACCAATTAGATCAGAATCTCTGGAGGTGGGTGCCCAGCATCTTATTTTTTTAAAAGCACCCCAGGTGATTCTATATTCAACCAATGTTGAGACCCACTGGCCTAGATACTCTCTAAGACCTGTCTCGCCCCAAAACTCTGCACTATAGAGGGAACTTTTATATATAAAGCACCATGCTGGGCACCAGGGTACTCTGCTGAAAATTCTAATTCACTTGCTTGAGATCATGCAAAGCCATTAAAGTCATTCATCTTTCAGTTCCGGAAGAGGATCGTTTTTGAACAAACTGTATTTATCCTATAAAAACTCATGCCCGTGTTTCCAGTTGTCTCTTTGTTTCCCTCCATCTTTGTTCCAATCTTCCATCTCTCAGACTCTCTCACTCATCAAACATTAATTATACGCCATATACGCAGATGCTATAAGTGGGTGCATGATAACTGTGATAGATACCTTGCTACCTGCACATACTTCATGTCTAGCTCCCCACCCAACCTGTCCAGCAGCACCGTATTTTTAGCAGGGTAAATGACAAGGCACAGGCCCCCCGGGGGGAATGTTTTCTCCCTCCCCCAGCCCTGAGTCAGAGAATAGCAGCCCCTCGGCCCGTGCCCCAGTTCTGGAGGCTGGTGAGGTGGCTGAAGAAAGCCTTGAGCTGCGTGTCCTAGAAAGCTGCGCTCAGACTTGGGCCTTTGGGAATCCTACCTTAATATTCTCCAACAACCGTTCCCCAGGCAGAGCCAGTCCCCCCTTGAAAACAAATCTGCTCGCAGCCGTACCTGTCAAAGGAGGCTGAGCCCAGCTGGGGCGCCTCACCCACATGGCAGGTGGAAAGCACAGCCAGGACAAGTGGGCTGCCACTTTCTCAAGGTGGGGATGCTAAGGAGAGTAGGGGCAGGGGCTCTGCCTTTCACTTGGGGATGGGGGAGGGGGAGGGTTCATTCCAGATGGGGGGCCTCCACTTCTCCCTCAGTGCTGGCACTCCCCAAAGTTGATGTTTGGGCCCCTCCCAGAGAAACTCAGAACTGGCTCGTTCTCTCTCTCTCTCTCTCTCTCCCACTCTCCCCCTCTCTCTCTTCAGCTCTGCTGGCTGGCTCACGAAGAAGGCTAGGCTGGGTTTTCTCTTGAAGGCATTTGGACTAGTTTTCTTTAGGGACATTCCAGTGTGGCTACTGTTGCCTCACTATCCACATGGGCCCTGCAGCTCATGTTGGGGCCTGAGGCCTCTGTGGGTTCAGCTCGAAGCCTCTCCTCCATGCTTGCTAACGATTTCTCCATTTCCCTCTTTATTTTTTCCCCTCTCTTTCGTTTTGTCCCCTTTCCCCCACCGATGACATGCCGGGTTGGGTCTTGGCCCCCAGAGAGGCCTGCACGTAGGGCGGAAAAGGTGGCTGATCACAGCAGACACCTTGGGCCGTGCTCCCCTTCCTCCTCTTCCCTCACTTCCCTTGCACGGAGGGCAGGCCTGGTGCTAAGGAGGGAGCCCCAGACACAGCACAAGATCCTCAGATTCTAAATCTAGGGCCAGAGCCCAGCTTCCCACGCCTGTGCCCCTTCCCAGGGCCCATCTCCCCTTGGGCCTGGGGAGCATCACACCCCAGGATGTGATGGATTCCCCAGGCGCCTTCAAAGGACTCCACATTTGTTTGCAATGCAGACCTTGAATCCTGCTCTGGTCATAAATGTTGTTTATTTTGACTAGGACCTACTGAAAGGGGATTGGGGGTTAGGGAGGGCACAGAGAGGATGCCTAGGAAAGATCATAAAACCATTAGCAGGACAGGGCTTTTAGGGGTCACAGGATCATAGAATTTTCTGGCTGGAAAGAACATAGGCCATTAGGAAGGTCAGAGATGACCCTTTGTCAGCAAAAGGCCTCTAAGTGCCACATGGAGCTAGGGTAGGGAGCTTTGGGTCTCTTTCTAGAAAGTGGACACAGGGTGTGGGGGCATGACCCCCCAATAACCTTACAAGGGGTGGGCGATAGTTTGCTGAACATGATGGATTTGCCCTCCCGGTGGGAAGAACCAGTTGCTTGAATGTGCAGTCGAGCCTCTTGTTTGGGGGACCACTCCCCCACACAGCTCTGGGCAAAGGAAATAAAATTCTGCTTCCACCATTATTTGGAGCAGCTAGGTTATACCAGGTGCTAAGCCCAATGCTCTTCCAGTACCTTCAAAACAATCTTGAAAGAGATGTGATCTCCATTTGGCAGAGAAGACAAACTGAAGCTCAGAGAGGGGAGGTGGTTTGCCTAAGGTCACACAGCAAGTTAGTGGTAAGGCCGGGACTAGACCTTAAGACTTTGGGTTCTTTGCACCTAATCTCCTTCCCCCCTCCTCTCCCCTCCACCACCTGGTTTGGTCTGGTCCTCGTGACCAAATGGGAACAGGGCTCCCTTCTCTCTAAAGCTCATGGTGGGACTCAGGAAAGTTCATGAGCAAACGTCTTTTCTAATAAGAGAGAACATCAGAGTCTAGGGCTCCTCTGGTCCCTGGCATAGTCCTGGCTCAGTTCACAGAGAATGTGCTCCCATAAATCCTGCCAGAGTCAGGAAACCATCTTGGTTGCCCGTTATTTGCTGTGTGACCCAGAGCAATTTACCTCACCTCTCTGAGCCACACCCTCTGGAGCCATCTCCAGACCTGAGGTCTTTATGGAAGGTGAGCTTTGGTGGAGGTGGTGGCAAGCTAGCTGACCTCTTTTGAGTCCCTCTGTGGTGTCACAGCTCTGGGGGGTGTAGGGGGGGGAGATGAGATGAGACTTGGTTTTGCCCTCAAGGCTGACTCAGGTCACGAAAAAGACCTGTCAAAAGCAGGCAAGGCTAGGCTGGCTCAGATCCCTATTGAGAGCGGGATGCGGAGAGCCAGGGCAAAGGCTGGGCTGTGAAGAGGCAGCTTAAGCAGCAAGTTCTTTCCTGATCCCCTGACTGTGTAATCCAGTTGCTTGGAGAATGGAAAATCCCCTTCTCTTCCCCCAGCACCCTCCCCCACAAAGGCCTCCTAATAGGCCTGCCAGCTTTGGGGTGCTAATCTGCCCAGATATCACTCTGAGAACAGGTTGCCAGGGGTCCCAATCCCAGCTGCCCCTCTGTGGAAGATGGGAAAGGGTGGGAGGGGGCAGGGGTCTGGCGACTTGTGTGTGTGGGGTCTCCTACTCTCTGGCCTACCCAAAGGATCAGGGACACTGATTGGCCTCTGTGCTAAGGGGAACTTCAGGGACGGGGACAGGGGCAGGAGGGCTGGGTCCCGGGGCAGAGGTGCCTTGGGCAGGGCTTATTATTAAACAGCCCCATTATTTCATCCAGCATGTTCCTTTCATTTTTATTTGAAGACGGCTCCCTCCCCAGCACCTTCGCCTCCCTACCCCCTACACTTTCACTCATCCGTCTCCTGAGCCGCTGACAGCTGCCCTGCGGGTGAACTCCTGATCCTCCTGTGTCTGGAGAGACCCTGGGGGGTGGTGGTCAGGCCAGAGCGTGCCCCCTCCCAGCTCCCTGGCCCCCAGCCCCCCACATACTCATGCCCTCAGGATAGGGCCACCTCGGCTGTAGGAACATACCCAGAAGGAAGAAAATGAAGGAGGGAAGGAGCCGGCAGGAGGACCAGGAGGAGGATGAGAACAGAAGAAATGAAGTGGGGGGAGAAAAAGAAGGAAAAATGAAACTAAGAAGCAACAGTGAGAGAGGGAAAGAGGGGACATAGGAAGGAGAAGAGAGAGGAAGGAAAGGAAAGGAGGAGGATCCATGGAAGGAGGAGGGTGGGGGGTTAGGGGGCTGCACCTGCTGCCAGAAGCCCAGGTCTCCCCAGGTGTGCAGGATGAGGCTGGATGGGGCCCCACCCCCCAGCTCCACCTCTGGGAGCATAGCCCTCCCTTTGGCTGAAGGGCAAGCCCCAGGAGGCCACAGATTAGTGCCCTGGGCTGTATCCACGGTCTCTTGCTTGTGACGGTCAGGGCTGTGAAGACCAGCCAGGTGGGACCCTTCATTTCCTTCCCAGGATGGTGACTGCTTCTTCCTGGTCCTCATGCCCATGCCCACCTTAGCTGGCTCACGGCCTGTGGCCTCTATCCTGCCTGCTCCTCTTGGGGAATTGGTCCTAATTGTTGGGTTTTATGATGTTATGATGGACAGGGCCTTAAAGACCAAGTGTTTCCTATCCCTTCGCTTTACAGATGGGAAACTGAGGCCTAGAGAGGAGAAGGAGCTTGCTTACAGTCACATTGTGAGTTAACGGGGAGCCCTGCCTTTCTAACGTCATGGGCTAACGTGGAAACAACAGCCAAAAAGGAATGGGGGCAGCCTGATGTCTCTCTGGAGAGGGCCGACATTCGATCTGTTCTGCTGGAAACACTGCCATGGCGTTTTGTATCCTAAGTGAGGGAAGACATTTGTGACTACAGTAGTTAACCACATTCTGAGCACATGCCAGGAACTTTGACATATATCGTTCTCAGTAAATCTTTACACATATCCTGTCAGAGGGATATTCTATGTCCTGCATTTACAGAGACATAAACCAAGGCCCAGAGACATTAAGTACCTTGTCCAAATTCACACAGCTAGGAATTTGAGATGGGATTTGTTCATGCCATGCTCTATCTTGGATGATGATGGCCAGTGCTCTCCAACCTCCACCCCATTCTCAACACCCCCCCCCCCCCACCAAACTCCAGGGGTTAGATCTGAGACACCCCCCCCCCCCAATCCTGTACAGGACTGATATTGTCAGGGAGAACACAGGTGGGTAGAATCCTCTGACCATGACCCACTGACTTCCACCAAAGACCTCACAAGGACAAGGGTAACGTCCCCTGAGACACTGTGTGATTTATCTGGTGATATTGTTATTTTATGGGATGGGCCAAAGAGGTGTCAGGAAGCAAGTTTGCTGTAAATCTCCTCTCTCTGCTCCCTTTCCCTCTGCATGTCCCCTCCTAGGATTTATGGTGGAAAATGTCCAGAGCTAGGGACTCGGGGCTTGGGTTCAGGCTTGGGGTGGGAAGGCAAGGGACAATACATCTTCCTCCTCTGAGATCTGCTAACTGTGTGTGTACGTGTGTGTGTGAGCACTACCCATGCTCCATCGCAAGCCTGCAGTGTATACACCGCAAAATCTTTATTAAGACCTCCATGGCACTCTAATGGCTTTGCAGACAGAGCATATTGTCTGCACTCGAGGTGTGTTATGGGAGCCACCCCAGAGGCTGGTGCCCCATGTGTGCTTTCCTCACTGGTGGCTGTGAATTTCTGAATCAAGCCAGGAACCTGGGGGCAGAGCCCTTTGGGAACAGACCTGTGAGCCATATGCAACCTTGGAGGATGGGAAGAAGCAGGGGGCTCCCCATGGGGCAGGGGGCAGCTGGAAAGGAACTGCTCCTGGGTACTTTTTGAGATTAGGGAGGCAGGTAGGAAAGCAGCTTAAAGTTTGCCTTTAATGGGGTGTCTGGGTGGCTCAGTCGGTTAAGTGTCCCACTTTGGCTCAGGTCATGATCTCACAGTTGGTGAGTTCGAGTCAGGCTCTGTGCTGCCAGTGTGGAGCCTGGAGCCTGCTTTGGATTCTGTGTCTCCCTCTCTCTGCCTCTCCCCTACTCGCACTCTGTCTCTCTCTTTCTCAGTAAATAGGCGTTAAAAAAAAAAAGTTTGCCCTTAAGAGACACCAAAGCTCCTGTCCCTGGGGAGAGTAGGCCCCGGACAGGGAAGTCATCTTGGCCTGCACTGTGGATGCGGTGCTCCAGCCTGGCGCCCCGGAGAGATGCAATAAGCTGCAAAACCTGACTCCTTGGGCACCTTTTGGGATGAGCACTGGGTGTTGTATGGAAACCAATTTGACAGTAAATTTCATATATTAAAAAAAAAAAAAAAACAAAACAAAACCTGACTCCTTACGTGTAGAGAGCCTGGAGCGTGGACATCTCCTTGCTGGAGGGTCTGTACCAGGAGGTGAGCACGAGAGGACCAGTGGAGACTGAGGCACCATCTCCCCCTTCGCAGCTCTCCCCCCATGGTGAGCTTCCTGGGCTGTGAATGCCGGGTTGTTTGCATGGAGCTGAGCTTGGCCAGCTCAGAGGCTGGCAGACACTGGCTGCAGCCAGAGGTCTAGAGACCACTCAGCTCAGAGAGGGAGGAGGAAGAGGAAGGAGAGGGAAGAAATGCTGAGGAGGGGAGCGGAGGAAGGGGAGAAGCTAGGGAAGGCCTTTCCTGACTTGTCTGTCCCAGCTCCCTTCCCCAGAGGCCTCTTCCCTCTGCCAAACCCGCTTCCCATCACAGAGCTCCCTGCACAGGCTCTGGCGGCCTCCACTTCGTCCTCTCCATTGCAGGGAAATTTCTCCAGAGTGTGCGGCACCCAGAGGACATCACTTGGGCACCCCACAATTCCCATGGTCCCACATCCAGTGTACAGAAGAGCACTCGGTGAATCCCAGCAAATGAATCCAGGAGAAAGGCGGAGATGTCGCTCTCCGTGTTAATACCAGGTCACTCTCCCTCTCCATTTTTTCCCCTGCTCCTCTCCCGGATGCCCAGACCAGGGCTGCGCTGTGTCTCTGGTTAAATATATGGAATTATCTATTACAATACTTCAATATTTATTACATTGATTTCTCTTTAAATGCTTTGTAAATCATAGCAAAAAATAATGGCCTTCCAACAGAGAGTCATATACCGTAATCAACTGGAAGAAAGTCGGCATTGTAATTTAAAATAAAAAAAATCCTTATGTGAGTCTCTCGTTTAAATTAAGAGACAGGACGTGATTCAAATAATAAGACCCCAGTGAGGCTGGTTTTTCTTGGCAAATTAGTAGAGGTTTTAACTGGAACTGAAAAGGTGTTAAGGTGGAACACTGACCTTATTAGACCTTAATTATTTTCTGTTGTTACATTCCTGGAGCAGAGGGTTTTTTTCCAAAGTGGCCATGTTAAGCCTCATCGGAGGAACTTTGGCTTTCGAGAGATATCATTTCTCAAGAGGCATTAGTGGGATAAAAAGCAGACACTTTGCCTGTGTCCCTTTTCCTCATGCCAGAGTTTCCAGGGCTCCCAGAACTCCTGGTCTAGAGGCAACATTCTTGTCCTTGAAAGCTAAAAATTCACCTCACTGCATCTCGGGCTTCTTACGTTCAAACTTCTAGTGGCAGCCTCTTCCCCTGGATCTATATCCTCTGTCGACTAGTGAAGCCCGCGTCCATCTGGCCAAGAGAGAGGAAGGACATGTGTGCTTTTGCGCCTGTGTGCGCGTGCACACACTGGCTGTGGGGACACAGCCACCTCCCTCACCTTTCACTGCAACCTTTCTGCTCTGCTTTCATGGCCAACTTTGGCTGATTATTGGTCCCAAAGCTCTCCAGACCTAGCCCAAGATGCCAGGGCACCTGGAGATGAACTCAGCAAATGCCCTCCTCTCTAAGTGGAAATAATGTGAGTGAAGTCCTAGCTCTATGCCTGGCACATGGTGGGCATCCAATAGTGCTGCTTTTATTTTTTGCTGGAGGGAAGAGCAATCAGAAAAAAGTCTTTTCCACTTGCTTCCAGACCCCCCCCCCCCCGCAACATATCCTACTGGCCCTGGGGTGGGGTACAGTGGTAGGAAAGAAATACTGAGCCCCAAGATGCTTTGGTGCAGACTTCTGTTCCACAATCACACATCGCTCCTGGAAGATAACCCAGCTGAGCTCTTTTTTTTTTTTTTTTAAATTAAAAAAAATTTTTTTAAATGTTTATTTTTGAGAGGGAGGGAGAGAGAGAGAGAGAGAGAGTGAGAGACAGCGAGCAAGCAGTCAGGAAGAGAGGGAGACACAGAATCTGAAGCAGGTTCCAGGCTCTAAGCTATCAGCACAGAGCCTGACTCGGGGCTCGAACTCATGAACTACGAGATCATGACCTGACCTGAAGTTGGACACTCAACCAACCGAGACACCCAAGCTCCCCATGCTCTTTTTTTTTTTTTTTTTTTTTTTAATTAAACTAAATCAGTTCCATTCCTCCCACGGGCCTCCAAATAGACTTTGGATTTGATCAGAGAGAGGGAGAACTTTTTCCGAGGCCTGGTGGTTCATCACCCTACAGAAGAAAGTTGGGGTGGAGGTGGAGGATGAAGTAGAGTGATGGCAAAGCCCTGGGGATTGGGGGACCGAGGCTGTTACTGGTGAGAGGGCTCCCTGAAGGAAGAGGTATATCACAGCTTGCTTTGGTTGTCCATCAGCTGTGAAAGTTGAGGCTTGTACTGCAGAGGTGAGACCTGTATTCTTCAGAGGATATCCAGAGTCCTAGAACAGCAGGTCTGAAAGGGTTTTAGAGACTAGGCAGACTCTCTGGCTTTATAGAGGGGACCCTGAAGCAATTTGAAATGATCAAACACCCTGCCTGAGAGTCCATGGGAGTGCAGAGTCGAGATGGTGAGGGAGGGACACAAAAGCTACAGGTACTGTGGTCTCTGTCCCAGGGGAGGCCTGCTGGAGTCCTGGAGTCTTGTCCCAGCAGGGGTGGGTCAGTCCCTGCCCCTGGCCAGCCGCAGTGACCCTTTCTGGACCCCATTCGTGCCTTTCATCACTCAGAAAGGCCATGGAAAAAGGACATTGTGCCAAAAGGAGCCAAGAGTCTGGGCTCCAGCCTCAGCAACTGCATATGACCGAGGAAGTACTTCTCTCTGAGCCTGTTTCCTCCCTGTCCAGAGTGCCGAGTGAGAGGCTGGCTGTGCAATAGCTTTGTAAGGATGTGCTGCACAGGTGGGAGGGACTTTTGTGGCCAGCCTGGATGCAGAGCTCCAGATGTAGAGATAATTTAGTCAGACTTTGATTTGTGGGCTCAGATTGAGTTTTGCTTCCCTCTCTTACCTTCCTTGTGGCTTAATTCCAAATTCTGCCCTCACCCCACCAAGATGGGACAAGAGAGGAAGCTTAATTATCCAATAACATGACTGTAAAATAGACAGGTATTATTATACCCATGATACAGATAAATAAACTGAGGCACACATAGATTAACTCTCCGGCCCTCCCCTCACCCCAGCTGGTGAGAGGCAGAACTGGGATATGAACCCGTCTTTCTGACTCTGGATCCATCAAAATCCCAAGTGGCAGGGATTACATACACAGTAAAATATGGGCTCCACAGGGGCAGGGGTTTACAGATGATTTGTTCACTGTTGTATTCCCAGCCCCTCGGATTGTCCCTGGTACACAGTGACTAATAAATATTTTTAAATGATAAAGGTCAACTTTAAGGGAAGGTTTGGTATATCAAAAGTGAGTTAGCAATAAACAACTTACTGGGAGCTTTATCTTACATCACAGTCTCATAGATGGTTCTGCGCAGTAGAGAATTTGGGGTAGTATTTCATTGTCCATGGGAGCCCTTTTTGGCTGTTTTTATTTCCAGTTACCACTGTGCCAGAGGTTTGGGCCTCAGATAGTGGTTAAGCAAAAAGGAAATAAAATGAGGAAATGGCAACACTTGGCGGTAGCATAATATCTTTGCAGATCTATGCAGATTATATTCAAAGATGTTACAGAGGCAAATACTATCTTTAAAAAAAAATCTTTATTTATTTTGAGGGAGAGAGAAAGAGGGGGGAGGAAGGGGCAGAGAGAGAGGGAGATAGAGAATCCCAAGCAGGCTCTGCGCTGTTAGCACAGAGCCCAATGCAGGGCTCAATCTCATGAACCCATGAGACCATGACCTTAGCCGAAACCAACTGAGCCACACAGGGGCCCCAAGGCAAATACTATCTTGCTCCTTGGTAGAGCCCCTGGGGAGACCTTATGGAGAAGAGGACACTGCATGTTTTCCTAATCAATTCATCCTTCAACTTTATTTCTAAAGATATTAGCCCTTGATGCAAAGGCACCAACCTTTCATTCCGCCAATTTTTACTGAGCACCTACTATATGCCTATGCATTGGGTAAGCTCCTGGCAGGTACAGAGATGCCCAAGGCATGGTCAAGAGCATGGTCAAGGCATCAGGAGGCTGCCCTCGGGGCAGCCGGGCTGGTCCAGCAGCTTGCTTGGCTCTTCCTTCTCTCCTCCCTGGTGCGCAGAGTCAGCATCTTGCCGCAGGTGGGTCTTTCTCCCCACTGCCATCCTCACTTCTCACCCTCCACCCCCAGCTCCCAGGCCTGCTGGAAAGGTGCAAGAGGGAATCTGAGAGATTCTATGCTGTTTGTTTTGGGTTCAATGGAATCTCATTTACACGTGTTAATTGCAACTAATTGGCACTAATTGGATGAACAGGAAACCCTCTGGGAACACTCATACCTTTAATTTGTAGTAAATATCATTAATTAACATATGCTAATTAGATCCAATTAACATTGATTAAGGGTTTCCAGCTACTTGGAAAGTACAACTAACTCTGTGTCCTCCTCTCTTGGTTGCCTGAAGTCAGCACAAAATACAATATGTGAGGTCTGGGCAGGGAGAGGACTACCCTTCTGGAGACATCTCCGTGTCGGGGGCAGTGCTCACCCAAGCTGGGTGCTTGGAGGATGGCACCCCGCCCTCTCCCTCCCCAGGGCAGGGGGGTCTGCAGGGGTAAGGGCTGCAAGGTTAACACTTCTCAGGGAGTGGGAGAGTCTGACTGTTGGGAGGTTCTCCCCTGGGCCTGGCTCCCAGTGTGGGTTGAAAGGGCACGCTAGAGGTCAACCTGGCAGGGAGGGTGAGGCTGCTGAGACCAGTGTTTAGACTCCTCCTTCAAAGATGGTGAAGGGTGAGACACCCATCAGTTCAAGTCCTGTGTGGTGCATGCACACAGACACACAGACAAATGGACACACACATACTCCTCCTCTGTCCGACAAAGGTGTGTGGATGTTGACCTCCTCTATCTGACACTGATGTGTGAATGGGGACACCTCCTTGGTCTGACAGACACAGAGATGGTGGGGCCATCTCTGTCAGGCATCTCTTTTGTCCATTTTAGGATGTTTTTCACTCAAGATTGGGATGATCAAATTATCCAGGGTATTGGTGTCGGATTAAAAAAAAAAAATCACTTGCCTGGGAACCAGAAAGCTTTTAGGTCTACTTTCACTTCTGTTACCAACTAGCTATGAGACTCTTGGGTTCATTAAAATATATATAAATTGTTTTTAGTCCAATTACAAAAAAACAAATATTTACTGCAGACATCCCCCCAATCCCCTGTCCAAGATCACCCTTCCTGTAATAGGCTTCTAAGGCCCTGCCTTTCCTTTTCTGCAACATTGACTTTACCGCATCATGTCCAATGTCCGTCTTCATCAACAAGCTACAAGTTCTCTAAAAGCGGGGTTTGAATCTGGCTTGTTCACTGTGGCAATTCATGGGCACTAAAAAAGCTGCTAGTGAGTTAAATAATATGTGGGATGGGGGTGCCTGGGTGGCTTGGTCAGTTAAGCGTCCAACTTAGGCTCAGGTCATGATCTCGTGGTTTGTGAGTTTGAGCCCCGCATCAGGCTCTGTGCTGACAGCTCAGAGCCCAGAGCCTGGTTCAGATTCTATGTCTCCCTCTCTCTCTGCCTTTCCCCCACTTGTATTCTGTCTCTCTCAAAAATAAACATTAAAAAAATTTAAAAAATAATATGTGGGATGAAAACACATTTGTTGAACAAATGAATGAACACATAACACAAAGCCATTGTTAATTTCAACCACCGCAGAGAAAACAACGTTTGTGTGGTGTGTGTATATTTACATTTTATATATAAATAAAATATGTTATATATATCAAACCCATACACATAACATGAATACCTTTCCCAAAAAGCTTAATGCAGTTTTTGCTCCAACAACTTTAATTTTTTTTAATGTTTTATTTATTTTTGAGAGAGAGAGAGAGACAGAGCGTGAGTAGGGGAGGGACAGAGAGAGACAGAGACACAGAATCCAAAGTAGGCTCCAAGGCTCCCAGCTGGCAGCACGCAGTCCGATGTGGAGCTCAAACTTGTGAACTGTGAGATCATGACCTGAGCTGAAGTCAGATGCTTAACCGACTGAGCCACCCAGGTGCCCCTGCTCTAACAACTTTAAAAGCATCAGTGTTCCAAACTTTAAAAACCAAAGAAATCATTTAGAACTTTAATTATTTAGATCTGTCGTCCACTTCTTTAATTTTGTGAATTTTGAATAATAATGTTTTAATTTCAAATTTCTGTTTCAGTCCCTCTGAATGAAGGTAGCAAACAGTGACTCAACCATTAAAACTAAAAGTTTACTATTAGAAATTCACAAGACTAAATTGAGAATTGAGAATTGTTCTTCCTTCTTTCAACCACTGGGTAAATTCTGCAGCCAATTTTCTCATCTGTGTAATGTGGCTACAGATACTTACACTAACTCTCCAGGTCTCTCATGTGGGAAGTGTGGGTGATTTTGTAACCCAAGGAAAGGAGTATTTTCCAGGCCACTTGAGAAGAAAAGCCTTTCTAGCTCCTAGATCTGAGCTACTGGCTCTGATGGAAAGAGATAGGGGCCTGAGTGGGGCAGAACCTGGCAGAAACCTCTCCTCCAACGGGACCTCTGTGGTAGTTCCTTATTCACCTAACTCAAGGAAATAGGGCTGCCCTGAAGGGGTTTGGGATTCAATGTTGGAAAGATTGCCCTGTGAGGGGCATGGCCCCACAGAGGGGAAAGTGGATTAAAAGCCTTTGCTTTGAGACAAGCCCTCTTCTGTTTTACACTTAATCCTCCCCCAACCCAAAGATGCAGGCACTATTATTATCCCCATTTCACAGATAAGGAAACTGAGGCTCAGAGAGGTCAATTATGTATCCTTGCACACAGCCAAATGGCAGAGCTACAGTTTGAACCAAAGTTTGGCTGCTATGTGCTGCCCCTTTCTCCTGCCCACATTTTTTGGTGCCTGCAGAATGGCTCCAGGAAGCTGTGGCTCCTGGGATAACTGTCCCCGAGGCCGGGAGCTCCTGGCCCCGCTTAGGCCTCAGCAGCATTGCCAAGTGGACACCCACATTCCTGGCCCCCTCCCCCATGAAAATCTGAGGTCTGAGGGAGAGCTGCTGGCAAGGTTCACAGCAGCTTAATTACCAAAGTGATTTTGATTTGTTTTTGTTAATTGAAATCTCATTAAGCAAGTAATTTACTCCAACACAGCTCAGGAGTCCACAATTCTACGGGTGAAGAGGCTAAAGGGGTTTTTAGAACTCGCCTTCATCTGGGGATTGTGTGTCTTACTTTGTCCCGTGGCCTGTGTGTGTGTGTGTGCGCGCGCGTGCATGTGACTGGATGAGCATGTGAGTGGGTGTGCACGACATGCACCTCCTGTGGAAGGGCCCCTCCAGCTGGCCAGGGGCACCCTTTCTCCTTCTTAGCCTATACTCCCCTGTCCCACCACCCACGGCCCTGGACTCCACCTGCTTCGTCCCGTACCGTGGGATGATGAGAAAAAAGTGAACCAAAGCCATCTGTCTATAGAGTGTGCGTGCACCCAGGTGTATGGCCTGTGATATAGACACACACACAGACACCATTTGGTATTCGTCTGACTTTGTGGCAAGCACTTTTCTAGGCATGAATTGGAAACACACTGGGGGCATAGACAGCACCTTTTAAGGGAGGTCTCTTCTGAACCCTGGACTTTATGAGTTCACCTGCTAAATGCCCCTCTGGGGTCCTCTTTCCTGACTCGGATCTCACACACTGGAACCCCTTGCCGTGGTCCATGGTCGTGCTTCCCTGACTGTAAACTCCAAGAAGGTGGGAGCCACTTGGCTTCTTCATGGCTGTGGCTGTGGTTTTGCTGTGGGGGTTTCTTACTGGGTTTGGGGTGGGCGATTCTTCATTGGATGGGACTCTACTGGGAATTGCAAGCCTTTTAGCATTCCTGGCTTGCTTATTTAGTACCGGGAGCATGTCTCCAAGTAATTGTGATAACCCAAACGTGCTCTTTACATGTTTCCAACCTTCTCAAATGGAGTGGGGGTTTGAGACCAAGACAAGTGCCCACACACTGCCTGGCACATGGTAGGTGTTCTGGGAGCATTTTGTGAACGGGTGACTGAGCACGTATGAGTGGCGCCTCTGATCTGGCCCGTATTTCTCCACTGCGTGTGTGTGTGACTTAGCAATGCGTGTGTACTCCTGTGGCCTGTGCCCCTGGGTGCGCTGGGCAAGGAGGGGGTTCTGGGCCCCGTTGCAGGCCGGGGCCCCGGTTCTCCAGAGCTCTGTCTGCACCAGGCATCTTCCCTCTCTCCTCGTGGCCTCATTCCCTGTCTGCCTCTCCCAGTCCCCCGCCACCCAGCTGCCTCCTCCTTTTGCCCCCGACTACGGCCACTTGGTAGTTTTCCAGGCCTGACATTTCGAACATGCAATGCCATATGTATTGCCACTCTCAGGTAATTATCACGTAAAATTAAGCTAGTCTTGTACATGAAACCAGCAATTAGCCAGGGATTGAAGGTCAGGGAGAGCTCGTTTATAGAGTCGCTAACAAAATGTTAAGTGGAAGTGTGTGTCAGATGGGCCAGGAGGCTGGATTAGCCGGGGTCGCAGCGGTGGGACTGGAGAGCCGTGGAGACTCCCGCTCTGCAGCGCTGGGCACAGCAGGAGGAGCTGGGGATTTATGGCTCACACTTTTCTCTTCCAGCTCTCAATCTGGGGCATGGCTTTGAAAGGAGGTCGCTAAGCCTGCTAAATCCTAGTGCACACCAACACCCCATTCATCTGGAAACCTGCTAGGTCCTGCCTAAAAGCCTGTGTGTCATTCCTACCTCCCGCCTGGCTGCCCACCACCCCAGCGTTTTACACTGAAGCCTTTCAGATCTGCCTTGGGTATCTGAAGCCAGGATGATCCTTCAAGACTCAGTAACTTTGCCCATGCCCTTCCCTTTGCTGGGAACACCTTTCCCTCTCTCCCAACTCTCTTATCATCAGCCTGCAAATTTTCTATTTCCCTTCCCACAATTTCAGTTCTTGTGTCTCCGGGAGCCTTCCCAGATGCCCCAGCCCCTGCCCTGCCTCAACGCCTCGACTTTATTCCAGAAGAAGTTATCTTCACTTTTGTACCATAAGCATATCTCCACTGTTGTGCTTATACTCGATGGCAATTGATTGGTGATTTGTCTGTCCCCCACTACTGGGCTGTGAATGACTTATCTCTTCTGGCAACCTGGATGTACTCAGTAAATGTGTGTGGGATGAATATAGAAATTACTCCCTTTTGCTCTCTGTTCTTTTACATATCCTTCAAGGTCCTGCCCAAATGCTACCTCCTCTGGGCAGCTTTCCTGAATTTCCTTCCCTGGTAGGATGAATCATGCCTTCTCTGTTCGCATAGGATTTTGTATATATTTTATTACTGCACTTGCAAATTCATTATAGATCTACTCGGGGCTACCACGTTGCCCAACTCTAGAGGGTGACATTCACATTGAGGAAGGCAATGCAGAGATGGTGCCCGTACTTGCCCACTAGACAGTGACCTTCTGCAAAGCAAAGACCCTGTAACTTTGCTAAAAGCCTGCATATAATGTGCTCTCATTGGCCACCTTAGCGGCCATTCAGTGTAGGTATGCAATAGACATGCAATAAACGTGGGTTTAGTTATTGACCAGGAATAGATGGTTCAGTGGAGAGAGCCCTGATTTGGAAACCGGGAACTGGATTCCAGTTCTAGCTCTGCCACTAGATTGCTGCGTGGCCTTATGTGAATCACTCAGCCTCTCCAGTCCTTATCCTTTAAAATCAGGTTTTATGTGTCAAAGTGCCTGGGACAAAGCGGGTGCTCAGTGCATGTTAGTTTCCCACCTCCCTTTTTTCATCTATAAAATGGGAATTTTAAGATTCCTTGTGGTGTATAGAATTATGGGCCTTCAGGATTAGAAGAAGTCTTGACAGGCATCTGGTCTAACCCCTGGCATCTCCGATAGATGTTCATCTGGTTCTGGTTCATACATCTCTAATGCCAAGAAGCTCACTTCTTCACAAAGTAGGCCATTCTATTTTCAGACAGCTCTGCCTTCAAAGAGAGCCCCTTATCTGACATTTGGCTTTCCAGAACTCCCATTATAGAGCCTTGTTCTGCATCATGCAGCCAGGCCCATTGCCCAAGAAGATATTCATAGATGATGATCTGCCTCAGGCCTGTAGACACAGCCCCATCACCATCACCGTGACTTAAGTTCAAGCCCATTCACCCCCTTTGTTACCCTCCTCTAAGCTTGTTCCCCTTTGTCCAGAGACCTCTTGAGATGGAGCATCAGAACAGGATAGTCTATAACCTTCCTTTGCCTAGAATCTGTACTTCTATTAACATCCGGTTGGGGGGCACCTGGGCAGCTGGGTTGGTTGAGTGTCTGACTCTTGGTTTCAGCTCAGGTCATGATCTCACGGTTCGTGTGTTCAAGCCCTGCATCAGGCTCTGTGCTGACAGCACCTGCTTGGGGTTCTCTCTCTCCCTCCCTCTCTCTACCCCTTCTGTGCATTCTCTCATTCTCAAGGTAAATAAATAAACTTAATAATAATTAAAGAAAGAATCCAGGTTGGAACCCAAGATCATGTTATTGGGACCTGTATCTCTCTCAACTCTAGCAAGCATTTCACCATGGAAGACAAAGCTGGGAATGAGCAGAATTCTTCTTAAATTTTATTTTACATTAAAAAAAAAAAGTCTGCAAAAAGAAAAAAAAAACACTATAAACAAGTCCAACTACAAATGACAGGCTAGGGAAAAATTATTTGTAACTCATATCATAGGCTAATTTCCTTAACAGATATAGAGAATCCACAAATCAATATGAGAAAGATCCACAACCTAAAAGAAATAGGAGCAAAGGATAGATAATTGATAGAAAAGGACCTGAAAATTGTTGCTAAATATATCAAAAGATGTTTAATTTCATTAATCATAAGAGAAATGCAAACTTTTAACATGTCACATTGGCAGAGATAAAAAAACGTGATAATGTTTTGTCAGTAAAGGGTGAGGAAACAGACACTCTCCTCCTACATTGCAGGGGTAAAACCTGGGACGACCTCTCTGGGGGGAAATGTGGCTTTATCTACTAAAATTTAAAAATGCAGGGAGATTCTGATTTGGGATTCCACCTCTAGGAATGTGTCCTGCAGATTTACTTACACATGCACATCGGAAAGCATACTCGACAAGGCCAGGATATTTTGCCTGTTTTGTTCCCTTTTCTATATTTGCCACCTGAATTGCTGCCCAGTACATAGTGGTACTCAATAAATAGCTGTTTAATGAATGAATGAATGAATGAATGAATGAGTATGTAAAAATGACATATATTCAAAGTTATTTATTGCAAAATTTTCGGTGAGAGCCAAACCCCAGAAATAATGTAAGTGTCCAATGATTATGGAATATAATACTGCTGTTAAAAAGATCCAGGCACCTCTCCATGTGTTGATGTGTATGGACCTCCAAGATGTTAATCCTAGTATGTGAGAAAATCAGGGTGCAGTACAACGTATGTAATAAGAACACACCTGGATATTTGCTTGTCTATGTATAGAACATCTCTGGAATTAAGTTCCCAAAGTGGCCACTGTGCTTGCTTTTGGATAGAGGAACTGGGGTCGTGGTGCATGGTGTTGGGAGTAGCTTTACTTTTTCCGTTTATTCACTGAGATTCCTTTGAATTTTAGGTCAGGCAAGTGTACTACCTATTCAAATCAATAAATACAATTCAAAATTTAAATTCCTTGAGCCAGGCTCAGGAATGAACCCTGTGCTTTTGGGCCTCTACACTCGTGCATGCACGTATCTGCACATCTCCAAGGATGTACGTGTATGTGTATGCATGCACGCACGTACAATTCCAATTTCCTTTGCTCACGACTGTGGTTTAGCCTTCCTAAATGAACACAGCTTGTGAGGACTTCCCTTGCTCAATAATCTTTGACGGCTCCCTATTGTCTATAAAAGTCCAAACTCCCTGTCCTGGGTCTCAGGACCTGCTGTCATCTGACATGGCCTTCACACGAAAAATGCTCTTTCAATGCACCTGCCAGCATTCCAGCTGCACCTTGGACTATACTTATTGGGAAATCAAGAACCCCTCTCCTTCACAGCTGCAAATCATCCCCACTCTTTAAGACTCATCACACACCTCTTCCTCCAGGAGGGCTTCCTTGATGTCTCAAGCTGGAAGCGGCCTCTCACTTTTTATCTGCATCTCTCTTACAGCATTTAGGTTTCTTTTAGCCTTATATGAAAGCTATTTCCATACCTGAAAACTGTTCTACGCTATTGGAAAGAAGGCAGAGTTCAAGTTTGATTCCTGTTTGTATTGTCCTCAGACTCCAGTGAAATGTCAGGCACATAATAGGTATTCAAGAAATGCTGAAGGAATGCATAGCCCTAAGTCTAGGGGGTGGGTAAGTCTGTCTGGTCTTTGTATCGTCTGAGCCATCATTATCATCCTCATCATCACCAGGGAAAAGCCTTTTGCAGACCTACTTGTGCATGGCCTGTGTGGGGCCTTCTGGAGAGCGGCTCAGCATGAACCCACTGCAGCCCATCCACGCCCACCAGCCTGGCCGCAGAAGAGGGGCCCAGACGTGACCAGACGGTGAGGCAGCCACATTCCAGACGGATGAGGCACGCCTGGCAAGTCACATGTCTGGCTCACCAACCCACCTGCAGGCACTCAAGCTTTACGGACCCTCAGGCTGACCTGGGGTTCGAGTCCTCACTCTCTCTGTGACTGTGCAAATGGCAATTCTATGAACCTCAGGGTCCTCACCTATGATATGGGAACATCAAGGCCTGCCTCATGTGCTGCTGTGAGGACTCAAGAGAGTGTCTGGTAGGCTGTAGGCCTGGCATCTGGCAGGTTCTCAGGGGCTGATTACCCAGAACCCAGGGCTGCCAAGCCACAGACGTTCAGGAAGTCACATCAGCCCAAACTAAACCTAGAAAGGTAAATGGATTGCCAAAAACCCCATATGCCAAGCAGCACTTTATTGCAAAGCCAAACAGATTTTTTTTGGCTCCACCATTGTTTGGGATTATTTTGCCACAGTTAACGCTCTGTGAGAAGTCGAGACCCACCCAGGGCGTGGTGTATATGGTGGATACACACGTGAATGGACTGTGCACAGGTACACAGACACCTGGATGTGTGTGCTTATTGTGTAGAGGTGTGCGTGTCCACTCACATGCCTGCGGGCTCCCCAGGGGTCATGCATGGGAGTGTCCACGTGAGTGTCCACGTGTTCACACACGTGTACGTTTGCGTATGGCCATTCACACAATAGTGTTGGCCTGGGTAGACTAGAGCACGCTGTCAGAAGGAATAAAGGCTGGGCAGAGAAAATCTGAGAAAAGATGGGGCAAAAAAGGAAAAAGACGTTTAAAGACTAAAAATGTGGGGGAAGGGTGAAAGGCAGTCGAGTGTGGGGGCTAAGAGCATGAATGCGAACCTCTCCTGGGTGGAGCCCTCCTTCTGCCGATCCCTAGCTTGTGGACTTGGGCAGGCCATGCAACCTCTCTCTGCCTCAGTTTCTTGAGGGCTGAATGAGTGAATACAGGCAAAGTGCTCAATGGAGCGGGGCACAAAGTAAATGCTGGCTTAACAAATGGTGGGGAGGGGAATGGCACCCACCAAGACTCTTTGCTCAGCTCCCAGCTTCTCTCCCTCCTCCCCTCTCTCCCTCACATTGAGCTTCCCCCCCCCGGCCCCCCCCTCCCCCGCAACCCACAACATCCTGGTCTTTGCCAGAGCCAGGCTGGGCGCAGGCAGTGCATGCCATAGGCAGGGAAAGCGAGCCAAAGGGAGCAGGAGGAGGTAGAGACGCTGGCTCGGAAATGTGGCTTCTTTCTTTCCCGTTTCCCTAGCCATGCTCCCAGAGGCGGGAGGTTTGGGGGGCGGGCAGTGGGAGGGCTCCAAAGAACAGACAATCCCAGCTATTCCCTGGTGGGCTGGGGGTCAGGCCCCCTCCTCGCTCCATCTGCCTCTGCCACAGTCTGTGCCATCCGGCCTGCCAGCCCAGCCCAGCCCAGCCCAGCCCAGCAGGCTGGGATCCCAGGCTGTGCCAGCTCTGGCCCTGCTCGGGGTGGGAGTGGGCTACAGTCCGGGGTCTGTGAAGGGTTCTGCCACTTTTATTTTTCCATATCTCCTGTTTGCTTTTGGAGCCCAGGTCTTCCCAGCCCTGGGGCTCTGACTCTGGTCTGTGCCAGCCTCTGGCTGTCTCTCCGTCCCTGCATCTCTGCCACCACCTGCCCGGGGGCTCCTGCCAGCTCTGGGCTCAGAAAGCATCAGGCGCTGTCAGCCTCAGCTTCTGCACACACCCCTCTCCACCCCCTGGCTGAAGGCTGGCGGCCCCAGCATCTGGAGGGGCTGGCTCTCTACTCCGGCCCTGGGCCTGGGGTCCCCAGCCCTGTTCCCCACCCCTCCTTCCTCTCTTCCCTCTCCCCAGCGACTAGAGTCCTCTTCCCACCCCTCTGCCTCCTCCCTGCCCAGGACAGCTTGCTTCCCTCCAGGCCTTGGCTGGAGGCTCACAATGAAACTGCCTCCCCCCACAGACTGGGAGGTGGAGAATCACCATGGCAACCAAGAAAGCCTCCCCTCCCTCCCCTCCCTTCCTTTCCTGGCTTCACTGAAGGGGCCAGAGGTCTGGTGGGGAGTCCAAGCTCTCAATGATGCAGGATGGGGTACGACAGGCACACAGGAGAGTGGCTGACAGGGCGTTTGTGCGAAAGATGGCCGATTGTGGGACCACAACTCTTGAGGAACAGGGGCCAAGTGTGTGACTAGTGTGGCCTCAGTCACCAGTTGAGTCCCCAAACGTGGCTGCGATTGATTTGGGTGACTGGGTAAATACACAGCCTCAGGCACCATGTTAGACCTACTCAAGCCCAATCTCCAGAGTTGGGTCCTAGGAACCTGTATTTCAGAGATTCTCCCCAGGTTGGTTAGTCCTACACACACCACATTTGGAGACCACCACCCCCCACCAGCCGCCCTGTATCCAGAAGGCTGAAATACAACAGACCTGTGTTTATTTTATTATTATTTTTAAAGATTTTATTTTTAAGTAATCTCTCCAGCCAACATGGGGCTCAAACGGACACCCCCGAGATCAAGAGTCATACGCGCCACCGCCTGAGCCAGCCAGGCACCCCCAGGCCTGTGTTTGAATCTTAGCTTGCTCACACAAAGACAGGTGGCAAGTCTTGCGATCTCTCAAAGGCTCAGTTTTCACTTCTGTAAAATGGGATCAAAGGGTCAGCTCCGCGGGGTGTTGTGAGAATTGGCCCTCCAGGATAAAGCACCTTCCACAGAGCTTGCCCACTGCTGTCTCCTGCTCTAGGCTCTGCCGTCTCCAGGGGGATGGGCAGGGTCTGGGTGGGGAGCATGACCCCCCTTCCACCAGGGCCTGCCACGGCCTGGGCCTTCTCTGCCATTATGTGTTACAAGACACTGCGAATTCTCCACGCCAGAGCAACACGAAATCATTAAGGCAAAACAATAAATAAAGGCCCAGAAGTTATTACAGTGCTGACAAGCATACAATGCCGTCCTGCAAAGCAAATATGAATTATTTCAGAACATTTTAAGATGAAAAATCCTCTCTTCTTCCTGACCAGCCCTGTCATCCATTAACTCCTCTTTTCACCCCCTTTTTCTGGGAGGGGAGGAGAGTGGCCAGGCCAGGGGGGGTCCCAGAACAGAGCTTCCTGTGCCCTGGGTGGACATGTTCCTCCTGCCAAGTCAGACTGGAAGCCAGCCTGCTGCTTTCTTGGCCTGGAACACCTTCTGGTTGGTTCAAACCCTCTCCCTGTTCTTGTCTCCACTTGGGATCAATGCACAAGAAGTACTGTGAACCTCTGCTACCCCCAACATCACACAGGTTGTTCACAGTTGACAGAGAACCCCCCAACAGCTCCTGGAAGATGGGCTGTGTTCTTCCCAATTTAGAGACAGGGAGAGTGTCGGAAGGGTTCAGTGACAGGCCCAGGGTCTGGTAAGTCACAGAACTGGGACTCAAAGCTGAGTAGGTTTAAATGAGATTAAGTGAGACAGTGCATGCAGGGGATTTGCATGGCATACTGGAAACTACCATTACTGTTGTCATTATTATTATTTCTAAGTACCCTTTCTAATAGGCCCCAGCTGTCCAGGACAACGATGGTACTGCTTCCCTGTTCTTCTGGTAGCAGCACCCCTTTCCTTTGGAGTACTGACCCCCTCTTCCCAGGTCACTTAATGAGCTGTCAGTCCTGTGCCTTGCCTTCTCCTGCTCTCCGGCGTGGACGCGAGGTCCCGACCATCCTGCCCCATCCTTCTGACCACAGGGATCGGACCTGAGCTGTGTTTCAAGCACTTGCTCTGATGGGTACAGTGCTGTGTGTGCGGGAGGCGGTCTCATCACCTCCACACCTCTCCATTGGGTATAGGAGTCTGTGGGTGCCCTGGACCAGGAGCTCAAGCCTGGGGGTATAATCCCAGCAAAGTCACTGATTCATCCTCTGAGTGGTTTAAACCCCACCTCTCTGGACCTCAGCTTTCTCATTTATAAAATGAAGGTTAGGACTATTGTTATCTCAAAGGAGTGTTGTACTGATAATGTTCTAGAGTTCACTCTGTACGTCAGTGTGCAGTAGGCATGGCTTCCACGTTCCTACTCCTGCCCGCCTCTTCCCTTCCATCTCCCACGATTCTCCCACCATCATCTCACCCCCTTGTACTCTGCCTACCTCTGCAGCCCTACATTCTCATTTACTTGTAGCTCCTGGAAGAAATCATCCATCTGTCTGTCAATCCATCCATCCATCCATGCATCCAAATAATCAATCCACACACCCATCTGACAAGCTCCTGAAATGTGTCAGGCACTGTCTCTGATGCTGTAGGTAGCACAAGTCCTTGCCCTCATGGAACAAACAAGTGCATGCAAGTGTGTTGAGAACTAGGAAAGGGGAGGCATAGGACACTATGGCAACATCTAGAAGGGGGCTGTAGCGCTCTCAGAGGAAAGGATAGTTCTTTAAGGCAAGTCTCAAAGGTTAAATAGGGAATAGTCATGGGAAGGAGGGGAAGAACATTTCAGGCAATTGGAGCAGCGTAGAGACTAGGGAGTAAGAGAAACTCGTAATGGAGAGTGCATAGTCAGCAAAACGATAAGTGCAATGTGTGGTCAGAGATGACAGGAGGCAGGCAATCATGACGATCTCTTTGCCATTCTGTCCACTTGGTAAACTCCTATTCATCCTTAAAAACCCTGCTGAGAAAGTGCCCTCCTTTGACCCTGGAGTTAATTGCTCTTTTCCTTGGTACATGGCTTGTATTCCTGTAACTGCACCTGTTCCCCTGCCCTATAATGACCTCTTTCCACGTTTGTCCCTCCTCTCAGAATATATGTTCCTTTAGGGCATGAGGCCGTTTGTAGTTGCAGCGCCTGGACACGCTCAATAAATGCTTTTGGACTGAATTGAATCACATAGTGTGTATGTAGCCCTGAGATAACTATGTTTGTGTTTGAGGAAGGGGCAGGAGGAGTGACAGGCATGTATGTGGGTATCTCTATGTTTGGATTTAAATTCAACAATGTTTCCAGAGAGCTGTTTGGAGTCAGTGGACTGTGACAAGCTGCTGACCATTTTCTCAACACTAAGAAAACTCGCTTGGCTGGGGGGTGTGAAGCCAGTCGGGCCTGAGGCTCAGCTGCCCGCCTCTCCGCTCCCCTACCCCTCCTTGTCTTCCTTCCCCCTCTCTACACACCTCTGCCCATTCGATGCCCTCAGCTCTTCAGGGCTCTGTGGCAGGGTGAAGCTGTGGACTGAGGCTGTGGCCCCGCCCTGGGCGCCCACTGGCTGCCTGCCAAGCTGGCTTCTTTGGCAAAGAAGCTGAGCAGTGGGGGCCCCAGGCCCCAGGTCCCAGGCCAGGGGAGGCCCTTCTTTCTAATCCATATCGACTGCTACATCCTTTGCCTGCCAATTTGGATCAGGTCACCGTCTGCGTTGGTGATGGGGAGCCCTGGCCCCACTCACGGTGGTCCGTGAGGGGCACCAGAGGCCTCCGTGCGGCTTTGGGGTGGGCAGCGGGGCAGCCCGACACAGGGGGACAGACATTTAACAAGCTTGAGTTCCTCCAGAAAATGGCTGCCCTGGTGTTCCTGATCTTCTTTATCTGCTTAAACTCTGAGGGGGCTGCTACTTTCCCGGAGTAAGAGAGGCTCGCCAGCGGGGAGGGAGGAGGAAAATGAGCCGCTGGCCCCTCACCCCGCCCCTCCACGTCACCGTCACCTGCACGCCAGGCCCAGAACAGAGGCCGTCTGCAGTCTGGTGACCCACCTCCAGCCACCCCCATCAATCCAGAAACACGTAGTCCACCCCAAGATCTCAGGGTGGGAGCAAGCCGCCCGCATTTGTGGAAGGTGTACCATGTGCAGACTCCTGGCACGGCCACATTTAATTCTCTCTACAGTCTTGGGCAGATACCATCATCCCTGTTTAGGAGATGGGAAAACTGAGGCTCTAAGAAGTTCAGAAGCCTGGCCGAAAGCCCAGAGCTTTGCTCTCTTCTCTCCTGTTCTGCTTCCCTGAGGCACTGGTGCCTGACTTCAGGAGGCCCCCAACAAGGGAGGAGACAATACACTTACCCCTGAAGAAGAGGTAACCGGTCATGGCCTCCACTTCTGAACGTGTGGCCCGCAAGCACTGTTTTTCCCGCAATGACTGCCCTGGGGTCTCCAGTCCTCAGCTAGGACTCCCTGCCCCTCTCTCTGCTTCCAAAGATGCCTGGATCCTCTTCTCCCTCCTCCTCTCCTGGCCACTACTGTGGCCTTGGTGCAAGAATGAGGCCAGAAGGCCCCTGCTCCACTGTCATTGCGGGGCGGGAGGGAAGAGAGGGGGTTGGATCCCGGGCCTGGAGGCTCAGGTTGGACCTAGAATGACCTTTCCCGTAGCATTCTTAAGGTGACGTGACCTTGAGTAGACCGCTTAAGCTCTGTTTCCTCACTTGTAAAATGAGGCTACACCTTGCAGAATTTTATAAAGGAGACAAAACGAGATAATGTGTCTACAGCGATGTTGCCGGCACTCAAAAGTTTGAAAATAAAAATGATGAGTTGGAGTATGGCTGGACAGGAGAGAGAACGGAGCTGGTGCGCACGGAAGGGCTGGCAAGGAAGGGGGAGTACAGTGGTGTGGTGGGCGGGGGGAACCAGGAGACTGAGTCACAGGAGTGCGGCTGGGCAGGGAGAGGTTGGGGAGGGTTCTGAATGCCAAGCTGACTTTGGATCTTGTCTTACGGATTAACGTTTTTCACACCTGGAGTCCTTGGTTCAAATGAAGTGCTGTTTGGGAGTCCAACAGGGCAAGCAGATCATTGGTTAGACTGAGAATGGGGCCTCCAGAGCCCTGCTTTTAAACCCCCGTCTGCACCACCCCTGGTCCCAGGAAGGGCTCTGTGGAACTCAGAGAGGGACACTGAGCAGGTCTGAAAAGGCTCCAGAGTGGAGAAGGAATCTGAGTAGAACCAGGGGGCCTGAGCAAGGAGGCTCAATGTCCTTGTCCTCAGGCTTAGCAGGCACTGCCCTCAGTCCTCCTCGTGAGCCCCCTCACACTCACACTCACCCTGTACACAAGTCGATTGTGGCACCTGCTGGGAAGGCTGGGTCCAGCTTTTAGTTCCCTCCTGGGTCCAGGTGAGGGAGTGCAGTGAGTGTCATTGCTGGCATTAAGGCTCCAAGGTGAACACCTTACGGGGTGCACCACCACAAGGTCAAGGGCCCATTAAATCCCCTTGGCACTTACCCTCTACCACTGACGTTCTCTGGTGGGGTTGGGCACATCCTTTTCCTGTTCCACTTCTCTACCTGGCCAGCTCCTGCCTGTCATTGGGCCCCAGCCAGGACAGAGCTTGCTCCAGAAAGCCTTCCTTCTCCCCCTCCACACTGGATTGGATGCCCCCACTCTGTGCCTCCACTGCCCTGGGCCAGCCTCTCTCATAGCAAGAGTCTCTGAGTGCTGTAATTGTCTGCCCATTTGTCCGTCTTCTCTGCTACGTTTTAAGTTTGAAGGCAGGGATCTTATTGCGAGAGCCTAGCATATTAGGCTCTGCCTGACACAGAGTAGGTGTTTAATAAATGCCGCTGCTGCATGGGTGCAGGGAGAGGTCAAACAAGGGTGTGAGCTCTTGACAGATGAGGGCTGACCTTCTAGAAGCAGCAGTGACGGCTGAGAGGCTGGGAGGAGAATCCAGGCACTGGGGTTCTGGGGCTGGGGGCGGCATGGCTCCACTAAGCATGTCTACCTCTTTACATTAGTTTTTAAATGCTTATTTTTGAGAGAGACAGAAACAGAGCATGAATGGGGGAGGGGCAGAGAGAGAGGGAGACAGAATCCCAAGCAGGCTCCGAGCTGTTGGCACAGAGCCTGACGCAGGGCTCAAACTCACAAACCGCGTGAGATCGTGACTTGAGCCAAAGTCAGCTCCTCAACTGACTGAGCCACCCAGGTGCCCTGTGTGTCTACCTCCTTTCGCTCTTATGTCCGTCCTGCGGGGGGTTTGCCCTCCAAGCTGCACTTGCTCTCTGTGCTGTACACCCGCCCATAGCTTTGCATCCCCATCTGTGTGTGTGTGCATATGTTGAGGCGTATTAGCTAGATCTTTGTGTCCCTGGGTCTGAGTGAACATGAGTGGGTGCAGAGCTGCCTGTGTGTGTGTGTGTGTGTGTGTGTGTGTGTACACGCACATGGCAGCAGTAAGGTTGGCATGCACATGTGTCTTTGTGACGCCAGGTATGGGTGTGACACCTTTGCGTGCACAGCTCTGGGCGTGGAACATGTCCAAGTGTGTTTTTGTATCTGTGAGTGTGTACGTGCTTACACAGATGTAAGCGTGACCACTGGGGCTGGGCAGGGCCAGGTGTGTTCTGTCACAGTGCCCTGATTAGCCTTTGCTTGCAAGCATTTAGGTGACAATTTACAGCTGCACCTGACCCTGGCCTCTCTGCCCTGTCCCGCGTGTGCTGCTGCGGCTGGCCCCTGGCCCCCGCCACCCCCCTCCCTGCCCCCTGGCCACATAACTGTGATTTATGGCTGGCCTGTGGGGAGACCCCCCTGCCCCACCTCTCTGCGGCTCCTGCACCAGATGGGCTGCCGGCTGCCCCCGGAGAAGCTCCACTAGGGAGGGTGAGGCAAGATGACTGTTGCCAGGCCCCACTTGGACCCCTCCCTCACCCACTGCTCACCCGCTTTCAGACAGTCCCTGTCATCCTGTCTTGGGCTTGTTCTTGGCCATTGGAATTGTGAACCGAGGTGGGAGGTCAGAATCTGTGACACAGAACAGAAACTGCCCCCAGTCTTCCACGCATCTCCACCACAGACACAGAGAGCCAGATGGACAGACACACACAGATGAAGGCACCGATGGGTCCTCCTACAAGGATGCTTAAAGGGTCAAGTCTGACAAATGCACGTGTATACACACACACAGTGAGCGTTCATGGGGGATCTGCATATGTGTGGGGGCTGGGAAGGGAGCCAGGCCCCCTGCAGCCAGGCCAAGCCTCCCCCACTCCCCGCTGGGGCCCTGCCTCTCCGCCCCTGCATCTACACTCCCTGATGCCAAAGGGTATCTTCTCCAGCTCATGCCAATCTATTATGAAGGTCCACTCAACCAGCAAGGGCATTTCTGGGGGGGGGGAGGTGTCCCGAGGTGGGCCCTTGGGGGCTGGGGTTCAACCCTGTACTCTGAGGCTGGCGTTCCTGGGTGCAGGAGGTGGTAGAGAGACCCTGGGCTGTGTCAGGCTGAAGGTGAGCGCTGGAAACAAAAAGATTGGAGTAAATTATTATTCCCCCCATGGCTTTCCCAAGGAAAGTGGAAGCAGCAGCCTGAGGCCCGTTTTCCTATTTGATGGGGAATCAGATAAATGGCAGGCAGCTTGCTCTGATAAGGCCTTGCTCTGGGCACAACCTCTCTCTCTGAAACCCTCTTACTATGCATAGAGGAAGGCTATCTGTGCAGCTGCACCTTGACACAAATATATCTGCACCCGAGATGAAGCAATTCCCCCAGAAATTACAGCAGGGGGATTGCATCTGAGGAGGGGGCCCTGGGGAGGGGTGGGGGCTGCAAGGGAGGGAGGGAGCAAGGGAGGGAAGAAGGAGAAGCCTGGGTAGGCAGGGAGGAAAAGAGGGAGGCAGCAGGGAGATTGGGAGTGGGGAGGAAGAGGTCAAGAGGACCGCACCAGGGAGGGGCCCAGAAGCATCTCTGTATAAAATTTATACATTTTTCCCCCTCCAAGCGGCTTTCACGGAAATGCTCTTTTCCTCCTGCTTCATCTTCTTAACAGGGCAACCCCTCACCACTCCCCTTCCCCGCTGCCCTTACCACATTCTCCTCTGCCCATAGAATTAAAAAAAATATATGTGGACGATAAAACAGATTTTACAATTAGTTGCCTAAGTGAAGGAGGCTCAGCTGCCTTAAAATTTTTCCTTCCAGAGGGAGTGCGGGTGGTAATGTGATTTAAATAAAGTATACAAATAAATAAATGTTTTTGAAAACATGGAGACCACAGAGTTCTGAGTGTTCGGACATTTGAAACACTCTTCCAACTTGTCACATGGCTCTGTGTGTGTATGTGCGTGTGTGTGTGCATGCACACGTGTATGGGGGCAAAGACGTGCATGGACACACCTGCCTGTTTGTCTGGGTGTGTTCCCACATGGGTAACTTTCACATGGAGACGCACACACTCTCTGCTTTTTTTGCTTAGCCTGACAAGACACCACCCTCTCCCTCTCTCTCCTACCATCAGTGTCTGCCCATCTCTGTGAGCTTGGGTATCTGGTTTCCGCTCTCCCCGGCAACCCAAATCTGAAGAACTAGAGCCTCCAACCCCCTAGGAGGTCCCAGAAAGCCCTCTGGCCCCAGTGAGAGAAGCTTAAGTGACAGACATCCCATCAGGCACAAGGGTCCCGTCTCCTGCCAGACACCCCCTCCTCCTAGCTCCTCCTTGGCCAGGCAAAGGTGCCCAAGGGCGTCGGCAGCAGGCTTGGCAGCACAAGTAAATGGGGGAAGGCCAGTGGGGCCATGTGGGATGGGGGTCCTGTCCCCAAAGTGCTGGGTCTTAGAGGTACAGGGTGGGCTTACTAGGGTGGGATGGGCACCAGGAGGCATTGCATGTGCAGGGGCGCGTGTGGAGGAGGAGGAAGTGGGGTATGAGTGCCTGCGTCCATGTCCCCTCCCTCCCCACACTGGCACCTGCCTTGGGTCTGACTGTTGAGCAGCTGCGAGACACAAGAGTCGGCCGACAGATGCTACGGCCAGGCTTTTGTCTGAGTGAGAGAAAAATCACACCCTCCCCTTTAGCCCCTGCGGCGGCTGAAGATGGGGGTTTACCCATCTCTCCCTCTGTCTCCATCTCCAACTCTGGAAAGCAACAAGGGCCTTCCTCCTGACCCCCAGCTTCTGGGAATTGGAAGGTGATGGGGACGATGCAGGAAGGTGAAGGTTTGGGCTGGGGAGCTTTGCCCAAAATGTGTGATAAACTCCCAGAACCCACCTATGTCAGGGCGTGGTGGTGTTGGCAGGGGATGGGGGGATTCTGTCATGTCAACCTAATGCAGCTGGAAAAGGGCTGAGCCAGCAGGCAGGAAATCAGGCTTGTAGTTCTATCTCTGCCACTCCTCTGTGGCCTCACTGTTCTCATCTGTAAAACGGGGGAAGCAATTGTTCAAATATAATGACAAATATAAACGACAAATACAATGTTGAATAACATGAATAACTGGTTTTTAGACATGTATCTGACCAATCAGGCAAGAACTGACTAGTTGTGACTATATCTCACCTGCTATGGGTTTGGGCTCAGCCTGGGGGGCTCCTGAGGCCTGGTCTTTCTGCAGGAAATAATCCCCAGAGAGTAAGTAGCCTCTTCTGGGCTGGAATACTCCAGAGACAGGATAGGAAACAGGAGTCCTCCAAGGAAAACTGCTGTGGATAACCAGTCTGGGCCCTGTTACAGGCAGAACACGTACCCCATCCCACATTTTTCTGCAGTGGAGGACTTAGCCAGAGGGTTGAAAGAGCAAGGGAGTCCGGGAAATGTAACTTTGGATCAAATAAGAGAAGTAAAAGCCACCTAGGGAAGTTTAGAGGGCATGGATAGGTACCCTACTGTTCTCCAATATTGGCAAGCTGGTGTGTACATTGGGACATGAACCCTATCCATTCTGATAGTGGGACTTTGGCTATCATTGATCTCACATTGGGACACTGACTGTCACACCCATTGTTGTATATCATTGCTTCCCATTGATCCTGATATGGGACATTGATTCCCTTTAACCAACTCTGAATTGAGGCATTGATCTCTACATTGGGATGTTGATTCCCTTCCCCATTCCTATGGTGGGACATTGATTCCTCTCAACCGACTCTATTGGGACATTGATTCCCACATGGGACACTGATTACCAGATTACATGGATCAACCAAACCTTCACTGGGGTATTGATCCCTACATTGGAATGTGGACTCCTTTCCCCTCCAACTCTGGATTGAGACATTGATCCCACATTAGGATGTCGATTTATTCTTCTCTCTCAGTATCTGGACATTCTCCACCACCCAACCCTGAATAAAAGATACTGCTTTTTATTTCAGGGTCCATCCATTCTATCAACCATTCATTTGTTACATCTACTGTGTGTCCGTTTTTGTGCTAATGATTAGGATCTCTGCTTTTCTTTCTCTTCCTACTGTCAGTCCCCATGTGAAGACCCCAATTCCCCTTCAGTATTCGTGGCTGAAAACAGACCCAGGTTCCTGCATCCACCACCCTATTCTTCTGCCAATGACTTCAGTTCAGCTCAGTGGTCACCAGTCAGGTGAAGAGAGCCTAATGAAGTTGGGGGCCATGCGTAGCATATTGGAAAGAGCACAGACTCTGGAGTCTTTAGTTGGAATCCTAGATTTCACCCAATACTCGCCTCAGTTTCCTCATCTTTCAAGTGGGGATAAGGACACTGACTTTTCAGGTTTTCTGTGTAGATTAAAGGTGAGAATATAGATGTGAGAGCACTGAACGGGGACCTGAAGCATAGAGACGGCAGTACTTTCATACCAAGGCTTTCCTTTCACTCCTTTCCTTCCCCCTTAGCCCAGGGAGATGGCTCTTAAGTTCACACATCCATGTGCACATCCATGTGTACCCCCGGACCCCCATACAGCTGATGTGGCCGAGACCCTCCCTTTCCCCAAATCCACCACTGGCATCGTCCCTCATGAAGTAGGGCCCTCACAAAATTCCAGATCTCTCTCTCATTTAAAAAAATCCATATTCTATAGATAGCGAAGAGGAGAACAACTTTTCCACCCCAAGCCTGTGTGTAATTACATATTTTGGCCGCGTGCTGGGCCTGGGATAAATCTGTATGGTAATGCAGGCCAGGGGCTTATGATGTAGGCACACATGCTAATTTTTAAACCACAAAATCGCGGCTGTTTTTCATTTTCATTTCCAACAACACTGGCGGAGATTAGGTCCCATTAAGCACCATGGGGTCTGTCCTCCCCCTGGCCACCTGCGGGGCTCCTCATGGCTTTCATGGGCTTTTTGGGCCTGGCACTGAGGCAAACACAGCCTTCCTAATTGTAGGGCAAAGCTCTGCCCAGGAGGTGGTGCCCAGGTTGGCAGACCAAGGCTGTCTACTCCCCTTACTCCTACCAGAACTAGGGCCAGGTCTCACTCCACCTGGGGAGGGGGGACTTGGAGCCCACAGGACCCACAGGGATTGAGATTTCCAGACTGATCCTCTCCTCATGGGAAGGGAAAGTCGGCTGCCCTCTCCAAAGCCCAGAGGCTGTCCTCAGGACCCTGAAGAGTGAGGGCTTGGGTCACTGATTCCTTCAGTCTTAGCCCAGTCCCCTCCTGATGTGTGGCCTTGTGCAAGTCACTTCCCTTCCCTGGGCGTTCGATTTCCATGTGTCAAATCCATGAGAGTGCAGATGAGACGATCTGGACCATTCCTTCCGGTTCTGACGATCTGCATTCTAGTGCCCTGCTTCTCCCTAAAGGGATGACAGTGACTAACACGGATTACACGTGGACTATGTGTTGCACTAAAAATGTTCACCGTCTCATTTGCTCTTCCCCTTGACTCCCTGAAGTAGCAGAATGGTAAACAGCAACTTCCATATTCATCTTTCACTGGCCAGATGATCTGTTTTCTCATCAGTACAATGAGAGTGTGATTGATAACTGTACTACTGATAAGGTATTTCTGATCAAATGAGTTGGCACACAGTGTACAAGACTCTTAGACCGGCGCCAGGCACGTGGTCAGCATCATATAGATATGCTGGGTGTCACTATTATTTTACAGAGAAGGAGACGGAAGCTCAGAAGAGGATGAGTGACTCACTCAAGGCCACACTATTGGAACTCAAACTGGACCCCAGGCCCCCATTAGCTCCTTGACTGATGCTTTGTCCCAGTCAGGAATAGTAAAGAAGAAGCAGGGGCAGATCCTCTATCTTCCTTAGTCCTCATTCCTGGGCACTGAACAAAAATGGCGGCAGAGATGCTGGGATAAGCCCAAGGGTCTGAGAGACCCACCGAATGGGGCTCTGGCCTGGTCGCCACCCCAACCTTGACTCTCTGGAGTCCTCGGGCCCAAGGGAGTCAGCCCAGACTCAGCCTGATGCTGGGGTCTGGCAGACCCTCTGCTCGTGTCAGGAGACAGGAAGGCGGGGAGGGGCTGGGGAGGAGGAGCTGGCTCAGCCCCCTTCCATTCTCCCTCCATCTGCACCCAGAAGCAGCCGAGCGTGGCCCAGGCCACCCCTCCCACCCCGCCCCCTCGGCATTCTCCCCTCCTGGGCGAGGGCTGCCCTGTCTCTGGGGGGAACCTGGTCTGTGCTCAATTTCATGCCACTTAATTCCCAAGTCTGCCCGTGAAAATGGCGACAAATCGGCCCCAACTGCCCAAATGTCCCGTCCCATCTCCGACGTCTCTCTGTACCCTCTCCTCCTCTGCCAGCCCCTCACCCATCAGACTGGAGACGGAGCGTCTGGGGAGCCAGCGAGCTGAGAGGGCCTTATTGCTACCTCAGACTTGCAAGGGGCTCTCTTCCCTGATCCCCAACACGCATCCCTTCTCCACCAGGGCCAAAGCTAGAGGCGACCCACTGCGTGCTCCCTCAAGTGCACGGCAATGTCTGGGCACTGTTTCATCTTGAAATTTAGTGTTACTGCAGAATGCTTTTTTCTTATACTTATTTGTTTCTTCTCTTTTAAGAACAACTTATGTTTTGAGTAGCTAACATATTCACATGATTCAAATTTCAAAAAACATAAAAGGGAGAGTGAAATGGCTCCCTCCCATGCTTGCATGCGTCCCTGGGAGGCTCCCACAGCCCCCAGTTCCCATTGCAAAGGCAACCAACATCCCCAGATGCTCGGGTATTCTTGGGTATCTGTTCTGCAAAAATAAGCAAACACATACAGTCTTTGCTGCCTTTTCCACAAGTGGTGATACCTGCCAATCTGCATGTTGCCGTTTCCTCACTATGCCTCAGTGACCTGTCTCTTTTTCCACCCTTACCTCCCCCCCAACACACAGGGGCTATTTGAACTTCTCCTCCTCTCCCTCCATCTGCCCATCATAAAGGTTTTGAAGCCATACAGACCAGAGTCCAATCCTACCTGTGCTGATTACTCTCTGGGTGACTTTAACAAGGTGAATTTCTTTGTGGACCTCAATCTCCAAATCAGTAAAATGGGACTATTCATGTATACCCACTTCACAAGACTACTGGGGGTGGGCTGGTAATAAAGAAGATAAAGTGCCAGGAGGTGAAGCATAACTGCTCGTCACTTTCCCCTTTCTCTCTGTCCTCCCATCAAATGAATGCTCACTCATCCTTGAGCTGAGCAGGGGGACAGAGTCAGATATGGAGGTAAAGAAGCCTCCTACTCAAAAAGAGCATAAAGTCATCAGTGGCAAAAGCTGGATCAGAATAGAATCGATCCACTTGGCAAGTGGTGGCGGCAAGAGGAAGCAGAGCCGGAGTTTTAGGAGAGATAAAGGAGAAAGGGAAAAGGGGTGTGAGAGGGTAGCAACCTATTAGACTTCAGGGCAATACAAGACTAAAGATGATTTTGAAAGAGGTATTTATTTATTTATTTATTTAGGATTTTATTTTAAAGTAATCTTTGCACCCAATGTGGGGCTTGAACTCACAACCCTGAGATTAAGAGCCACACACCCCTCCGACTGAGCCAGCCAGGCACGCTGATTTTGAGAGAGTTTTGCTGTCTGCTGTGCTATGTAATTTCCTTCCCCACTTTGCTGCTTGTCCAAGAGAGTTCTGTAAAGACTTTGTTGCAAATTAGTGCTTTCTGGATGATAGAAAGATGAGGAGGGTAAGTGGAGGGGGGAAGGGAGAATGCATACAGGCTGTGACTCTCAGTTCCTATTCTGAGCAGCCCATGTGATGGACAATGGTCATGTGTTCACAGCAACATGATTCCCAGGGAGTCCCCAGATTTGGATAAGCCACCTCCCCAGCCCCTGCTCCCCAAATTTGTAGTTTATGAAGCCCTAAGATTTCTAATTGGCACATCTACTAAGGACATATCAGGAATACTCCCTCCCAGTGGTTTTGGCACAGACAGGAGGGGATGGGTATTGGGTGTGATTCTCTACCAGCCTCTTTCTTTCTCTCCCTCTCAAGAAAGCTATCAGGAAGTAGGTAAGCTAGGTACTCCTAGATAAAAATGGCCTCATTTTATTCCTTTCAACAATCTTGTGATGTCCCCATTTTAATTTCAGTTTCCAATAGTTTATAGTTAGCATGTAGAAATACAATTCATTTTTGTAAATTGACTTTGAATCCATCAGCTTTACTACAGTTATTAGTTCTAGTAGCTTTTGTGTGTGTGTGTGTGGGAGAGGGTTGATTCTTTGGGTTTTCTGTGAGGATGATCATGTCTGAATAAAGGTGGTTTTTCTTTTTCCTTTCCAATCTATATGTCTTTTATTTCTTCTTGTCCTATTGCACTGGCCAGGATCTCCAGTACAGCGTGGGATATAAGTGGTAAGAACAGACATCCTTGCCTTGTTCCTGATATTAGGGGGAAAAATGTTCCCATTTTGTAGTTGAGAAAATCAAGTTGCGGATGTTCAGTAACAAGCCCAAGGACCCCCGGGCAGTCAGGAACAATGCCAAAATCAGAACCCAGATCTACCTGGCTCCAAACCTTGTGCTCTTTCTACTGCTCTAAGCTTTGCAAGCACTAGTAAAGTGCTGTACAAATATGTGGAATTATAATTTCCTCTTTGTAGCCCTCAGTTCCCTGCCCAGGGACCATAGCAGTTGCTTGGTGGAAATTTGCTCTCTGATTGGAAGTGAGGCACAAGTAGACAGCAACATGGGGCGATCTCCCACCTTGATTGGGGGTGCACAATGGAGTTGGGGTGGGAGAATTTCAATTCCTCTCCAGAGGTTCACTTCAAGAGGAATGGTCCCTTGGGTGAGCGGAAAGGGTATTTCTCTGAGACAAATGACGGACTCAGTGTAGAAGATGTTGACGGTGTGGGGGTACCCCTGGATCTTTGAAGAACAGGTGGTAGACAAAAATGAAGGCTGTGGAGACAGACTTCCTAGGCTTGAAGCCCAGTTTCACCACCTGCCAGCCAAGTGACCTTGGGCAAGTTACTCAGCCTCTCTGTGCTTTTAGTCTCATCTGTGAAACAGATAATTGCATTTGTACCTCGTAAACTCAGTGTGAGGGTTACGTGAGTTAATACACAGTAAATGCCCTTGGTGAGTGCAATACAAGGGTGAGCAACTATTATTTTTATTGTCACAGGACTATTGGTGGAAAGACCTCCAGAAGCCACCAGAAATGATTCTTCCTCCCTCTTTGAACACACACACAAACACATACACACACACGCACACACATGCACGTCCTGCTTCAAATTGCTACACATAACTGTATTTAGAGAAAGCTGTGTCACAGGTGGCCAAGTTACTTAACCTCTCGGAGCCTGTTTCTTCAGATACCGATTGAGATACGGAGCCCTAGCTCATGTGGTGATGAGATAGCCAGCTAAGGCGTGGGAAAGCACTGTAAACATTTGGTAATGGCAACTTCCAAGTGCCTCCTCTCTTTGAGGCAACTAGGAGAGCTTAATCCGAATGAACCCAGGTAGGCCCATTTCCAAAGTCTGGATTTTTATTTTCTCACAGTTCTCCTCCTGGGACCGAGGGGCCTGAGCCACAGCATCTGGGTACAGGTGCCCCCCGCCCCAGGCATCCCCTCCCAGGCCCTCCCCTGGGTGAGGGGCTGCCCTTCGGTCGCTCGCTTGTCCAGCCAAATGCGGGCGGGCAGCGGGCGGCTTTGGTGCATGAGGCAGATGGGACCTTCACAAAAGCCCCACACCTCTCCAAGCTGGTCCCCCCCACACGCCTGATTACCCCCCAATACCCAAGTTACCATTGATACAGTGGTGCCGGGTGATTCAATTAGTGCAGCCGGCATGAAGGCAACAGCACAAAGAGCTGGGGTAGTTAGAAACTCATTTTCTTTTGATTATTATAGCATCTCACACGTGGAAGCAGAAAATTATAGGCTCATGTGTCTTTGCTTAATATCCTCTGGGGCCAGATTTGTCGTCATGTTGAAGTTAGCTGTCAGAATTGACAAAATCATGTGGAGTTGATGGATTTACAGTGCCTGGGCCCAGCCAAGCTGGAGAGGTGTAGCCCCGCACAGATACACAGATATATAGACATGCACACAGACGCTCAGAGACACACAGATACTCACACTCGCACACGCTCATACACCCTGCTCAGACACAAAGATACACACCCCCTACATTCCAGATGCTGAGAAGCAGACACTCTCACAGTGTGCACAGATATACACAGATATACACACTTCCCCACATACTGAAACACACCCGTCAGATCCACACAGAGATCCATGCACACCGCAAATACTGATACACCTACACGGATGCACACAAATATACATATCCCACACACTGCCATACACTCAGCCAGCCTTACATAGGATGTACATCCCCCACATACTGCTACAACCCAAGCAGCCACACACACACACACACACACACGCACTCATACTGTGCACCACATAAACTGATAAGCGGATACACTTGGTGGCATGCACACACTCACCCTCCAAGCTATTAAGTGCACCCAGACACACACTCACACATTCATACCCTCCCACATACTGATACATACCTACCCAGACACACAGCTGCTACAGCCATCCGCACTGATAGGCACCCATATCCTTGCACCCCTGTACACCTGGATGCACATCCAAACAGATGCACACACACAGAGGCACATACACACGTGTTGATTTATCCCAAATAGTCTTCCTCTGTGCTAGTACACACTCACCTGGACACACATTCAGATCTGCACACCCACACTGCAGACACACGCTCACACCCATACGTACTGACACACACTTATTGAAACCTGCGAACACAAGCACATATGCATATACTATACGCTCCCATTCAGAAACATGTGTACGCAGAGACACCTCCCGATTCACACACACATATCCCGACCCATACATCAAAGATAGGTAGGCACACACAGAGCAAGGGACACACAGAAATCTACAACATGCACAGGCACAAAGTCACAGGGACACACTGAGACACGTACACAGGTGCCCAGACAAGTGCCCGGCACACATGGACAGGAGAGAGAGAGACAATATAGACTCACAGACACCTTAACAGAGAAGTTCACATTAACAGAGACACGTGAGCGTGAACACAGCAGGCAGCTTCCAGCTTCCATCTCTGTAGACCCCTATTCCTCCCCTTTCTTTCTCTGTCTCTCCTCACACCCATCCTTGCTGGCCCTGGCTGGGCAGGGAGCAATATGGAGATAGAAACAAAGATAGGGTGAGAACTGGGACACCCCTCACTTCTGCTTGGTGAGTAGATCAGGGAATGGGTGTCAGCCCCGTTTGGCCCCTCATGTAGGGCAAATTCCGGGGAGAGCAAAGGAAGGCTGCTGGTGCTGGAAGTTTCCTTGGAGATGGCTCAGACCCACTGCCTCTCTTTACAGAGGGAAATTCAAGGGTCCCATCCCTGCTCACCAACAGGTAATGGGGCATCCGTTGTGGGAGTGGTACTGAGGGCCACATTCCAAGTTTCTTGGGGAGGGCCGAGGAGATCTGCCCTAGTGGGGCCCTGCGGCAGAGGCTGGAGAGGTGTAGGCCCGCACAGATACACAGATATATAGACATGCACACAGACACTCAGAGACACACAGATACTCACACTTGCACATGCTCATACACTCTGCTCAGACACAAAGATGTCCTGGCCCAGACAGGCTTGGGTCAGGCCCTGGCACATTATTTGGGAAGTACTGGGTTAATGTCGGCATTGGTGTCACACCAACAAAATGGAAGAGGAGCCTGGTCTCTGGGCTCCTGAAGGTGGGAGTAAAGAGTTCTAGAATCCTTGAGCCTTGGCTTAGCCAGCCTCCATCCATCCCTTCATAAGGGGAAAATTTACTCTGTCTGAACTCCAGGCCACACACATGCTACCTGACCTCATCTCCTACTCTTGGCAACCCTGGAAGTTGGTCTTATCCTACCTCTTTGGCCAAGGAGGAAACTATCTGACACTCATAGGAGGAATACGACTTGCCCAAGATCACAGAGTTAATGAAATGAGATCTGAACCCAGGACCACCTGGCTTCCAAGCCCTTGCTCACTCGCCTCCACCATGTGAGGTCGGCCTAGTTCAGACATAGTGGGTAGGGAGGGACTCCCTGGCTTCATCAGGCATTAAGGCCCAGGGTCCAGCCATGAACTTCCTTGGGTGAGGTCACCCAGGGGGTGGGAGGCAATGGCTAGGTGGAAAGCCTGGACTTTGGGGGTCAGACCAAGCTGGGTTTGAATCCTGACTCAAATTTGGGCAAATCACTTTGCCTCTCTGAGCCTAACTTCCCATCTTCCTAACTTCAAATGGAAATGATAATATCTCCACTTAAGGGCCAAACAGAATATATATATATATATATTCACCCACATATATGGCTTAGATATAATAAGCACTTGTTTCAGCAGTTACCATCAAGGCTCCCCAGGTAGTCCAAGGGCACTGTCCTCCCCCTCCCCATTCTGGGTTACTCACTCCATCTTCTATCCCTCCACACCTCTTCCATGTCCCCCACCCTGGCCCCAGCCCAGGTCTGTGGCCTCCGAGTGCCCTGGAGACTGGGAATGCTCAACCCTGCCTACACTTTAGAATAGTCACCAGAACCCCTGAGCCGGGTCCTCTGAAGTGTGGCCTGTGGACCGACAGGCTCAGCATCACCTGGGAGCTTGTTATGAACGCAGACCCTCACCCCAGACCCTCTGAATCAGAATCTGCATCTTAAGAGGATCACCAGTGATTTGTACTCATCTTGAAGCTTGAGAAGCCCTGCTCTGGGGCACTCTCGTTTGAGAGAAGAGCCAGCCGAGGTCCAGGGAGTCACAATGGACATGGCAGGATCAAGGCTCTCATTAAGGTCTTCACTGGCCAGTGCCTTACTGACAAAACCTTTTTTTCCAGAAGAGGCCATCAGGGAGCGAGTGTCTCAGGCCAACTTCTCCCAGTGGGAATCCTGGTCAGCACATCCCCAAGTGCCCATCTCTGGGTCCTCGCCTCCACCATCTCGGTCTGGTCTTGAAGGTATGCTAATCAGCATGGGAGTCCCCCTTGCACAGAATTATCATATATGAGCCGCTCTTCATCTCAGGATAATTTTCTCATCTGCATAATCGTATTTGACTTCCTTATGGATGTAAAAACCCCCTTACCTTGGGCAAGTTAATCTTCATTGATTGAATATCAAATTCATTCGAATGTGGGAGAAGAGGCTTTTCCTTCTCAGCAGCGGAGCTGGGCTGAAAGCCTTGCTCAGCTGGGGGCCGAGGGGGGTTAGCTTTGTCTCTGTCCTTGCCCAGCTGCTTGAGGGACCCTTCCCTTCCGACCCACTTTCCCTGTGGCGGCATCTTCGTGGCTTCTGATCATTCTTCCTCTCTCTCGTTCTTTCTGTGTTTTATCTCCATCTTTGTATTTCTGTTGTGTCCCTTACTGTCTCAATCTTTTGGTTCTGTTTTTTTTTTCTTCTATCTTACCTCAATTTCCTATCCTTCCTGGTTTCTCTCTTTCCCTTCTCTTCCCTCCCCTCCCCCTCTCCTGCTTCTCTTGGGTCTCAGATTCTCCCTTTACCTGAAACTCCAAGTGTCTCTGCCATGTCCCCACCCACAGTTTGGTGAAAGAAAAAATAAATCCTACCAATAAGGTATGTTCCAGATGTTCACAACCATCCTGTGATTTGGGTAGGATTTTCCCATTCTACAGACAAGGACATGGTAACACATCCAAGTCCCAAAGATAGTGGAGGGATCAGGATTCGAACCCAGGTCTGCCTAACCCTGCAGGCAGCTCCCAGCAAGCTTGGAAGCAGATGAATGAATCGGCTTAATGTGTCTACAACTTGTCACTGCTCCTCAGGCTTATGTTATTTTGAGTGTTTAGCAAACCATTTGGTACATAAAAAGTATCCAACACATGCTAGACTGCTTATCACCATCATTGTGGCTATTCAAAGTCAGGCCAGGGTTCAAATTCTCGCTCAGGTGCATGAAATCGCTGTGACCTTGGACATTTGGCCTCTCGGAGCCTCAGCTGACTCATCTATAATAAGTCACAATAATAGTAACTGCATAAGGGCTACTATAAGGACTCAGTAGCCAAGTACATAAGCTCAGTGCCAACTACATAGTAGGAGCTCAGGAAATGTTAGCAACTGCTTTCACATTATTACTGTCATTAACATTACTATTATCACTGGTGTTACTCTCATCATCATGATCTCTGAGTGCCTAGCACCTAGTAGGTGCTTGGTAAATATCAGCAAATGAATGGCTTTCTGTAGAAGTTCCTTTTATGACTTTATTACAGTTCCTGACTCTCTGACTTCATTTTTCCTATGTATTTTGCAGGGTAATTGTTAAGGGCTGGGCTCTGGAATGAGCAAGACATGGCTGTGCATCCCAGCTCTACCATCTGGTATGAGCATCTCTGAGTCTCTGTCCTTCTGTCTGTAGAATGGGATCATCAATAGCATACACCTCATCGGGTAGTGGGAGGCACGGGTAAGACTGGGATGGGGGTGGGAAGGGGTAGGAGCAGAGACAATAGGTGGGACCAAGCTGTGAAGGCCTTGAATGCCAGGCTAGGTGGTGGTTCTAACTGCTTCCTTTTTCCCAGACTGCCGGGAAGGGACCTTAGTCTGCGGGCTCTGCCTGCAAACTCTTTGAGACAAAGCCAGACTATAGTCATTCTACAGAGGCAGGAATGTGTCTTTTCTGGACTCCTCTCCCTCAGTTCTAACTGGAGCTGCAGTAGGAGGGAAGGGACGGCTATTTGCATTTCAGATCTGGGGCACAGGTGGAGTCAACTGCCTCACTTCTCACATATATCCTGACCCCAGACCAGCCTTTTCTGGCTGCTGCCCCTGGGAGCATGACCCAGGCTCTGACCTGTACCCAAGACTACTTTACATGAGCTAACTGATAATCATATGTAATATCATATACATATTACATGTTATAGATAAGGGAAATGAGGTCCAGAGAGGCAAAGCAACTTGCCTAGGATCACACAGCAATCAGTAGCAGAGCTGGCATTCGCAACAGACCTCTTGACTGCAGAGCCTACATTTGTACTCACGTATCACAGGGCCTAAAACTCCCTCCCAATTGCAACCTTTCCACCTTCGTCCCCAAAGCCCTTGGAGGATATTGTATGAAGTGCATTCTACGCGCTTTGCTGAGTTTCTACTGTGAACTGGACCAGGGTGTGCCTGCTACCTCCTTCAAAGCCCATGTAGCTCTCTGGGGCCGCCAGGACACCTTAGCAGACAGGCCATCCTACTCTGGGCCTCATGGAACCCCAGGATCATCAGAGGGGACCCTGGTGATCCAGTAAGCAACCAGACAGGGCAGGTGCAGGGACTCGCAGGCAAGTTAACCAGTCTGGGATAACACAGCTCAGACTGCTGGGGGCTCCTGACTCCCTCTGCCTTTCCACAGAGAGAAAGTACACATGCTCATCACTGCCCTCCAGCCAGCCTGTGGTCCCAGGAGGCAGGCATTGTTCCCTCTATCTTCCAAAAGAGAAAATGGCTATTCCCACAAGGCTCTTATCCAGTCTTTGCTCCTTGATGGAGAAAAAGGTCCACCCTCCATTCTTTTCCCTCCCTCTCCTCTCCCTGTCCTCTGGGGGAAGATGGACAGGTGGGGTGGTGGCTCCCCAACCTGGATGGTCATTTACCCTCCAAGGGGCTTCTATACTGACTGAAGTCATTCATCCGGGTGGGAGGCAATGTGGTGAATGACCGGAGCTGGTGACGGTTCTGGACAGGCCCTCCCCACTGAAGCCCTGCTGTGGTCCTCATAGCTGTGTGACCTTGTGCAAGCCACATTCCACATTCTCTCTGCCACCATCTGCCCCACCCATGCAATGGGTAGCAGATTCCCTCCTCCACGGGACTGGATGGTGAATCCAATCAGCTAGCCCATGCTTACCGAATGAATGCTCCAACCAATGCCCCCCACAAGCTCTCGGTTCCCTAGTGGAGCCTGTCCTCCTCCCTCGTGACCTCTGACCCCTCCTCCTCCGCTTCTCAATTCCTTCTCAGCAGGGGCTGTGTGTCCCTTCCCCCGATGAGGCCCAGGGGGCCCAGAGAAATTAGACCGAATCAAAGCAGAAAATGAGTTTTCATTCATCTTGGAATGATGCGAGAGGTTACGGGCAAGACAAATAGCGGCCTCCCTCCTTCCTTTATCACTGTCACTGCAATTAATAGGCTGTGGCCTTCGTTACCCAGGCCTCTGCTAAGGAGGGCGCAGGCCCCTGGGCGACACTAACGAGGGAGAGGAAGCAGACCCGTCTCCAGCCAAGTTCTGTCATGAGGCCATATGCTCACCTGGCCCTTCAAACTTGCTGTTGGGGCGCGGATGTGCCAAGGGTGTGCAGCAGCATGTGAGGCAGCCCCATAGGGCCACACCTCGGCCTCTGTGAGAGGGGAGGGGAACATTCGTTCCCGATACCCCATACCCCGGGAAGATATCCCTGGGAGTACCCGATACCCTGGGGAGCGCCTGCTGCGCTGCTGTGGTTTGGCCATCACTAAGGCCGGCTGTGCCCCTTGAGTGTTTCCAGTGTGGCAATTATGAGGCACGTGTGATTTCCACTTTATGCAACAACCTATGAACAAGGCATCTGGTGTCCGAGTTTTCTGATGAAGAACACTGGGATTCAGAGAAGTACAGCTACTTGTTTGAGGTCACACAGGATCTTGGAAGAAGAGCAGCCAGGATTTGAATGAACACAGGCCTGCTTGACCCCAAAGACCTGAAAGTCTCTGATTCTAGAATTATAGTAGGAAAAGAGCTGTGGAAACCAAGAGAGTTAGCAATAGCTCCCCACCCTGGCCCAGTCCTAGGGGCCTCAGACCATGGAGGGTCCTTGAAGTCATGACAGTCTTTAGCCTAAACCAAGTTTTTGTCATGCACCACAATGAAGGCCCTTTTTTCAAGTGTGAGTAGATGCCATGAAGATAATTCTTAAAAGGATTCCTGCAAAGGATTACTGAAAGTCTAGGAGGTTTGGCTCATTGGATATTTGCTTAATGAATACTGCATTACTTATCTATTGCTGTGAACAAACTCAGCCCCCCCCCCCCCCCAATTATTAGCTTAAAACCATAATAAAGTTTTAGTATCTTTCATAGTTTCTATGGGTCAGGAATTCAGGAGTGGCTTGGCTAGCAGTTATGGTTTAGGGGTTCTCATGAGGCTACAATCATATGTTGGCCTGGCCTGCATCCAGCTTAACTGGAGTTGGAAGATCTGTTTCCAAGATGGCGCTCTCACATGGTTGGCACGTTGGTGCTGGCTGTGGGCGGGAGGCCTCAGTTCCTCTTCATGTGGCGCTCTCCACAAGATGGCTCACAACATGGCAGCTAGCTTTCTCTAAGCTAGTGATCCGATGGAGCAAGGCAGAAGCCACAATGCCTTTTATGACCTAGCCTCAGAAGCCATACGCTGTCACCTCTGCTATACTGTATTGGTTGCAAAGACCACTCTGATTCATTGTGGGAGGGGACTACATTAAGAGTGTGAATACCAGCAGACAAGCACTGCTGGGGGTCATCTTGGAGGCTGGCTACCACAGATACTGTTGAAATCAAAAGAGCATTTTGTAGAGGTTGAAAGGGGATCCTCAAGGTTCAAAAAAAAGATCAGGTAAAACTTTACCTACAGTGTTAAAAATCAGGAGAATCTTTACCTTTGGGGGAGACCAGAATGGAGAAGAGTCCCAAGGGGGCCTCTGGGGAGCTGGTAAGGTGTTATTTCTTGATCACGATGCTGATCATATAAACATGTTTATTTGTGAAAATCCTTGAGTGTTGATGTGTGTACTCTTTTGTATGTACATGGTATTTCAATAAAAATGTCTCATCTTCTAGGAGAGAAAACGCTGGGGCTTAGAGAAGGGACTTGCTCAAGGGACCTTGGTGGGTCAGGGGTGAGCTCTTGGGCTGGCCGTGAGTATTCTGGCTCCTGGGGGATGGCCCTTTGTGGTCTCTGGTTGCAAGAGCTGCCTCCATAATAGGGCTAGGGCAGGGGGCTCCCTATCCTGTGCTTTCATGGCCCTTCCTCTCCCTAGCTCCCCTGGGGATGCTCCAGAACTGATGGGAGACTGTCGGGGTCCAACTCACACAGCCCCCTCCCAGCTCGCCCTCTGTGGGGCCTATTAAGGCACACTCTCTGCCCAGAGACTGACAGCCTCCATGTTCAGAGAAAGGGCGAGTCTCCCGAGAGGGCTGTGTCTGGAGGTGGGGAGGGGACAGGTGTTGGGGGTGTTGCTTTCTCTGTACACACCTCTGTTAGAACATGCCTCCCACCCAGATGACAAAGTCCCTCTCCTATGGCTGGACTTTGAGGCTTTTCGAAAAGGGCAGGCACCCAGCCTTTTTCAGCTCTGCGTGTCTTGTATCCATAAGCTCATCCACCCATCCATCCATCTAACAAATCTTTACTGAGCACCTATTATAGGCACTGGAGCTATGGCAATGAACACAATTGGCAAAATCCCTGCCTTCAGGGAACTAACACTCTAGTAAAGGGGAGACACAATAGGTAAAATATGGAGTATGGGGGTGGGGCATAGGAGTGTGTGTCTGTGTGTGCACGCGCATGTGTGCAGTTGTATCTGGGAAGACTTTATTGAGAAAATGACATCTAAGCAAAGACTTGAAGGAGGTGAGGGGGTGAGCCTAAGGTTATCAGCAGGAAGAGTATTCCGGGCAGAGGGAACAGCATGAACGGTGGCTCAGAGCAAGGGCAGGCCTGGCCAGTTAAGAATTAGCAAGGAGGCCGGCAAAGCCTGAGCAAGGTGAGCAAGGAGGAAGCAGTTTGTGGAGATCCTGCAACTCAGGTGGCCGTCGGACCTGGGTTTAAGTCTTGGTCCTGCAGCTCCCTAACTGGATGACCTAAGGGCTCTTGGTTGTAGTCAGGATAATACTATCTATCTGGCAGGGCCTTTTGAGGCTTAAACTCAACCACACCTTTACTTTACTTTACTTTAGTGACATGTCCATGAAGGGTGAACAATACAGACAGTCTTGTTGTACCCCCTGCACTGGACCATGAGCTTCATGAAGGCCAGGGATTTTGTCTGTTTTGTTCCCCATTAAATCCCTAGACCCAGCATAGTATCCTCAACAAGGACCTTCACAGACCTTATAATTAAACAAATAATGACAAGATACCATGAGGATACATATCTCGAAGAGGAAGTACAGGCAGCCAAAGGAGCTCTTAGCAAGAAAGCCTAACACGGACCCGGAGAATGGCAGGGAGGGCTTCCTGGAGGAAGCTACAGTTGAGATGTACTGATGAGTAAGAGTTAGCCAAGGAGTGTTCCAGGCAGAGGGAACAGCACATGTGAAAGCCCAAAGGCTGGAGAGAGCAAATCACTTTGAAGGATTTCAATACGGCAAGAAGAGAGCATTAGGAGAGACAAAGGGGCCGTGTGGTAGGGGGTTGTGATGCAAGAGGGAGGGGTGGGTGGATGGCTAGAACTTACGGAAGCAGAGTGCTACGTAATAAGGGCAGTAGAAGATCCTGGTAGCCTTTATGTACATAACACAGTACCTGGTACATAAAAGTGAGATGGAGGAGGAGGGAGGAAGAAGAAAGGAAGGAAACAAAAGTTGAACTAACCTTTCTCAGCAGCCCTGGCTGAAGCTCCTGCATAACCCCAAGGCTCCACAGGACTCCCTTGCCAGGCCAACAGAGCCCTCCTGGGCCTGGCTCCTTCTGTCTGTGCTCCTGGCCAGGCAGGGTGGGGTGGGGCAGACGGACCCCAGGGTCTCAGCAGTGGACACAACGTTCTGGTTCAGCGGAAGGACCTTAAACTCTGAGACAAGGGCACGGCAGTAAAGGATGATGTGGCCAAACCCCCCAGTTCTGCGGCGAGCAGACCCCAGGTGTGTGATCGGGAGCAGTTAAATTTCATCATTACCCTTTCTCCGATGGTGTTTTTTATAGTCTTTTTTACTACTGGCACTAAAGGTTCTGGACTCATCCTGGCGGAGTGGAGGACATCACTCGTAGGGCTGACTGCTCCATGATATAAAAAAATGACAAGTCCCAGCTTAATCTTTCTGATAACTGTGTTCTGCGCCCCCATCCATCTCCACCAAGGGGTTTGGGCGAAGCTGGAAGACAAGAGCATCCCAGCATTTAAGGATGAAAAATACAGTGCCCTTTTTTAAGCCCAGAGTGGAGCTCCCTGGCTTGGTGCTATTCTGGCAGGGATGGGGGGTAAGGTGGAGGGGAGTGAAAACAAATAGTGTCACCCCTGGGGCCCCGGATGGGGGGGATGGACAGTGGGTCCCACACAGTGGCGGGGAGTGTCAGTGTGAGCACGTATACTTGGAAGTGTGTGCGAGTCTTGTTTCCATCTGGGTGGCCCCTTACTTGTGCTTCTGAGTCTCTGTTCTTGAAGGTGTGTGGCTATGTTTTATGAGTGTCTGGATCTGGCGGCGAGTGCTCCTTGCTATTGATTCGATTCCCAGCTCTGCTCTAATGACCTGTGGAGACTTTTGTAAGTCATTCCTCCTTCCTGGGCCTTGGTTTCCTCATCTGCAAAATTGGTGAGTTGGGACCACAGGAACCCAATGTCATCAAACTGAGCACTTGCTAGCTGGATGTTCCTGGGCACATCACAACTCTCCCCTTCACTTCTGCCTTCCCATCCGTCCTGTGAGATCCTTGCTCAGGATGACCTCCCACGGTCTTTCAGTCCCAAGATGTGAAGACTTGGCTGGGGCACCAGAAAGACTCCTTCAGGCCCAGGTTTCCCTGGCCCAAAGCTAGATTTCCAGTTGCGGCTCAGACTTCTCTGCTTGTGCTGAGGAGATCAGCCACCTGTTTCCTCTCCAGAAATGGCCAGATGCAGGGGTGGACTTTGGGAATAGGGTGTAGAGGGCAAGCGCATAGGGTTTGGAGCCTTCTGACCTGGCCTTCAATTCCAGCTTTATTTACCAGTTACGTCTGTGACCTTCTGAGGCTCAGTTACCCTACACATGAAATGCAAACAAAGGAGACAATAGGCCTTTCCCATTGGATCAAATAAGCTGTACCTAATACGTGATAAACTCTCGGGAAATGCTGGTCGTTATAGATGTCTCTAGAATGAGGGCACCCCACTCCATGCCTTTAGGAGCACACCAACCCCCAAACAGAGCTTACCCTCTGCCACTGCCTAATCCTGTCTTAGCGGCCTTCACCTCCTGTGGAAGTCCAACAAAGGGGACAAATGGCCCTCTTGCAAAGAGATGCAAGAGAAAGAGGGGAGGGGAGGCTGAGTGGGGAGACTGGCTGCCAGAGGACTGCTTTGTCCCGGAAGGGGCCAAACATTTGTCGTTAATAAGAGTGAGAGGGGGAAAAAAAACCTGCGAGAAGCTCCCACCTGGGCCAGGCAGATGCAGCCCCACACAATCCCTTTATCACCAGCAACGTGGTTTGGAGAACAAGATGACAGGCTGATAGGCCTCGGTTATCTGGGGCAGGCAGTGTTTATCTGGAAAGCTTCCGCAGGCCAGGGGCCCCACTGGTGTGTGTGTTATCTGGGCCAGAGCGGCTGGGGACTTGGGGCCCCCTCCCTGAAAGGGCAGCTTCAGGATGGCAAGGGACAGGGGCACTGAGGATCTCTTGTGTGGCTGGGAAGATTTATGGTCAAGAATGGCCGGGGCCCTTGGGCATCCGGGGCTTGGGCTTGGGCTTGGGTAAACATGTCCCAGGGATGTGGGGCCACCCCCACCGCAATGGGTATCAGTGCAGGAGCCCTTGTCAGGCATAGACAGTGATCTCATTCACTCAGTTGGCAGGAGTATTCATCCCATTTTACAGACACTGAGGCCTGGACAGTTTATGCCTGGCCAGAAAATGGCAGAACCAGAGGCTGAACTCTGGTCTGCGTGATTTCCAAAAGCACGAACCCCTAGAACACATCCTATGGACCCCAACCCCTGGCAAAGGAGTGACACTTATTCTCCAAGATGGTTTGGGTCTGTTCACTCCGTTGATCCCACACTGGCCTGGGGGATAGGGAGTTGTTCCCATTTTACAGACAAGAAAACAGAAACCTAGAGAGAATATAGATCTCTGGCCAAGGTCACCCATGTTAGGGCACAGCTGGGACTTTAAACCCAGCCTCCTGGCTCTGAGGGGGTAACATTCTCGAGGCCCTAACAAGGAGGGCTCCCCCTCTCCTCTGACCTGCTGAGACACTTACCATGTGCACCACCCACGTGGCCCTTGCCTGGTTGCTGCCCTTACAAACAGCCTTGGTCAAAAGCAATAAAGTTCTGACTTGGACAGATCAGGCCTTGTGTTGCTGCTATTGTTGTACATGTGGCCCACCTCTCCTGCTGACCAGAGGGTCCCTGAGGGCAAGAACCAGGTGGTTGTATATTTCTGTGGCTTCCCTGCTGACATGCTGAGGATGTTTGGTGAGCAAATGCTCAAACTTGGACCTGAGGCTGAAGCTTGGCACATGGGGTGGGAAGAAGCACGGGGGATAAGCACGACTGGGGAAGTTGGCACCTCACAAAGTTAAACCCTGCCCCATCCCCAGCAGGAGCCCTGCTCATTCCCTGCTGTCCCATATTTGGTGACTGGCACTGTAGCCACACCTTGTTCCCCTTGGCACTTCCTGCTCCCTCACCCCACTGACCAGTCACTGCCAAGTCCTGTTGAGTCTGCATCTTACACATGCTTTTTAGACCAGGTCACTGAGGCTGCCATCCCAGACTACTGTAACAGCCTCCTAACTGGCCTCCCCACCTCCAGTCTGCTCTCTGTTGTAATCAGAGTGGTCTTTTTCAAATACAAACCTGAACTTGTCCCTCCTCTGCTTAAACCTTCCAGGGCCTCCAAGGTCTTCAAAATGAAGTTGAGATGACTTGATTTCCCTGTGTTCTGGCTCCGCCCACCACTCCAGCCTTACTTCCCGCCGCTCCTGATCACACTGAGCCCTGGGTTCTCCAGGACGCCCCTCCTTGCTGGGCCTTTGCAAGTGCCGATCTCTGTCAGGAACACCCCTCCTTGCCCTTGTTCCCTTCAAGGCTGGCTCTTCCTCATCCTCCTGATCTCAGTTTGGTGTTGCTTCCTCCAGGAAGCCTCCCCTGACTCTTCCCAAGTTCGGTGCCCACTGGTCCATGTAAGTTTTTGTACGCACCTGTCACAGCTCTTACAACGTGGACTGGGGATTGCCTGTAAACTTGCCTTCTGTCTCTTCCGTTAGACTGTAAGCTCCGTGAAGGCAAGGCCTGTGTTCTGGTTTTCTGAGGCCCTTTCTCAGGGAACGGTTGTGAAGAAACAAGCACTTGATGACATCCTCTGTCTTCCTGGATTCCTTCAAGTTCTCAGAGGGACTTGGGCAGAGAGCTGCCGGGGATAAGGAACAGAGGTCATAGAGCCCACTCAGACTGTTGTTTTTTTTTTTTAACTTGGTCATTTGCCTTTTAATGTTTGTGACATACGTTTTAAACTTTTAACTTTTATTTTAAAAATGAAATAGATACGTACAAAAAATGCAAATAGTATACGCATACTGTTTGAATAATGGTAATAATACAAGTAACCCTGTACTCATATCCCAGTTTAAGAAGAATATAGTTCCAGAACTTTCAAAGCCTGAATGAGCTCCTACCCATACCACATTTCCCCTTCTCGCCAAACGTAACCAATTTCCCTAATTTTGTTCTTTTCTTTATAGTTTTGTCACATAAGGTCAAGTCCTAAACAATGTATTATTTGATTTCATGTATTTTTGAACTATGTACAATGGAAATCATACCTTGGGAATTCTTTTGTGACTTCCTTGTTTTTTAACTCAACATTATCTACTAAAAGTCACTCATGTTGATGCATCCTTTTTATTTTTATTTTTTAAATTTTTAAAAAATTATTTATTGATTGATTTTGAGAGAGACAGAGTGTGAGTTGGGGAGGGGTAGAGACAGAGAGAGAGAATCCTAAGCAGGCACCGCACTGCCAGCTCAAATACTGATGCAGGACTTGAACTCACGAACCATGAGATCATGATCTGAGCCAAGACTGAGTCGGATGTTTAATCGACTGAGCCACGCCGGCACCCCGATACATCTTTTTTAAAGTATGCGTGGTATTCTGTTTGGCCATATCTCAATTTGTGTATTCATTCTTTGGTTGTTTCCAGTTTTTTGCTATTTCAACCTGGCTTGTTCTTAACGATTATCTTCCCCACCCATTCCTGGGATCTGTCCTATCTTGTGCACATCTACCCACCCCCGGCTGCCACACTGCAGCCTACCCCCCAGAGGTGGAGCATGGGGGACAAGGCTGCCCCCGGTCAGGGTTGCCTCTACAGAAACCCTAAAGTCACTCATCAGACAGGGTGTGGTTGCCTGAGTCCCAGGGGCCTCCTGGAGGAGGTCTGGGGCTGTAGGGCTGGCTGAGTGCTCACCAGGCCTCCCCTTCTCAGCATCCCCTGGTTCCAGCCTCATAAGCTGCTGCACTGCCCTCCCCCGCACCCCCCCCCCCCCCGGCCCCCCGGCATTTGCCTGGGCCCTGGCCCTCCCGGCCCTCTCCAACTGCCGGGCCCTGGCAGAGGGCGTGGGACCGTGCATCCTGGTGTGTGTATCCAGCTGTTGCTTGCCACAGCTGGCTGCATTGGGCTCTGCCCTCCCCACTAGCCCCAATGCCTGAGATTGGAAGAGGGCAAACAGAACCTGGGGAGGTTTCTGGCTGGGGACAGGACACGTTTGTTCAGTTCCAGGCTCAGACTGAAGGCATCCCCTCTGTCCCTCTTTCTTGAATTCCTGAGCTCCAGCTCTTCTGGCTGCCTTCACTCAGGACCGTGAGAGGGGGCACCAATCAACCCTTCTGGGGCCTCCGTTTTCTCTTCTGGACAATGAAGTATAGGCTGCTTCAGGAAGGCTCTCACCTCACGGGGAAAGGCCTTGACAGGCCAGAGAGGGTGTCCTCACTCCACTGAGCAGCTCCTGGGAGTCGTGGGAAAGGCTGGTGGGGGGCCAGGCCTGGACGCCTGCTTGAGGAGATTATGCCTGTGCAGGGTAGGGGAGCAGTCAGAGGCAGAGAGGCTGCAGGGAGGAGGCTGTGGGAAAAGTCTAGAGGGGAGGGAAACCCAGAGCACCTGCCCAGGCTGCAGTGTGGAGGACCCTTCCCTCAGGCAGGGCTGAGGCGGGACTGCTCTGGGCCTGTAAATGGCACCGTCCTCCATGAACCAGCAGGGCCAAGAGCCTCCACACTGGCAGGTCAGAGTAACTGAGTGGCCCAGGTATATGGAATGCCTGTGTTCCATGCCTTGTCTGGCACTTTGCAGGTATTAACTCATTTTTAACCTTCACAATCCCCCTCTGAGGCAGACACTATTGTCATCACCCTCATTTTATAGATAAGGAAAAGTGAGGTACAGAGAGGCGAAGTTGCTGCCCAAGAGCACACAGCCGAACTCCCAGGAGAAGAGCCTGCATTCAAACTTGGCTCTCTGGCTCCAGAGCACTCCTCCAACTTCTGTGTCCAGGAAATCCAGAGAAAGACACCTCAGGGCACCTGTCTCCTTAAATACCTTCTCCACGTCCTACAGAAGAGGGAAGCAGAGCTCAGAGTAGTTAAGTAACTTGCCCACCCAAGTCTAATCCCAGTAGATCCGACTTCAAAGCCATATGTAAATCCTGTACTGCTTGCGGTACCCTGGGAAGGTTACCCTGGGGCAATACCGTGGCATTTATGACCTAAAGGTCAGGGTCAAAGCTTTCTTCAGGAGGGGCAAGTTTTCTCTGGCAAAGGTTCCTCAGCCAGCTGGACTAAGGTTACCAGAAACACATAGAACATATACGTGTGTGGGTGTGTGTGCATGTATGAAGGTATATATGCACCTCATCTTTTGGGCATCAGATAGCCATCAACCAGGAGCCCCAGGTAAGGGGAAGACAGGGTTAGATATAGAACACTGGACTACAATGGCTGCCAGACTTCCACTTACATGGTCATGAGAGCTTGGGCAAGTGGCTTCTCTTCTCTGACCCTCAGTTTTGTCATCTAAAAAACAAACAAACAAACAAACAAACCCAGGACACAAAGTAAAGGATCTGATACTATTTTTTTTAATTACAAAAAATTTGAGAGAGAAAGTGAGAACATGCTGGGGGTGGGGAGAGGGAGAAGGAGAGAGGGGCCGAGGGAGAGAAAGAGAGAATCCCAAGCAGGTTCTGCATCAGCTTGGAACCCAACACAGGGCTTGATCCCATGACCCTGGGATCATGACCTGAGCCAAAATCAAGATGTTCAACTGACTGAGCCACCCAGGCACCCCTCAGTACTATTTTATTTAATCCTCACAACACTCTCTGAGGTACCTTACATCATTAGTCCATTTACAGATGGAGAACAAGGCACAGAGAGGTTAAGTCACTTGCCCAAGGTCACACAGCTGAAAAGTGGTAGAGTCAGGATTTGAATTCAGGTTGTCTGACCCCTGAGTCCACAATTTCAACCTCTTTTCTGTTGTGAAATAATGACAATAACCCACCAGTTGAGGGCTTAATGTGCCCCAGGAGTCAGGCTAACCATCTCACCAGGGTTATCAGATAAATCATCTAGCACAACCCTTTCTTTTCCAGATGAGGAACAGATTCAGAGAAGGGAAGGGACCCACCTGGGGACTCCTGACTCCCGACTCTTGACTCTTCTGGCCACCACATGGGGAAGTCATGGGGAAATCATGAAGCCCAGCTTTGTCGTGAGGAGGGGCCTGGCCCCGACCTGCCCCAGGCAACCTGTGCAGGGAACAGATACAAGTCTATCTGTCCCAAGAACTGGGTGCCCAGCTCCTGTAGCCTGGCCTAACCCTCCCTGCCCCACCCCCATGCTCCAGCCTCTGCTGGTGCCATTGGGTGGGTGGCAAGGTGCCCACCTGGGGTATGGGTGCCAGGGGCCACAGGGGGAACACAGAGGCTCTGTCTGGGTTGCTGCAGGAGGGTCACTGCACCTCCCAACCCCTGAGACTCTGAGTAAAGGTCTTCCACTACCCTGCCAGCCATCACCAGGAATGAGCTTTTTTTTTTTTTTTATCATCGGGAATTGTCTTACCCTGCCTCACAACTCACTCCCGTGAAGGAACATGGGGTCCAAAGGCGTCCCAAACACCCTAACCCAGATCCCCAGCTCACTGTACTGCCACAGTCTATCGAGCAGCAACAACCCTACTTCTGCAGCACTACCACCAGTTAACTCATTTACTCCTTACCTGACTCTATAAGGCAGGTGCAGCTATTATCCCCATTTCACAGCTGGAGAAACTGATCTACCAAGCGGTTAAGTAACTTGCCCAAGATCACACTGCGGGTAAATGGCAGAGCTGGGATTAGAACCCAAGCAGTCTAAATTCTTAACATTGCTTTTGTGCTTCCTATAGGCCAGGCATTGTTTTGAGTGTTTCATATGGATTAGCTCACTTAATCCTCACAATGGTGTTAGTATCACTCCCATTTTACAGATGAGGAAACTGGGGGCACAGAGAGGTTCTGGAACTTGCCTAAGGTCACACAGCTAAGAGGAAGCAGTGGGATTTAAATCCAGGCAGTCTGGCTGATCACAAGGATCCCAAGGTTTGTGGGTGGAGGGCTCGGGAAAGTGCTGGAAGAATAAACAGAGGTGGGCTCCTTCCTGAGCCCTCCAGCCCAGCAGCCTCCTTCTGCATCCCTTCCCATCTCCCTTCTTTCCACCGTTCTGCACTCAGTGGTCACAGACAGAGGGACAAGGCCCAGGGATGAGGGAGCATCTGTGAGCCGGGCAGGCAGGCGGGTGCGGGCAGAGCCTGCACATGCTCAAGACGTCTCTTCTGTGGCCAATTAAACAAATTGCAGCAAAACAGCATTTTATTAGTATTTGCCCATAGCAGTCTGGGGCTGCAATAAATTTCTCGTGGCTGCAGTGCTGAGAGGCAGGCGGAGGGGTGTGTGCATATGAGGGGGGAAGATCGGTGCCATTGGTGGGAGGTGTGGGGAGTAGGGTGAGGGAGAAAGAGCTGGCATGTTAAGCAGTGGATGGTGGAAGAGAAACATCAGGAATAGCCCTGGGGGCTGTTGGGTATCAGAGTGGCTGTCTTCCTAAACAACCGCTCCGCTTCATCATAAACACAGTGAGTTATGAGGCACCATTGTGTGCTACACACCAGCAGCCGTGCCAACGAAGCTGCCTGCCCAGGTTGGGCTGGGGGTGGGCATGGGGGCCCGGTGCCTGGCTGTGGCTCCCACCCAGCTGGGGCCAGTACTCACCATGGGATACCTGGGTGGCTGAAATGGCCTCCTCACTGGTTCCTCTTCCTCCAAGCTCTATTCGTTCATTCATTCAAGAAGTATTTATTAAATGCCTGCTGTTTGCCAGGTCCTGGAGTGAATTATAAAGCATGTCACTCTTCTATTTTAAAAAATCTCTAATGCTTCCCTGCTGCTTTCAGGATCAATCCTAAGCTATTTTTTTTTTTCTTAACTTTTTAAAGTTTACTTATTTTGAGAGAGAGGAGGGTAGGGGGAATGCAGAGAGAGAGAGAGAGAGAGAGAGACAGACAGAGAGAGAGAGAATCCCAAGCAGACTCCCTGCTGTTAGCACAGAGCCCGACACGGCGCTCGAACTCACAAACCACGAGATCATGACCTGAGCCAAAATTGAGAGTCGGACGCCCAATCGACTGAGCCAGCCAGGCGCTCCAGGCTCAGTTCCAAGCTTCTGAACCCGGTGGTTAAGGCTCTCACAGGCAGGCTTCTACTTCTCTTTGCAGCCTCTTCTGCGACCACTCCTCTCCACCTCTCTAGCAATGCTATAGTATTAGCAGCCACCATTTATTGAGTGTAAAGTGCTTTCCCTGTATTAACTCATGTGTCCGCCACAAGCCCTGATCAGCATGGGCTAAGTTACGCTGTGATAACAAATAGCTCCCAAGCTTCAGTGACTTCAACGACCAAGGTTCGTGTCCTGCCAAAGCTATGTATCCAGTGTGTGTCGTCAAGGACTCTGTTCACTGGGGAGACCTGGGGATAGTCATGTCACATCACGATCTTGTTGGGCACTGCACTGTGCTAGAAAAAAAAAAAAAAATGGAGAGAGTGCTCTGGAGGCTCTCCCACTGATGTTCAGGCCTGGAATTGACACTTGGGCTCACAACTCATTGGCCTGGACTAGTTAGTTACATGATTCCACCTAACCACAGGAGCAGCAGAAAATGCACTGCTACCTGTGCCTGGAAGGGGAGGCAGCCAGTGTTTGGCAAGTAACACTGATGGTTACCACAACTATTATTAGCACTTGTGGCACAGAGAGGTTAAGGGAACTGCCCAAAGATACACAGCTAAAAAGTGAGGCTGGACCTCAAACATGGGCATTGTGGTTCTACTCCTGTACAGTGGGCTCACAGGGTCTCAAACCCGCTTTCTTCATCCCCACCGGTTGCTTGTCTCATGCTTGTCTCTGCCAAGAATGCCCTCCCGCCAGTTCTCTGCCTGTCAAACTCCTACTCGACCATCAAGACCCTACTTGATAACCCCCCTCCTCTCTCTAGTTCCAGGGAGAGGGAACCGTTCCTGTCTCTGAGCCTACACAGTATCTGTAGAAGCCATCGCCATGGCACTGCTCATACTGCCTCGAGTAGCTTCTGTGCCCTGCTGAGGTCTATAGGGGTAGGACCGACTTTATTGTTTTTGCATCCTTGGTGCTTCATGCTGGCATTGAACTGACATGGGGCTGCTTCGCAGAGGTCAGGAGCAGTAGACGTTAAGGCCTAGCTGGGCACGTGTAGTGAGAATTCACCCCCTTCCATGCTAGAAGTCCCTGGGCCTAGGTCCTCTCTCTGAGGCCCCAGACTTAGTAGCCTAATGAGACATAAGGCTGGAGGAAGACAGAAAAGGCAGAGCTCTGGAGGCTGGCCTGGGCAGGGAGCAGTGGCCTCCCCCACCACCCCAAAGCCTTCCTCAGGGCAAAGAAAGGTTGCCAGATCCCGGGGCCTGCCTGTATGTGACTCTACCTCCTGGTTTGGTGCCCAGCCGTCAGGCTGTTCTAATGAAGAACTCTCAGCCACAAAGGTTTTTTTGTTTTGTTTTGTTTTGTTTTGTTTTTTTTAAGTCTAAACTACATTCTCTCTTCTTCCTGCCTACCTCCAGGCCCAGAGGGGCTAACTCAGATCAAACCAGTCCCCTGCCCCACCCCCACCCAGCATCACTGGATTTCTGGATCCAACCAGCCATTTTCTAGTGGCTAGGCCAGCTCTCACTTGGAGAAGGTCAGCAAAAGGAATGGTAAGTGGGTTAGGGACGGTCAGGGAGGTTCATTCCAGGCCCTGCCCACACTCACTGCCCACCATGACCATGGTGGGGGGGGGGGGCACAGTGGGGGTGGGGCTTGAGGGTCCTGGCTACTCAGCCCCCCTCTCCTCCCTGCCTTCCCCTGCCTTCAGTCAGCATTTCTTTTCCTTCAGGAAAATATCCTGACTTTTTAATAGCTGGGAGGCCATGTTTTCTTTATTTGATTGCCCTTCTCTCTCCACTGCTGAGACCCTGCAGGCTGGCACATGGTGGGAATTCCGTATTTGTCAAGTGCATGAATGAATGGAAAAAAATCCATTCAAAAGAGACAGCATATCACTTTCTACCCCTGGAAAAGAACCAGGGCCTGAGAGTCCCCATCAGCTCATCAATAAAAGGATCATTATCTTGCTGATATGGAGTCATTCTACCCCACATCTTAATTTCTGAACCCCTACTGGTATCTAAATCCTTCTGGCCCCCCAAGAGCAAGGCAACTATATCCCTCCAGCTCTCAACAGGATTATACCAAAGTCCAAGGAAATATGCCCTCAATTGTTGGCCAACACTTACTGAGCACCTACTGTGGGCACAGTGCTGGGAGGGGCAGAGACAAGAGGCTCCGTGAGCTGGGAGCAGAGCTGAGTCGGGTGGGCTCCAGCAGGGGCAGATCCCAGAACCCATCACAGAGACGGGGCAGAGGGGAAAAGGAGGAAAGCAGGGGCATTTCTGCCTTTCTTTTTCTGTACATTCCTGTGTTTAAACGTTTCCTAAGGAGAATGTTTTGCTCTTGTAAGTTTTCAAACAATATTGAATTTCTTTTACCAGGATGGCATGGTGCCCGTTTGCAAGAGGCTTGGGAGAAGGTGTGTGGAGGCCTGCTCCCTCTCCCAGACTTCAGTAGTCTTGGGGGCATGGGACTGTCAGACAGCAAGGCAGACAGGCCAGATTCAAGGCCTTGCATGACAGGATGGTGGTGGAGGAGATGGGCCAGAGCTGCTAGGTAGGGAGAACAGAGCTGAAAACTGCAACCTGGCCTGGCTCAGCCACAGCGGGTGAGGGGCCCCCAGGGATGGCTCCAATCAGTGGAAAAGAGCCCTCGTTCTCCAGTGAATCAAGTCTAGCAAGTTGTGAGTGGACTCTGGCATTGACAAAGGGCCTGGGGGCTGGGGTGGGCTGGGAGATGATGGCAGTATGACTAGGTGAGACCCCTGTGACGGGCTGGAGAGAGGAGGGGGTATATAAACCTGCATGATCATGTGGGTGACCCATTATATTTCCAAAGCACTTTCACATTCCTCAAGATTTGTCACCAACAGCCCGATGGGATGTTATCCCCATTTTACAGATGAGAATCTCAAGGCTCAGAGAGGTGAATTTGCCAGAAATCACACTAGTGAGGAGAGGAATCTTACAGCCAAGTCGTCCAATTACAAAGTGGTTTTTTTTTTTTTTTTTTCCTAGAGGTGCCTGGGTGACTCAATCAGTTAAGTGACCGGCTCTTAATTTCTGCTCAGGTCATGATCTCATGGTTCATGGGTTCGAGCCCTGTGTCAGGCTCTGTGCTAACAGTGCGGGGCCTGCTTGGTATTCTCTATGTCCTTCTCTCTCTGCCCCTCTTGCACTCTCTCTCCCTCTCAAAAATAAATAAAGAAAGAAAAAAAAACCCAAAAAACCAAAGTGTCTTTTTCTAGGAGGCCAATTTGTCTGAGAGTTCAGGGCCACCATGGGGACAAAGGAAGAGTCCAAGGCAGCTTCCAAGCCTCCTCCCGCACATGGCTGTGGGGGAACATCAGGGAGAAAGCCGGGGCCCCTGTGGATTTTGTGGGCCCACTGCAGCACCCACTGCTCCCAGGCTCTCCTCCAGGACACACAGACTCACAGCCCTGAACAAGAATGGCATTTCAGGGTCTATAGGACGCTCTCTGCAGCTTCTTGTTAGCCTGGAAATGTACAATCTTGGAAGGGGCAAGGCTCGTTAAGACGGTCCAGTTGAAGAAGCTGAAACTCAGAGAGGTGAAACCTTTGGCCCAGAGAAACACAGCAAGTAAAGGTCTGAGCTGGGACTAGAACTGAGGGGGTAATTTGGAGGCCCTTGCTTTTGGGGTCCTCTCTGCCACCATCTATCTCTCTTCCAGGGGCTGGAGCTGGCAGTTTCTGGGCACCAGGCTGTACCATTCCCCTCCCCCAGAGAACTGGGCCTTTATGGAGAACCCCCAACCCTTTCTCCAGAGAGAACCTTCAGGGGCTGGCACAGGCAAGTGGCAAGGCTCTAGCTGGGAGTTTGGGCCAGAGGTGGGAGGTTCCTTTAAAGACTCCCTGGGGCTCCCGGTCTCATCTCCCTCCCTGTGTGAATAACAGTGGGATCCTGGGCCCAGTAGTGGATACAGGCCCCTGCTGGGTGTGCCATGCGGAGAGAGGTAACGATGCGGGCACCAGAGGGGTGACTGACAGTAGCCCGCCCCAGCGGAGGACAATGAAGATAACAGCTCTTGACAGATGAAGACGCAGCCCAGGCAAAAGCTACATCCTATTTGGCTTTTAATTTGGAGGCCCCAAGAGTGAATTCTGAAGCTCCTGCTCTTGTCCTTACGTGCAAAGTGGATCTGACTTTCAGGAAATGACCTGAAGTGAAGCCACATTACTTATCAGTGTGTCTCTGGGATTCGCAGCCTTCACGCCCCCGCCCCCTTCCCTGCAGGGATCAGGGCTTGCCGCTGGTGTCCCCTCACACACACCTCTATCTTATCGAGGGGCAGCTAGGGGCAGCTAGTGTGGCCCCGGTCCCTGGTGACCACAGGGGCGCGTGGGTGGAGAGCAGTGTTCAGCTCTAAGCTTGCGATTGGGAAACCACCACCACCAATTTCATCTGAATCAGGAATCCGCAAAGACCAGCGCATTGGCCCAAACTACCAGCCCATTGTACAGCTAATTGTACGAGCTAAGAATGAAATTTGAGAAGGCTGAAAAAGTCAAAAGAAGAGTGTTTGTGACATTTGAAAATCAGATGAAGTTCAAATCCCGGGGTCTGTAAATAAAGTGCTCTCGGAACACAGTCACGCCCGCCCACTTAGGGGTCATCTGCACTGCTTTTGAGCTATCACGGCCGAGTAGTTGAGACAGAGACAGAGCTGAAAATATTTACTCTCTGGCCCTTGATAGAAAAAGTTTGTCAACTCTTGATCTAAACTCTCATTTTGCCCAATTGAAAGCATTGCATTTAAAAGTCAATTGGGGGGCGCCTGGGTGGCGCAGTCGGTTAAGCGTCCGACTTCAGCCAGGTCACGATCTCGCGGTCCGTGAGTTCGAGCCCCGCATCAGGCTCTGGGCTGATGGCTCGGAGCCTGGAGCCTGTTTCCGATTCTGTGTCTCCCTCTCTCTCTGCCCCTCCCCCGTTCATGCTCTGTCTCTCTCTGTCCAAAAAAAATAAATAAAAAACGTTGAAAAAAAAAATTAAAAAAAAAAAAATAAAAAATAAAAGTCAATTGGTGGTGGTGGGGAACAGACGAGGCATTGTCCCAAAGCCCTGTCTCCTGCTTCTTCCCTCATCCACACATCTCAGAAGGAAATGTGCTCATCAGGGACTTACAGTTAAGCACGAACTAATCAGCCCCTCGATAGGGAGTGAAGATGGAAAGAGACTAAGTCCCTCTTCTTACAGTAGGGCAGCCCACCACGTGCAGGATTAAGCCCCAGGTGACAATGGTGAATGCCCCTTGCCCCTTCACTCAGGGTGTTCACAGTCTGGGGTGGGAGGTCTAGACAGACAGGTAAACAGAAAACCACCATGCAGAAGGGGTGACTCGTGGACACACACCCCAGGGAGCAGAGGTGTAGACAGAGGGGGCGGGAACCTCCCCCCAGCTGGGGGCCTTAGGGAAAGCTTCCTGGACAAATAGAGCTTAACCCCAGCCACACTTGAAAATCACCAAGAGGGCTTTGAAAACCATGCTGACATCTGAGCACCTCCCCACCCCCCTCACCCCCCCACCCCCCCACCGCCCCAGGGATTCTGGTTCCATCCATCTCAAGTGGATCCTGGGCACGGGTAAGTTTTTAAAGTCTCCCAGGTAATCTGAATGTTCAACCCTGGCTGCGAACCCTCTAAAGGAGGAATAGGCATTGCCTGGGTGAAGTGGACAGGAGGTGGTCCAGGCAGGACAGGAATAGAGAGGGACAAAGGCAGGGATTCCCTGCACGGATGTGTAAGCTGCCTGGGCGTGCAGGCCACTGGGACCCTCCCCACAGCACATTCTGCCCCCCCCCCCCTCCGCTCAGATCATCAGGGGGCCCTTCTCCCCCATCGGAGTACTTCCCCCATCCTGATAACCCCCTTATCTCTTTAGGAAAAGTGCTGATCTGATCAGACTCATTCACAAACTGAGCCAATTCCCTGGGCTCAGGAAAAAGAATGTCTCTCAGTACTAAGATAAGGGAGGAAATGATAATCCACACATCATTAGGTCAGATGATTCCCCCAGCCCTGCACTCCCTCCGGCCCGGGTGGGAAGACTGTTGAGTCTCCATTTCCCCTTCTCGCTGATCCCTTGGAATGCCCTCAGGAAGGAGGTCTGAAGGAGAGGGGCCAGGGAGGGTGCCATCCAGGCCTCCCTCCTCTGGCCCGTCCAGCCTGGGACCTCCGGGCGCTGACTCATGCGGTCCTATCTTTGATCACTCAGGTAATGGCCTGGCCTGCTCTCAGCGGAGACAGGGAATAGAGTTAGCACCCACGCTCTGGGAGCCCTGACAGCCCGTTTAACAAGGTGTCCAACATCCCATTTCCTCTGCACTTCCTCTCGCCTTAATCCTTTTATGCGAAACTCACTCAGGAGCAAGCCCTGTGAAATTGAGGCCTCTCTGTACACGCAGCCTGGCCCGCTCCCTGCCCTCCCAGCGCGGCCCCCTCCCAGCCCAGGCGCCTGGGAAAGTAGGGCTGGGCATGGGAAGGGGACTTGGGTGCCTCAGAGGGTCACCCCCAAATGCTGCAGGGTCAGGTATAGACTGGCACCTCAGAGATGGCTTTGAGTTGCCAGCCCAGAGGTGGGGCTTCTGGAGCTGCAGCTCAGGCCTGACACCCACACCACCATTTTCTCTCTCCTTCTCCTGGGTTGGGGGCCCTTGGGCCCTGAGTCAAAATTGGAAGAAGGAAGAGGGGGCTCTTTCCAAGGAAACCTCAGACCCCAGGCCCAAGCCCTCCTAAGAAACGCAAATCGTTAACATCCTAGCATTAACACCCAGGGGTGGGAAGTGAGCATCCTCCTGGCCGGCAACAGGGCACAGATAAGAGCCAGGTTATCTTAGACCAAGGTGGTAGGGAATATAAAATATTAATACTCAAGGAGAGGCGAGCGGAAAAGGCAGGCAGCCCAGTCCTCCACCTTCTCTGGCTTGGCTTCCTTCCATCCTCCAAGCCAGCCTCTGTTCCTGCCGGGATTCTGCCGGGATGCCACTCACCACCTGACACTGGGCAAATGCCTCAGTTTCCTCCAGGCAAAATGGGGACAAGACTCCTTCACTAATGTGGGGAGAGCACCCGGCATACTGTAAACACTCCATTCATGCTGGTGCTCCCAAACATTTCCCATTCCTCCCCTCCCTTTGGCAAAGATTCTTTGCTTGACTGAACTTTAGTCAGGCTCTGGAACCTTCTTTTAGGCCCATCTGTGCACTCCCTTATAAAATCCAGTTTTAGCAAAAGCCCTGCCAAGTCAGTTTGGCAAGAGCCACCCGTGATATCTGATCGGGTGCCCCCCACCCCAGGGGATGTCTGATCACCCTGGCCTGTCCTCAGCAGGAATCCTGTGAGGTTGGTTTATCCAGGACCCCACTCCCTCACCCTTGATGTTTCCTCTTATTTTCCACTGTCCCCCACCCTCTTCTTTGGGTATCAATTCCCACTTGCCTATGCTGTATTTGGAGCTGAGCCCCAAATCCTGCAAAATCCCACAGCAGTGGTTCCTATACTCATCGTGATGGTTTTGAATCAAGCCTGCCTTACCATCTTTAACAAGTGTCATGAATATACACATATTTTTAACTCCTTTCAGGCCAGCTCCTGCCATCCACCCACTCCTAGGCCTGGTGTGGCTGGGGGGCTGAGGGGTGTCAGGACCAAATTCTTCTCCTTCTGCTCTTCAAACCTGCCTTTGCTGTGGACACAGGACAAGTGAGAGCCACACCTGGGCAGTTAGCCCTGATGGGAAAGTCAGCTTTAGCTTGGGGGGTGGGGTGGGTGCAGCAGGGGTCCTGTGGCCTGCAGACTGTCCCCAACGCTTTCCCTCCCTGTGGCTCAGGGCCTGGCAGGTTAGCCCAGAGTGCATCTTCCTCAGGAGGGCCTGTCCCCCTTTCTCCCTACCTCACCGCCTCATGTACATCTTGGAAGAGGGTCTTGTAGTCGTGCCCTTGGCTCACTGATGATCTCTGAGTCTGATATGTGCTGGTGGATTGCAGGTCACACACTGGGCGGGCCAAGCGCATGCCAAGAGCACCAGCAAAGTGGGGCCACCTAAATGCAGTTTGGGAGAGAATTTAATATTCCAAAGGAAACATGTAAGTGATACGGGGGACTCGGACTTTTGCTGGCCTTCCTTACATCTACTTCCCTGAGTTGTTGGGTTTTAAAATTACATTGGGGAGGGGCAGCTAAAAGTCTTAATGGGGCCCCATCACAGGTGGTGCCAGTGCCCAGACCCCAGGCAAGGTTTGTCAGCCCTGACTTGGCAGGGCTCTTGTGTCAGCTGGCACAGCTGGCCCAGCATGTCACCCCCCTCCTCAGCACTCATTTGCTAAAGGACGGTAAAGGCCCACCAGTTCTAAGGCACCCCCTCTCCTGAACAGCCTCAGGGCTCTCATCACCTTGAGGACTGTTGCACCTGCCTATTTACCACTTCAGTCTTTTAAAAAAAATTTTTTTAATGTTTATTTATTTTTGAGACAGAGGGAGACTGAGCATGAACGGGGGAGGGTCAGAGAGAGAGGGAGACACAGAATCTGAAATAGGCTCCAGGCTCCGGGCCGTCAGCACAGAGCCTGACGTGGGGCTCGAACTCACAGACCGCAAGATCATGACCTGAGCCGAAGTCGGATGCTTCACCGACTGAGCCACCCAGGCGCCCCTCTACCACTTCAGTCTTAAGGGTCGTGGCATTTGTGGAGGAGGAGACAGAGGTCCAGAGAGGTTCCATGATTTGGTCAAAGAAGACACACAGCCTGGACAGACGCTCTGCCAGTCTAGCCTTGCCCACTGCTGTCTCTGTCCCCCGGCCCCCCTGAGATTCTGAAAGGGGTGCCTGCTGTCAGCAAGCTTGTAAACAGGGCAGGAAAAGATGGTGAGGGGTTCCCAGGCAGTGGAAAAAGCATAGACAGGGACAGACAGGGCCCCGGAAAAAGGGGAGTGAGCTGTGAAGGGAGACAGAGGTAACAGGGAAAGGAGGCTAAGACAGAGAGAAACTGAGCGAGAGGAAGATGGAGTGGCCTGCAAGGAATCCTGATCTTTAAAGCTGACTGATAAAAAGCTTGTTCCAAAGACAAATTCTTTCAAACCAACAGCTCCAATGAGACTTTCCGTCATTCTCCCTATCACAGCCTGGCCCCTTCTCTCCAGGAAGAGGAAAGAACGTCTTCATCTCCTTCGCTGCCTCCCGTCCCCCTTCCCTCCCTCCCTGCTCTTTCTGCTCTCCCAGCACTTGCCAGAAACAAACCTCCTCACCTCTCCCAGCCTCCTGTCCTGTACCCCCACCTTGTCCCTGCTGTCCCATCACCCACTCCCTCCCCATAATTTCCTGCTCTCATAGTGCCTGACTCTTTCTCCTCCCCTCTCCCATTTTCTCCCCTCTTCATTGTCATTACGTCTGACATGGTCCCTACTCCCCCGTGATGGCTTATGACCTGAGCAAAGGCCCCAGGCTTTCTTCCCCCGGGGTTTCTGAAGCAATCATATCAGCTAAAGCTTCCTGACCCAGGAAACTGGGGCCAGGAAGGCCCCCTCCTCTCCTTCCTTCTCCTCCTCAAACCTTGCTGTCCTAGTCCCTCAGAGAATCTGGGAACAGGGGCATTCCCTGGCTCTGGGTGCCTAAGCCAGGTCTCCTTTTGGGGTTAGGAGGTGGGCATGCTCTTCCTCTTCTGTCTCCCCCTCCCAGCTGTGGCCGGGGTCAGGCATCTCCTCTCCCTGTTCCCCTCCACCTCATCTTGCCCTCCACAATTAGTTCTGCTTAGTGCCCACAACTGGGAAACACCTCCCAGATGGATCCATCCCATCCTATGTCTTGGTCTAGGATCCAGAAAAGAATTCTATCTCTTTTTGTTACCAGTCAGTGTCTCTTTTCCATCAAAGTCTCCACTCCTTTCAAATTCTCTCTCTTTCTCTGGAACAACCCCTATTTATTCTTCAAGGCCCCACTCAACCGCCACTTCCTCCAGGAAGCCTTCCTGACTCATCCAACTGCCCCTTCTAAGTTCATTTTGCACTGTAACAACTTGTATGTGGGCCCATCCCTGCTGAGGTTGTGAATCCTGTGAAAGCATCAACTTTGTCATTTTATTTAGCAAACATTCGTTGAGCACCTACTGTGTGCCAGGCTGGGGATGTAATAGTGGCCCAAAGAGACACAATTCCTCTCCTCTGGGGACTTATACTCTAGCAGGGGATACAGACCCACAAGAGAGTTATCATGGGCAAAGGGAAGCAATGTGACAGAGGGAAATGAAGGGCACTTTGGACTCCCAAGGAGGGGACCTTACCCTGCATGGAGAGTTGGAAAGGCTTCCAAATGAGATTTATTAAGGTGAAGAGAGGAGGTGCTGGGCTGAGGACATTGAAAGCTTGAAAGTACATGGTTGAGATGGGGATGTGAAGAAAGACAAGAGCCTTTGGAAGGAGTGGTGGGTGGGTAGAGATGGCGAACCGTGCCTCAATCATCATCTTTCTCCAGGGCCTTGTGCTGTGAGGACAGCCCAGAGTAGGAACCAGGTCAATTTCTTGATGTTGAGTGGATGAAGTCTAGCTAACACACACTAATCAAGTGGCTACCCCGTGTAGGACACTGAGGCTTGGGATGGAAGACAAAATCTCCAAGGATAATAACAACAGACAATAGCTAACATGTATTAAGTGGCTCACCTACTGTGTGCTGGGCCCTGAGCCATGTGCTTTATGGGTTCAACTCATTTATTCCTCCTGGCAGCCCTCTGTTGGGTGCTTATGATGATCCCTGCAGCCCGGTAAGTGCACTAAGGCTCAGAGAGTTTAGGTGAATTTTCCAAAGTCACACTGGAGCCAGTATTCAAATACCGGTCAACCGCTAGCTTACCTGTAACACAGTAGCCTCGCCCTGGACAAAGAAGGGACTGACCTTTCCAAGCGTGCTGACCGCTGTCTTGCAGGAAGCCTGGCATTCCAGCCTCTGAACTGCCATCTTTCCTGTCTTGGAGCCAGCCTTCCCAAGAAACCCCATTACATCCTTCCTCCCTCCTCCTTCTTTCCTCTGCCCCCACAGCCTGGGTACTTCCATTCCTCCCTGGCCTGCCCCCTCCCCGCAAAAAGAGAAAAAATGGAGAGAAAATGGATCTTTAAAGATACATGTATCCATCACTATTATTTACATTCTAATGTGCGTCTGTGGCTCAGCTCCAGTGGGGGAAATGTAAATCAGGTGGACACCGCTCTCGAAAGCCCTAAAGAGCTTGGCTCCCCCAAATTAGAATAGAAAATGCTCTTTTAAAATGCACCTTTAATATGTAAAAGCCCGCTGATCTGGGCTCTAAATAAACCAAACTTGAACCAGATGCCAAATAGAGTAGATGAAGGACAGGTGCACAGAGGGTCCCGGGCTGGGGAATGAGGCCTAAACAGCTATTTATATTAATGCAAAGAAAGTTCAACATTCTTCCCCTTGATATATGCTGCAGTGGGAGGTGGATTTTGTCCCACTAGCAAGAATAAAACGTACAGCTCATGATGGGCAGGGTCACATGTGCGAGATAAAAAGCTCTGGGTGTAATATATGTCTCCACCGCGTATTCTCGGCAGGGTTTGCGCTAGATCTGCAGATGACAACAAGAAAACACTTACTCAAGGTTAGGCTCTGCTCACCAGGCTCCCATCACAGCCACCCGCCCTGAGGGAATGCAGCTGCCTGAAATAAGCCCAGCAGAGCCCCAGGCTGGGCTCCTGGGGCATCCTGTCTCCCTTGGTGTTGGGCCCCCAGGTGGGCCCTGCTTGGGGCTGCAAGTCTCCAGGAACAAGGAATGCCCGTGTTTGTTGGCTGGGGTGGAGGAATACATGTCCTTCCCCCTGGGGACACCGCTGGCGGCCCACAGACTCCCTGCAGACAAGTTCGCAGTTTCCCCGGGCAGTTTACAAAAAGCAGCACAGATCACAGGTGTGATACACGAAGCCCTGGCCTCTTCTTGGTGTAGAAGTCAGAATGCACTTATTCATTCACTAATTTCATGCGGCAACATTCGTTCATTCAACAGAGCGTTATTGAGAAACTGCAGGGATGGTAAGGGGAGGCCTTAGAATGTAAAATGAAGATAACAAGAGAGCTCAGCCAGGTATGGTGTGCAGCTCAGGGCAGGGCCGTGGTAGGTAATCCAAAAATGTTGGCCTTGTTGTAGCTGCTGTCAGGCAATGTGTTGTTGGCCATGTGTGGAGTGAGAGGGGAGACCAAATGATGAATGAGGTGCCGGCCATGTCATGAGAACCTTACAGTCTAGGGAGGCTAGGCATACAGACAGATAAGCAAATAAGTGCAAGTTCACACGATAAGTCTATGGTAGAAATATTGCCAAGTGCTGCGAGGGGTACAGATCAGGATCGACTGGGGAAGACTTAAAAGAACAGGTAATATTTGACCTGGGACTTTATTTATTTTTTTAATTTTTTAAAAATATAATTTATTGTCGAATTGGTTTCCTTACAACACCCAGTGCTCATCCCAACAGGTGCCCTCCTCAATGCCCATCACCCACTTTCCCCTCTCCCCCACCCCCCATCAACCCTCAGTTTGTTCTCAGTATTTAAGAGTCTCTTATGGTTTCCCTCCCTCCCTCTCTGTAACTTTTTTCCCCCCTTCCCCTCCCTCTGGTCTTCTGTTAAGTTTCTCAAGATCCACATATGAGTGAAAACATATTGACCTGGGACTTTAAAAGTCACTAGAATGTCCTCAGGAGGAGATGTGAGTGGAAGAACATTTTAGGCAAAGGGAACAGTATGTATAAAGAGATGGCTTGTGCCAGAGCTAGATGTGATGAGGGAGTGAGGAGAAGTGTAGAGTCTCTGGGTCTGAGATGTGAAACAGGGTTGGGAGCAGCAGGATATGTGGTTGGAGGGCTAGGCAGGGATTGACTCGCAGAGAGCCTTGTAGGCCAAAATACGTTAAACATTTATTCTGTTGAGTATGGAGAACTTACAGTTGAAGAACTGTTTACCCTGATTTGGGCAGGGTATGCAGTTGACCCAGAGGCACCTATTTCCACAATGGTTCAATTCATGGCTTGGCCTGGGCAGAAAGATTTGCTGGACCAGCCAGAGGCTCTTCCTTGGTGGATTAGTCAGAACAGGCTAGGCTATACTGTAGTAACAAACATCACCAAATCTCAGGAGCTTAACACAACCAAGATCTACTTGCTGCTCCTGCAAATTCCCCGCTGGTTCTGGGCAACTCTCCAGAGCAGCAGCCACCATGAGGGGGTGAACATTCCAGGCCAGTTCTGCCACAGTACCTCTATACCGACAAGTGCTTCCGTGGGGATCAGGAAAGGAGGCATGCAGGACTGTACATCAGCTCTTAGATACTTCAACTGGAAGTGACACATACCACTTCCATTCACATTTCATCGGCCCAAAGAAGTTACGCAGCCTCGCCCGACCTCCGTGGGGCTGGGATTTCCTGTGTGCCCAGAAGGCGAGCCAACAAACCCCAGATACTGTTGAGCACTGGCCATGTCTATTGCATTTTGGAACTACAGAGAGAAAGAGCTAGTTCTCGGTGAGAGGGAAGCTGAGAAAGAGACTGAGAAGTGAAGGAGCCCCAGACCCTGTGGTCACGGCTCTGGCCATGAACCAGAGATGGTTACAGTGGTTAGCTGCTAACAAGCAGGTCTTTCTCTTCCTGTCTCCTGGCTTAGCGTGGCATTTAGTTGCTCTTTTGGGATGCTCCTGCCAGTTCCAGACCTTGGGGATTCTGAGAGTTCACAGAAGCCTCGTGATCTCCGGGAGTGGGGAGGAGATGCTGCTAGTATCCAGAAGGTGGAGGGGGCCCCAGCCAGAAGTCGGGCCTTCCCTACCTAGAATTTCAGCAAACCTTGGAGAAGGGTTGGGTTGAGGTGCTGCCACTCCAGGCCCCACATTGAGGTCTTCTGGTAGATCTGGACTCATAAGTTAATAATGTCTGGTTGGCAGAAAAGGCAGGCTTGGGTGGAAGATGGAAGGGAAGGGACGTGCTGCGTTTAGAATGTCTCAAGCCAAAGACCCAAGTCCCCTAAGTCTGTACGCTGCTGGCTGCAGGTTTGGAAGGGCCACAATTTGGGGGCAGGAGGTATAAGGGTGGAGAGTGGGGTTCTCCAGTTGCCTTGGGTCCCAGGGGGTCCTGGTAGATGAGTGAAAGGCCAATGCAGACCCTTTCAGGGACACTTTGCCAGCAAGGCAAACCCCACAGCACTTTGCGTTGCCTCCCACCTCCCCTTTCCTCAGAGGAGTGGTGGGAGTGGGGTCACAACCCCTGCCCCTCATTCCCTCCAACATCTCCGGATTGCTCCAGGGTCTGGCTCCCAAGGAGTGTAACTGATGCCACAAATCACAGAGGTGGCAGGTCAGGCTAGGTGGCCTCTGAGGTCCTTCACAACATGGATGGGAATGGAGAGGCCAAGAGCGGGGTCCTGTGGGAGGGTGGGGGAGGGGCAGCAGCCCAGCTGGCCGCTGCTCCTGAGGGATCATGGGAAAGGCGGGGAGGAGCTTGATGCTGCCGCCCAGGAAGAGGCATGGCGGGGAGGGGAAGGGGAAGTCAGGCAAGGAAGAGGAGATAGAGGAAGAGAGAGAGGAAAGCAGTGGATGTTAAGAAGGAGGAAGGAAAGAAGGAAAAAGGAGGGCGAGGTAAAGAGATCAAAAGGGACAGAGAAGAAAGTAGGAAAGAGAAGGAAGAGCCAGCAGGGAGGGGAAATGGAGAAATAAGGGGGAAGTGAAGCCAAAGAAGAGAAAGGAAAGAGCTGGACCCTGGGAGCCAAACTTGGGGCACCCTGGCTGTCTGGAGGGGAGCCCGGGGTTGGCCGGCCCTCCCTCCGTAGAGGAGAGCACAGTAGGCCGCTAGGAAGATCTATCGGGCCCCGCAGTGCCATTGTCTTCAGAAGGAATTAAAAACAAATTGCTGAGGGCCAGCACATAATTTAAAGACTCACGGCAATTTTATGACTTGCTAATGTTCCTAATTACATGCCCGTGAAAGGCTTAATTAATTGGGGGATGTAGCAAAAAGTGGAGCCTGTGTTTGTTATCATGGTTCCACTGCATTGATTTTAGTGCCTATGGAGAATTTAGGGCCTCTTTATTTGCACAAAGAAAATGCAAGTCTCTCGAAAAAATGCACATTAAGATCAACCCCTCGCTGCTATCTAATATACTTTCCTCTACTTAACCAAAGCGCTTGTAATCATATTTTGTAAATGTTGGTGCCGTTAATTGCATTGTGAGGGAAAATAGGTTCCGCTTGGCTGGTTGTGGAGAATTTTATAAAGTTCGCTCCCTGCACCCCATTCCGAGGAACTCTTCCCAGGGAACTTGTAGAGAAGTTGGGATGCCCTGAGCGGGAAGTTTGTGAGGCTACTCTGGGTTTCCCTGCTCCTGGCCAGAGCTTGGCTGTCCCGCTTTCTCACTGCCAGAGCCCTGTAGGTGAGCAGAGGGCAAGTGGGCTCAGGCGGGACTGGGAGGGAAGGCCATAGGCCTGGAGGAAGGCCGCACATGGACATTCCTCTTAGAGCATTGGAACAGAACACCTGGTACTGAGGTAGGTCCAGGGCCTTTACCTGTGAGGCCCTAAATAAGGCACTCAGCTTCACTGAGCCTCAGTTTCTTCATCTGTGAAGTGGGATAATGATCCCTGCCCTGCTGACATCACCAAACAGGGGAATGGAAATGAAGGAGGCCCAGATCTAAGGCTCACAGTCAGCGGTCAGCGTCATTAGCTTTTGTCTCCTCTCTTCCTTCCTTGGCGCCCTCAGGGAAGTTCTCTCTCTAACTAGGGGCTCCTGGTGAGAGAGGTACAACCACCCTACACTCTGCCTTTTATAGGGAGAGGCACGAAAAGTCTCGGCTGGAGATGCACTGGGTCCTGGGAACAGCTCGTGTCCCCTCCTTTAAGAAATTACTCCTGACACTGTCCCTCCCTGAGAATAGGCTCTCACTCTGCCTCTGTGCTCCCAGAGGCTCTTGCTGGCCCAGAACCTTCCCCCATGGGTGATCATTGTCTACTGACTGCACACTCTTTCGGGGCAGAGGCTAGGCCTCTCAGCTCTCCATCTGTAGTGGTTACCTAGTACCTGGTGCACTTAACAGTATTTTACTGAATGAATGAATCAATAGATTAAGTCATTATTTGGGGCAGTGGGGCTTGGTCAGAGTGGGCTCTCTAGGCTCAGCAACCTTTCTGTCTCTGTGGCTGAGCTCGCTGCTCAACAGTCCCCCTTCCCCATCTCACACACTTAGTCTCCATATACTCCTCTGGGATCCCTCTCTGGGTGAAGAGGGTCTTCTTCTGAAGATGATTAGAGCTGGAATCTTAGGCTCTAACAAGGACCCTGTCACCATCCTTTCTCCACATGGTGACCAAAGTGATCTTTTAAAAGTGCACAATAGATCCTATCAAGCTCCTCTTTAAAGTCTGTAGGCTTCGGCTTGCACTTAAATAGAAGCCAGACTCCTCACCAAGGCCCACAGAGCCTGCCCAGCACCACGATCTCGATCTCGTATCACATTCCCTCAAGTTCACCCCAGCAGTACACTGGCCTTTTGCAGGTCAACAAGCCACGAGGGACCTTTGCACTTGATGTTTCCTCTGCTTGGGATGTGTTTCTCTGTCAACTTGGCATGGCTGACTCCTTCTCCTTATTCAGGTCTTATCCAAAAGTCTTCTCAGAAGCTCTTCCCTGCCCACCAATCCAACATCACCTTCTTTAGTCAATCTCTTGTATCTCTTTATTCAAACTTTTTTTAATGTTTATTTTATTATTTTTTAAATTCTTTTTTCTTTTTTAAAATTTACATCCAAATTAGTTAGCATATAGTGCAACAATGATTTCAGGAGTAGATTCCTTAGTGCCCCCTACCCATTTAGCCCATCCCCCCTCCCACAACCCCTCCAGCAATTTTTTGTTTGTCTCTATATTTAAGAATCTCTTATGTTTTGCCCCTCCCTGTTTTTATATTATTTTTGTTTCCCTTCCCTTATGTTCATCTGTTTTGTCTCTTAAAGTCCTCATATGAGTGAAGTCATATGATATTTGTCTTTCTCTGACTGACTAATTTCACTTAGCATAATACCCTCCAGTTCCATCCATGTAGTTGCAAGTGGCAAGATTTCATTCTTTTTGATTTCCGAGTAATACTCCATTGTGTGTGTGTATATATATATATATATATATATATATATATATATATACACACACATCTTCTTTATCCATTCATCCATCGATGGACATTTGGGCTCTTTCCATACTTTGGCTATTGTTGATAGTGCTGCTATAAACATTGGGGTGCATGTGTCCCTTTGAAACAGCATACCTGTATCCCTTGGATAAATGCCTAGTAGTGCAATTGCTGGGTCATAGGGTAGTTCTATTTTTAATTTTTTGAGGAACCTCCATACTGTTTTCCAGAGTGGCTGCATCAGCTTGCATTGCCACCAACAATGCAAAAGACATCCTCTTTCTCTGCATCCTCGCCAACTTCTGTTGTTGCCTGAGTTGTTAATATTAGCCATTCTGACAAGTGTAAGGTGGTATCTCATTGTGGTTTTGATTTGTATTTCCCTGATGATGAGTGATGTTGAGCATTTTTTGATGTGCTGGTTGGCCATCTGGATGTCTTCCTTGATGTTTATTTATGTTTGAGAGAGAGAGAGAAAATGTGAGCAGGGGATGGGCAGAAAGAGAGGGAGACACAGAATCTGAAGCAGGCTCCAGGCTCTGAACTGTCAGCACAGAGCCTGATGCGGGACTTGAACTCATAAACCATGAGATCAGGACCTGAGCTGAAGTCTGACACTCAACCAACTGAGCCACCCAGGCACCCCAACTCTTGTACCTCTTTAAACATGTTAAATATACTCAGCCTGATGGCTCCATTAGATGAAACTTACAGGGACCTGAATCTGATGCTCATGATTTTGGCAGACTCTCGCGGTTGCTTATTTCCTTGTGGGATGCATAGTTTTGGAATGTGGCCTCATGTTTGAGAAGCTTTATTTATGATGCCTGGGTCGGAGGTAGGTCCCACCAAAGAGGATTTGTCTTTGCCTCAACCCAAAGGCGGCTCTGAACTTAGTTCATTTATTACCTGGGGTTTTCCAGCTCTTCGTTAGTGGTGGAGAGAGGAGCCCCACTCCACTCAGCCCTGTGGTTATGGAATTCTCAGGTCAGGCCTTTTCATTTTCATTCACCCTTTTATTGAGAGTGTAGAGTTTCCAGGGTCTCGGCCTTATGGGTGTGTGTGGGAGATGAGTGTCCAATCCCATCTCCCTACCTTGTCTCCTGCCCCTCTCAAGACCTTTGGAATTCAAAGTTCCATGTTGCCAAAATCAGCAGAAGCTTCAGGTTTCCAGGTTCTTCTTTGATTTAGACACCTCATGATTTCCTTCAATTCTTTTTTCTTTCTTTCTTTTTTTTTTTTCTTTTTTTTTTTTTTTGCCACCCAGATGTACCTGTAATGGGATGTTTGTTCTATTTTGCCCATAGTTTTTAGGTGTTGTGTGTGTGTGTGTGTGTGTGTGTGTGTGTGGTCTTTTTGTGTGTGTTTTTTTGGTTTTTTTTGGTAGGGGTCCAGCTCATTGAATGGTGAGGGATGGAAGTCCCTCTGGTGCTCTCAGCCGTATTTCCCGGTTGAGTGTCTTTATAGCACTTGTCATTACTTGGAATGATGATAATCATTTGTTTATTTGTTTGCTGCCTTTTCCAACTGCCTGCCTTTTCCAACTGCAGCGTAGGCTCTGCTAGGACAGAAACCCTGACTGCCGTGCTCACTGCCGCTGTCCTCGGCACCGGAAGCAGTGCCTGGCTGCTACAAGAAGTATTTGTGGAGGGACTGAGGCAGGTGGAGGGCCTCCGTTCTGACCCCAGCTTAGCAACCTGGTGAAGTCACCCAGCCTCTCTGAACTCAGTTGCCCCACTTACAAAGTGAGAGTAGTAATTATTACCTTATGGGAGATTCTGAAGTTAAATAAGACAATATTTGTCAAGCATTCACCTGAATCACAGCTGGACACTCAGTAAAAGGTAGTTACTATGACTGGTGACTTCTGGGTACCATGTTGCCCTGTCCCCCCTCCCTCCAGGAAGCTGCAGCTCCTCCCATCCTCTGGGTTCTGCCAAGAGGAAATCACGGATCCACCCTTCTATCCCTGTGCAGGAGCTGGGCAGCCCTCTCTGACTCCAAACCCAAGGGACAAAGCACCTTGCTTCCCAACACATGGCCTGCCTGGTTGGCCCCTGTGTCGCTCACAGTCCTCCTTCCTGCCTCAAGAAAGGCCCCTGGGCCTGGCGGGAGATAGGGGATGAGAGAATGGTGCTCTTCTGTGTAGAGAGGTGTGGGAAGAAAGCCTGGGAAGAGAGACCTGAGTGGGAGGCCAGAGGAGTGATGAGGGTGATGCTGCCAAGTGTTTAACCACATGGGACCTCAGACTTTCCAAGACTATTTCTGCTGGTCTTGGGTGAGACACTTAATTGGTCTGTGCCTTGGTTCTCCCATCTGTAATATGGGATAATAACAGTGCCTACTTCATAGAACTGTTGTTGAGGATAAAAAAGTAAATAAATGGAAAATGCTTAGAAGTGGGCCTGAGATTTATGTGTTGATTTTTATTATGTGTATTTTGTTCGCTGTTGAGTTTCCTACATGTTGCATGTGCCTGGCACATAGTAAGTACTCAATAAATGTTTCTTGAATGGGTGGGTGGGTGGATGGATGGATGGACAGACTAGCCTGAGGGAAAGCAGGTACAGCTGTGGATAGAACCTGCCACATCATAGCACCCTACAATACTGGGACTGGAGGGTCCTGAGAGCCAGGTGTAGAAACCACAATCCCCAGGGGCTTTTTCAGATGACTGCTCTTCCCCCCACACCATGCAGAGAGACTCTGGGTGTCCTTGGCTGGGTGTGAGGGTGCGGGTATTGATTCTGATAGCTCTGCCCTGTTGACCGATCTATTCCGCTAATCTCATACTGCACATGAGGAAACTGAGGCGGAGAAACACCTTGTGCAAGGTCACACGGGCAGTCGTGAAAGTGTTGGGACCCACACTCAGGTCTCCTAACTCCTGGTCAGGTGCCCCAGTAACAGTTTGCCTCCCTGTTGTCTTAATAGAAAAGAGTGGGGGGAGTCTCTACAATAAGGGTCCAGAGAGGACTTGAGGAACACATGGGCAGAAGTACAGCTGGTCTGGGGAGGGGGAGGGAGGACCAGGCCTAGGAGGTATCAGAACCTTCTTTCCCTATCTACTTCCTCTTAAATTATCATTCACCATTCCAAGCCTCCCACCCTCATTTTTATTTTTTAAATTATCTTTTTTATTATGAAATATTTCTAACACAGAAAACTACAAATAATATAATGAACACCCATGTATCTTCTACCCAGCCTTGTTAAATCTTAACATTTTGCCATAGTTGCTTTGGATTTATTTTTTTAAAGAAACAAAACATCATAGATACAATGGAAACCCTGGTCTGTTCCTCCCAAGGCTCATTCCTCCCTCGCTTCCCAGAGGAACCACCCTACTGAATTTAGGGTTTATTCTTTCCATGCAATTTCTAAGTACAGATTGTAAGTACATAAGCACCACAGTGTATGGGTTTACATGCTTCTAAACTTTATATAAGTCGCATCCTATATGGGAACTTCTGCACCTTGGGGGTTTAGTTCAGCATGTTTTATTTTATTTCTGTTGTTACATGTGGCTCTGTGCCATACTCATTGAAGGAAGGTCTATGCCTCAACTGATCCCTTACTTATTGATAGGCTGCAATAAACACCCTTGTGCATATCTCCTCCATGCACACATGTGCAAAGGTTTCTCTGGAGCAGTCAGGAATGGAATTGCTGGTGACGGGTTTGTCTCTTTTCTTTTGTTTTTAAACTTATTTATTTACTTATTTATTTAGAGAGCAAGCACAAGTTGGGGAGTGGCAGAGAGAGGGAGAGAGAGAGAGAGAGAGGGAGAGAGAGAATCCCAAGCAGGCTCCACACTGTCAGCGCAGAGCCCGATGCAGGGCTTGAACTCACAAACCATGAGATCATGACTTGAGCTGAAATCAAGAGTCAGTTGCTTAATGGCCTGAGCCACCCTGGTGCCCTGGTTTGTTTGTTTTCTATTGCTGCCTCATAAACCACCCCAAAACTTAGTGGTTTAAAACAGCATCCTTTCTATTTGCTCACAATTCCGTGGATTAGGAATTCAAGCAGGGCACAGTGGTGACAGCTGGTCTATTTCTACAATGTCTGGGTCTCAGCCTGGGCAGCTTGAACGTCTGGGACAGTTCACCTGAAGCCCTATGTGTGGCACTGTCAGATGTGTTCCTCACTTTTCCTCCGCATTGCCTCTCCCTGTTGGGCTTCCCCACAGCAGGGTAGTCTCAGGATTCCAAAGGACAAGTCATATTGTGCTTATTAAGCCTCTGCTTGCCTCACTTCTGCTAATAACCCATTGGCCAAAGTAAGTCACATGGCCAGACTGAGCGCTCACTGTGGGAGTGGATGATTCACTGGGGACTGCCCACAATAGGGCAAAACATCATCAAGTTTATGAGATATTACCAAATGGCTCCCCAAAGGTAGTATCAATTTATATCTCCCAACTCTTGTACAGTCCCCTCCCAAAGGCATCTGGGTTGTTCTATATCCACACCAATACATGAATATTGCCAGACTTTTGATTTTTGCCAATCGAATGGATGTGAAAGCTATTATTTAATTGCATTGTCCTGTGCTAGTGGCATCGGGTATTCTTTTTTTCCCCCCAGGCTTTATTAAGATATAATTGACATATAACATTGTATATGCTCCAGGTGTACAACATGTCCAAGTTGATTTTTTTCCTGTTTATCAATTATTTATCTGGGTTTTCTCTCTGGTGAATTACCTGTTCCTATCTTTTGCCCCTCTTTCTGTCAAGTTCTTTTTTTTGTCATACTAACTTGTAGTTGTTTGTATTTTCTGTTCCCCATTCTTGCGTGTTTAACTTGACCTTGTTGGGAACGTCTTCTTACTCTCAATCTTCTGGAATAGAAGGCTGTTATGGAGGACCATGGCGCAGGAACTTAGGTGGGGAATTTGGTATGCTAAGATTCTTTCAGCTGTGACTCTAAATGGCCTTAGCACTTGCCCTGCCCTCCAAGTGTCTTTGCCAGAGTCAGGGTGTGGACGGGGGGTCCTGGGGCTGAGCCCATAGCCACTTGACTTCCCTCCTTGCTTGTTCCTTCCCTTCCCATCACTTCAGATGGGCCTCTTCCTCTAGCACTTAAGACTACCATAGCCCGCTCTGGGAAAACTGGACAATGACAGAGCATGACAAGGTGAAAGAGACTGCAGCTCAGAGGACTGGGAAATCTTTCTCCTGCTGAGCCTATATATAACCTGTGCACTGGACATTGACTGAAGATGGACATGGACATTGCCTAAATATTGACTCTGATACACTGACCCCTACCCTGAATTTCCTGTCTCGTGCCTTTTGTTTATGCTGTTCCTGCTGTCTCTAAGGTCCACCTCCATGGCCCCTCCATGAAACTCTCCCTCAGGTGCCCCTCCTACCCCCATACTAGATGCAATCGACCCCTCTTCTGGCACCTTACAGAATTTTCCTTGTACCATTTGTCACCTTTTACAGGCCCAAATTTGTGTTCTAGATAGGGCAAGATGACTCAATAGGCAGAACGAGTGGTTTAGGGTGCTCTTAAAATAAAACCTAAATACAGAAGTTTAGCTTTGATGGACATACCTGGAATTTTATAAGCAAAAACTCTAGAATGAAGTGGAAACTCTGAGCTGTCCAATTCAACAGCTAGTAGCCACATATAGCTATTTCAATGTAAATGTAGATCCTTTTAAATAAAATAAAATAAATAATTTAAATAAATAAAAAGTTCATACCCTCAGTCCCACTAGCCACATTTCAAATGCTTAAATAGCCCCATGTGGCCACTGGCTACCGTTATGGGACAGCACAAATATAGACATTTTCATCACTGCAGAAAGTTCTATTGGACAGTGCTAATTTTTACTACTTCTATGCTTTACAGTTTCACACTGCTTCTGTTTTGAAACACCTGTGCCAGGGGAGAAACAAAATCTCTTCATTATTTTGACTTCCAAAGGTCTACATGTTGCCACTAATTCTCTGTGTGACCTTAAGAAAGTCCCCCTCTCTATGAGCGTCAGCCTGCTCAGCTGTAAAATGAGAGAGCTGGTGGGGAAGGCCCTTGCATCTCTGACCCAGTCTGGTTCCACCTCAGGAAACAGTTATTTGTGTCCTGGCAGGAAGAGCAGTGGTAGGGGTGGGGAGGGGAGACAGAGGAAGGAGGAGGAGGAGGTGATCGTTAATGGCTCCCAGATTCTTGCCTTTGATCAGGTAGTCTGGAGTGAGGTGAAAGGCCAGGAGGTAGGATGGTGGGAGGAAGGAGGAAGCAGAGGGACAGGTGAGTGATCAGGTGGGAGAGGCAGCTGCCGGAGCTGCAGTGGGATGTGGGGGGGTGTGTGGCCTGAAATGGGAGGGTGTCTCCCACCTGCTAATCTCCATCAGAGGGAGAGCTGAGTCCCTGCCTAGGGGCCGGACCCTCCCACCCTTCCATTATTCTAAGGTGGTGTTCAGTGGTGAGACTGGGTACCCTTGCTCAACCCCACCACCAGCTCTCCAGTCCCTGCTGCCATCCAGAAAATACAAAGGCAAAGTGAGGACCGATGTGCCTGGAGGAGAAGGGAAATGAACTCCCTGGTGGGGACCCCTGGATGCCTGTCCTGCCTGTGCAGGTGGCAGAGGAAGGAAAGGGGCCCCTGAAATTAGCACACTTTGAAACAGGAAAGAGGCAGCCTTTTGTGAGCTGTTGGCTTTGGGGACTGAAGCATATAACTGGGTTGGTGACCAGGAATTGAATGTTTTCTTCATCTTTGGGGTAAGGTATAGGAGTTTCCAGTGGGGAGACAGTCCTGGGTTGGGGATCAGCTTTCCAATCCTAATTCCATGAATAAGACTATTTAACTTCTCAAAGCCTCTGTACAATGGGGCCCAGGACACAATAACTGGGAAGAAGAAAGGAGTCTCACCATCTGTGTAGATACCCTGATACGTGTTTAGGGGCAAATGCACTCTGGAGCCCTCTGAAATCTGAGCTTGAACTCCGGTGGGGCACCCTGTACATCCCACCCTGAGGGTCACTCCAAACCCAGGGGTCTCACTGCTCAGTGGGGAGAAAGCCAGGACCCTTTGATCTCACAGGCTGGAAGCCACAGGGACATCTCTGGTGGGCTGGGCAGGGTGGGAGAGGCGAGAGGGCACTGGAGGCGTCTGGGCTTGCTTGGCTCAGACCCAGGAATCCAGGTTTCAAAGGCATGCTTCAAAGGCAGGACTCTGTTAATGTGACTTCTTTTGTACCTGCTCGAGGAAGGCAAACCAGCCAGTGCCCCCTCCTGCCCCAGGATGGCAGCTCAGATCCCACGAGATATTCCCTGCCCACTTCATGCCCCAATACAGTTAGTGTGACCTCTCCATCCTTAGGATTCCATCTCATCAAAGCAGTGATGAAGGGCTTGATTAGGGTGGGCCCTGCTGGGCTCACCTGTGGCCTGGGCTACCCTGGGGGTTATGGCAACAAGCGATGGGACTGGGAATGAGAAGGCACGTAGGCCAGGAACTGCTGCTTTAATGGGCGGGGGAGCAGCCGCAGTGAAGCGGAGAGGGCTGAGAACCAGGAAATTGGCTGGGAGTGCCAGAAGAGAGGTGCCTGCCTGGGGCCGGTGGTGGGGGGAGGCTGGGAGGGACTTCCCTTCCCCCTTCCCTCCTCCAGCCCCCATAGGAGGCCCCTTCCCTGTCACCAGACCTGAGAGGTCCCTCCCCTCTTCTTTCTTCCCTGGCTCAACCCCACCCTGATCTGCACAGGAAGGGGGGAGGCAGTAGCCAGCATCTGGGTGACCCCACAGGTGCCCTGGCTGGGCTCCAGCGGGGGAGAGGGGTGAAGGGAAGGTGAGCATCCCAGCCCCTCCCGCAGTGGAGCCAGAGTCACTCCAGTGGAACAGGGCTGGGGCAGGAGGTGGCTGGAAGATGGATGAAGTGCTCATTCTTCTGTCAAGTTACCCACACTTGGGCCTGAAATCCTGGGGCCTCAACCATGCGCATAAACTCTGCCCTTTGGAGAACAGCCTCTCACTGCCTGGCCCCCTGCCTCCAACCCTCCCAGTAGAAGTTTCAAAAGTTCTGGAACCTTGGACAACCAGTCTCTTGGGATTGGTTTGCAGCTCTTAGATGACTAAGTGGACCACCCCATTCCTCTCCCAGGGAAGGGCCCCAGGGTCCATTCATTCATTTGGCCAGCAACATTTTACTGAACACCTACTTGCGCCAGGACTCATCAACACAGGCCTATAATTTAGGTCTTATTATCCTCATCTTATGCGTGAGGAAACTGAGAGAGAGGTTAGGGGCTCACCCAAGGTCACACAGCTGCGCTGCGAGGTTAGTAGGCCTGTTAGCGCTCAGAGCCCATTGTGTTGCCGGGAATGTTCCAGGCATGGCTCTGCTGTGGACCCGGAGCAGGCCCTTCTCTTTGGACCCAGGGCACTGCTGTTATTATCTGGGCCACCCTTCCTCATTGGTAAAGTGAGGCTGATGAACTGGCTCAGAGGTTCTTTTGACCCTGGCTGTACATCAGTCAGTATTTAAAAAATACTGATGCCTCGTCTGACCCCTCACCTAGTCCAAGAAATTCTGATTTAACTGGCCTGGTCTGGGCAGTAGGCATAGGTTTTCTTAAAGCTCCCTAGGTGATTTAAGTGTGAGTCAGGGTTGAGAACCCTTGGGCTAGATGACAGCTTCTTCCCCAGGCTCAGGGACTACATGGGGTGGTTACTTTGCTAAGAAACATGAAGCAGCTATCTCTTTAAGGAGATGGTGCACGGGGAGCCAGCAGAGGGCCCAGCCCTGCAGGCCAGGTGGCCTGGAAAAAGCTGGGGAGGGGCAGGTGTCTCAGCAGGAGCCTGAGAGGCAAACTTCCAAAGGCAGGCAGAGAGGAAGGGAAACTCCTTCAGGCCTGGGGGGGGGGGGGGGTACAGGTGGAGCAGAGGACTGAGATTCCTCTTTTCTGGAGAGAAGCAGCTCCTTGGTCTGACCCTCTGGGGCCAGCTCTGGGAGTGCAGGATCAGAAGGGGTAGGGACAAGCCATGGAAACAGTGGTGCCTTTGGGGAAGGTGAACCCAGTGGCCTTGGCCACCTGCCCTGGCGTCCTTGCACACTGCATTCTTACACTGGGTCCCCACGTGGGAGGGGAGGGAACTCGGGGCACCTTGACTCTCCTTCCAGAAAGATCTGCTGACTGAGACAAACGTCCCCACTCCCACCCTCTCTGGCTGTGGCTGGCAGGCACCTTTAGCAGTTCAGGTTGGGGTGGGGGGGAGAGTGCGGGGTGGGGGGTGGGGTTCCTCCTTCCCTTCTCCTGTGCCCAGGGCCACACACCATCAGGCTTCAGCAATCCTAGGGTCCGTGTTAGCTGCTTAGAACTTGGGGGCCCAGGCCAGGGGGAAGACAGGGGCCCTTGAGACCTGGGCTGTCCTTCCTCTACTCAGAGTGCACCTAGAGCAGGGCTTCTCAAACTGCAGTGGGCAGACACATCACCACCACATCTTGTTCAAATACAAATTCTGATCCGCTAGGTAGGCCAGATACCGCATTGCTAACAAACTCTCTCAGGTGATGCTGCTGGTCTGTGGACCACACCACGGGCAGCAAAGAGCTAGAACACCCTCAGGGCTGTTCTTTGAGCCCAGCCCTTGGCCGTGCCTGCAAGCATCTGGACCTCACCAGGGTAGAGCCAGGCTGGGCGGACGGCCACCAGCCCCTGGTGCCCCTAAGGAACAAGTGGTCCTCACCAGCCTGGCACGTGGCACCACTGATGGCTTAGTGCCCAGAATGGGGAAAACATAAAATCTCATTTCAAGCCCCAATGATGGTTTGGTTCAGCTTTCCTAGCTTTTTTAGGAACTTAATGCCATGCATTTTTCTTAAATGCAAGGCTGTAAGGCACCTGCTTAAAATGATTTTCTCCATCTACATTTGAGTAGAGACAGGCAAAGGAGGGCAAATGCTTTTCCTCCCCCTTTTCAGCTCCCTGCTTCACTGTCTCTGCTGTGTCTGTTTTGATGTCCGTCCATATAGGAGTTTCTTGTCTGTTTCTGTTCTTGCCTTGAAATAGTGCAGGGCTCAGGTATAGACCTGGGTTTGGGCCCTTCTTTTGTCAGAGTGGATAAGTGCTGTGACTTTGGGCAAGCCTTTTTAAACTTCTCTGAGCCTCAGTTTCTTTATCTATAAAATGGGCTCACTAACAGGGGCTCACAGAGTAGTTATGAATATTTTTATGAAGATCATAAACATTAAAGCACCTTGCGAAGTGAGAAAGATTGGCCAATGACACATGATTGTTATAGGGCAGTGGTTAAGAGCACAGGGGCTGGAGCTAGTATCTGGAACGGAATCCCAACTTTACCAGCTGTCTGTGCAGTCTCAGGTGAGCTACCGAACTGCTCTGAGCCTCAGTTTCCATATTTATAAGAAAAAATATTATCACCCCCTACAGGCTTATGAGGAGGAGGAAGCAAGATGAGGTGTGGATACTGCTCAGCACCTGGTCTTGCCACAGAGTCTCACGCACATACCTCTCCTGAACTGAACTTGTACTGTTTGCAGGCTGATTTTCTCCCTTGATGTTCTGTGATGTCCCGTCCTGCTGTCCCCGTGTTCTTGTGTATTGTTGGTGGCCTCATAATATTCCATCAGGCGAAGGTATGGAGGTGGGTGACCTAAATCCTTTACTGTTGGTCATTATGGTTGTTGAGCTGAGGGTCTAGAGTACAGGTTTACCATGAAGAGAAGGAAGGCCTAATAACCATTTCCTTACCTTTCTTTTCAGCCCCCCTGGTAAAAGGCCACTCTCTGGCCCAGAAGCCCCTCATGTAAGGCTTTGACCAGCTGGCTTCATTACTCGGTACGTCCTGATAGGGAGCACAGAAATTTTTCTTCGTTGGTGTTCCTTTGCTAACTTTTCCTTTGCCGTACTAGGGGACGGATGCTATAATTTGCTTATTGCTGTCAGAACCAGACAAGTGACCCAACAGAAACACTCAAGACACACAGGCAGAGAGGCCAGCAAGAAGTGGAAACCTTCTGGGTGCTGAGAAAAACAGTGCAGGCAGGGATGAGGGATGGGGGTGCCCAGGGGCTGCGGCCCTGTTTCTGTTTCTGTGTCTGCTGGAGGAGGGCTTCTTGGAGATGCAGGTGGTCTCTGGGGCAATAGGGTGGGCCCAGCTGAGTGAGGAAAATGGGATTTTTTTCCCACCCTTCTCTGCAAGTTCCAACAGTTCCTAGTGATGGGACCTGGGGAAAGACCTGAACTCGTGTGAGCCTCAGTTTTCTCACCTGCTAAAGGGGGATGAAACGGCACCTGCTTCCTTGGGCAGTTGGGACAGACAATGAAAACACGCTTGTAAAACAGCACATACCCCTTAGTGAGGTTCAAAAATGCAGCTGCCACCACTGTTATAACCTCTCCCTCCACCCCCTTCCCAGCATCTGCTTGTTCCCAACACTTTTTCTAAACTTGGGCTCTCCCACAGGACACATTACCAAGAGGCAGGACTTACTCCAGAATTGTATAAAGAACCACCACAAGTCATAAGCCCTGGTGTTAGGGCCTCCCAGCCCCATCGGAGTAGTGTGTCCAGAAAGCCATGGGAGGTGTGGTGGGGGTGACAGGAAGGACATGTCCTGGGGAGGGGGCAGGGAGCCAGCACTTGGAGATTCTCTAGCTTCAAGGGTCCAACCTTTGTCATAGGCAGAGCTGTTTTACAAAGGGCCATACTGAGCAGCCTTCCGTATCCCCTGAAGACCCAACAAGAGTCAGAGGATTAAATTAAAGCAGCAGAGATTTGAGCAGGATACAAGGAAGGCTCTCTTGATAGCCTGGGATAACGTGCAGATGAGGCTGAGGGAGGAGGGCTGCACTGCCCTGTCCTGGGAAAGAAGACTGCACCGGATTAGCTCTGAGCTCGGGCACCAGTACTCCCAGAGTGCTGGTTTGCTGAACAAGCTGGAGGCCGGAGGGCGGGTTATCTTTTCTCTCCTGGTCTCCAATTCAATGATTTAATTTTGGTGTGATACCTAAATTTCCTTTAAGCTTAAAGAAAAAATAATCTATATGAGCTTGAAGGTGGCTTTCAGCAAAGGCCTTCACGGACAGGGGGCCCCACCCTCGCCCTCCAAGCTTCCTAAAGGCACGTTTTGGCTAAGAGACGAAGTTCGAGGTGTGAAACCCAACTGTCGATACAGTCACTTTCAGCAATCAGGCAGAATTAATTGTGTGAACACCATTGATCAAACCACTTAATACTTACAGGGGCTGAGAAGGAGCTGGAATGTAATTTCATTACCAACCTGCTCACCTCTAATGAAACTCCTAATAACTCCCTAATTTTTCTTTCAGATAAGGGCTGATAGGTGGAAATGGGGGGAGTGGAGGTGGGGGAGGGTAGGGACATGGAAACTTATTTTCTCTTCTGTGCTTGAGTCTATCTAGATAGATCCAAGTGAAATACCTACTCCCGGGAGCATCTTGTCAAAAGTCACTTTAAGGGTTGTGGTCAACCCTGAGATTCAGGCCTGGGACGGGGTGGAGGAGGGGTTACAGATTGTCCCAAACTGCAAGTGAGGTTAACAAAAATCAATTCTAATTTGCCCTATGGTGATTATTCAGTGATTTAAGGGCAGCGGATACCTTTTCAGGTTGAAAACAAAACATGCGTGGGTTCTCTGGATCCACAGCAAGGGGTGGGGTGGGGTTGGGTGCGAGTAGAAGTGGTCACAGGTCCAAGATGTCAGAGGATAATTGCGAGAGCTGGCTGGGAATAGTCACCAAGTTGTATGGTCACAAGGTAGTATGAATCCTGGTCTCGAGTCCTAAGTGGGCAGAGGCAAGTTCCCTTTCAGGGGCCTGCGCACACAGACACGAGCGCATGAACACATACTGTGTGCTCACGTGCATACACGTGTACACAGGCCAATATAAGTCCCATGAGGACAGGACCACTGACCACTGTCCCGCCTGTAGTTTTCTCCTGTGCCTTCTAGTGTGTTTAAAATGTAGCAAGCACTTGATATTTAGAAAATATGCACAAAGAGCACATGCATATACACACACCTGACCTGCATGTACACAGGCATGTGTACACATGAGTACACACACTGTCTCCCACCCTTTTTGTTCTCTGGGAGGGCGGGGAACCTGCTGATCTTATTTGCCATTTTAGCCCTGGCACATTAGTGGCACTCGGACGGTCCATGTAAAGAAGAGGACTTCTTGGTGCTGAGAAATCACCTCGGGCACATGGTGGGGCACATGATCACATGGTTGGATCATCCCTTAATTGAAAGCTCTGCTCAAGACTCCCTTCTTCCAGGAGGTGTTCTCAAGGATTGCCCACTCACCTGCAGGATATCTATTTAGACTGGATGCTGCTGATGTCTTTAACACATACCTTCCTCAGACTTTTGTCTTCCCAGACTAGCCCCTACTCCCCACTCTACATCAAGAACTTCTTGGGAGGAGGGATCCTCTCTCCCATCCTCTCTCCCAGGGAGCTGTTGGACTATACTTCACCTCCCTGTCAGACTAGAAGTTCTCCTGCTGATCTGAGCCCTAGAGGGGATGAGTCTTCCTCCCTAGATTTAGTAAGAGGTCCCTCCTTTTTGTTTAGCTCTCTGCTAGCCTCCCTGCCCAGTGCCCAACAGATTCCAGAAAGGCTGCCCAGGGCTCAGGTTCCAGGGTTAAGCTCCCAGGGTAGGTATGTAGGCAGATGAGGGCCAAACAGCGTAAACAACCTGGAGGGGTGCTGGTGTGTGTGGGTGCACGTAAACCAGTGCACGTATGCAGGTGGGTCCTGCCTTCCTGGCCTGAGCCAGTTTGGGCAGCAAAATCCAGGTTTCTATGACCCAGCCCCACCATGTTCTGCCCAGAACTCCTCCCGCCCACCTGAGCCCTAGACTTATGTGGCCTTTGTGGGGCAGGGATGTAGGAAGGGCACGTCCCCCCACATCCAGGTCTTCACCCCCCATCTCTGGCCCCAGCTCCCTTTACCTGGCTTCTGAGGTCCAGGAAGAAGTGACGGAGGGAGGGAGTGGCAGGGTGAGAGGTAGGGGCAGTAAGGGTTGTTATTTACAAAGCCTGTGCCCTGGGGACCCTTGTCCTGGACAACAATTACAGCCCCTTAATTAACTGAAGTGCAGTCCGCCTGTCGATGGAGCCAAGTCCCCCACTGAAGTTTGCTACGCCTGCCGCTGTCTAGTACTGGTTAATGAATATAAATCAGATAGTTTATAGTTAGCAAGCAGAGAACAGGCTGGCAAGGGCCTGAATTCCAATGTGGAATGCCCGAGGATAGGAACATGCCCTCCATAACAGAGGCCAGGGCACCCATGGGGGCAGCACTGGTTGGGCGGGGTAAGCCTGCCCGCCTGGTACTCAGACTCTAAAAGTGCATGTACAGGTGTATGAACACCAGGAACACCCAGCCCAGGCCTGCCTGCACACACAACGCTGTCTACCCACAGAAGGGAACAACACTGCATGGGCCAAGTCCTCTACAAGACACATGGAAACACCAAAGAAGCACAGCCCCCAAGGAAGCCCTGGCCCCTGCCCTTTTCTCAAATCCACAGGGCCTCGGCTCTGGGTAGCTTCTCCCTTGGATGCCAGAGCCTGTGCCCACTGTCTCCTGCAGGAGCCAGATCCAATCTGGTCCCCAGGACAGCCTCCCCTGATTCTGGGGGTTAGTGCAGACCCAGGATGCTGTTTTCCCCTCTCCAGGCTGGAGGTGCTGGGCTGACTGTACCTAGCAGGGACTGTGGTGGGGTCACTGTGGCTATAGAGTGCTGACTCTAGGCAGAGGGGTTTCTAGAATGTGTGTGGGGACTTTACCGAAGGCCTTCACAGCTGCAGAGGAAGTAGACTGACATGGTCCTAGTCCAGGGCAAGTGGGCCTAGTTCATGGACAGTGACATGTGCTCAGGGTCCTATGCTCAGAAGCATTAATGGTTTAATGCTCTTCTATCGCTATCTTGGAAGTCTTAATGCTTTTGAACAAGGGGCTCTGCTTTTTCATTTTGCACCAGGCACCCCAAATGATATAGCAGGTCATGTTCTTGCCCTTGACATGGAGCTAGTGGGACAAGTCTGTGTGCAAAGTGTGAGTTTGCAGTTCTGTTCTTTAGGGGGTCCCTGGACAGGGCTCTAGCAACAGGGGTCACTTATGGAAAGTGCACTTTACTCAGACCTGGGGTTCTGGTCTGCTGTCTTTGTCACCTCAGCAAGTCACCTAACCTCTCTGGGTCCCAAGTTCAGGCTTCCAAGGAGATGAGCTCTATGCTCCTTTCCAGCTCAGTCACTTCTCCCTGGGAAGAGGCCAAACCTCCCTGTAATCTTGGTGTATACACACACACACACAGCTAGAGCATCAACACCGAGCAACATTATTCCCTCTGGAGAGATGGAGCCCAGGCGTTGCTCCGTGGCCACTCGGAGGCAAGTCTCCACAGGCTGCTTCTAAAATCCAGAGACCAGCCAACACCTTTCCCGGGTTTGTTTACTCCACTACTAGGGGGTGGTGGGGGACTCTGGCTGCTTTGGGGGGTGGCTGTTATGGCTTGGGGAGTGGGGCAGATAAAGTAATTGGTATCCAGGGCTTGATAGCAACCACCCCCCACCCTGCCTTGTTCCGCCTGGCTAGTCAAGGCTGGGAGGGGCGACAATTATTTACTCCTCCTGGGCTTCCCTACCAGGAGAGCAATGGGAGGAGGAAGCCCGAAGTGCGGTTTCTGGAGACAAAGGAAAATGATCCTATGACCGCACACGAGTGGCGGGGACTGGAGAGAGTGGGGCGGACTCTGGACCAGGGTTGGTAGGGTGGCTAAGGCTGGGGAGGTGCGGGTGCAGAGCGTGCACGCACAGTCCTTGGCCACAGCGCCACGTGGCCAAGAGTGCCTCCTGGGTCCCACCCCCTTTGCCCCGCCCCCGAGTTGGGTTCTAGTGCCCCACCCCCACCGTGTGGGGGTGGGGGAAGGGCGTCTCTCCAGGAGGCTGCAGGTCTGTGGGGGAAGGGGCCTCTCACCGCCTCCCCCTCCACCCCGTTGGAGCAGGAAGCCTTGCAGCCTGCTAGTCTGGGAGCATAGTTGTAGAGGTATCCCCAGCCTCCGCCTTGTCCAACCGCCCAGTGGTAGTCGCTTTTGTTTTTTAATTAATTTTTTAACACTTATTTATTTTTGAGAGAGAGAGAGAACGAGTAGGGGAGGAGCAGAGAGAGAGAGGGAGACACAGAATCCGAAGCAGCTCCAGGCTCTGAGCTGTCAACACAGCCCTACATGGGGCTGGAGCCCACCAACGGTGAGATCATGACCTGAGTCTAATGCTTAACCGCTTAACTGACTGAGCCACCCAGGCGCCCCCGCTTTTTTTTTTTTTTTTTACAATGGAACTAACTGGCGAGGAGGGGGCGGCTACTCAGCTGAGCCAGAGCCTCAAATCTTCACAGAAGCATCCCCAATCCTGGCTAAGCTACTGTCAATACATCCATTTCACAGATGGAAAAGTAAACAGAGTCCTGCAGCAGCATGGTGGGGTAGAGCTCAGGTGACTTCTCCCCTGATTCCCCACTGGGAACCTGGAAGGAAGTCAGCACCCCATCACCTCTAATCCCTCCCCTACATGCACATCACATACATCCAGAGAGGGGTAGGAACTCCAGGTGCCCCTCAAACTTGGGAGAGGAGGGCCTCCTCCTGTGGGCTCCAATGTTCTGACAAGAGTCCCCCAAACAACATGTCCTAATAAACCCTTTCATAGACAGGGAACATCTGCTGATCTTCACAACCCCTGGAGCAAGGAAGACAGGGAGAGTGACAGGAAGAGAATTCACAAAGATTGAAGTCAGAGAAGGCGCCAAAAGAGGTTTGTTTGCCCTGTGACTCATTTGGAGTTCAAATCCACCTTGACTCCTGGCCCAGAGCACCCATACACATACCTGACAGTCAAATGATGCCTCATCCTAGGAAACTGGGCTCCAAGAGTTGGGTTGGGGTGGGCAGAGGGAGGAGGAATTGTTTTGTTTTGTTTTGTTTTGTTTTGTTTTGTTTTGTTTTGTTTGGAATCTGACCAGATTCTCCTACCCCTGCCTTCTCTGAGAGAGCGATTTGGTCCTCAATCGGGAACAATCACATAAAATGAATCTCTAAGATACTCTCAGATGCTGAGGATTCTGGGATCTTCGGGAAAGTTTCCCAGGGGAGGCAGAATGGAGGGATGCTTTGAGCAGGGCCAGGACCAGCCATCAAGATGGGCGACTTGTGCCTGAGGGGACCACCCCTTACCTCCTCCCCAGTCTCTGGACTCAGCAGGCAAGGGGAACAGAACAGCCCTTCATTCTGAGGGGAAGTGAGGAATCAGGAGCTCAGGAAACTGGTTTTTGTTAAAGGATCACTGACATCACCCCATCAGGCAGAGAGACGGATGGCACGGGGAGGTCCTTTCAGCTCATGCCTGGCTCAAAACTGCCAGTCAGGGTGCCTTGGACAGGCTCAGGCCCAGAATCAGGGTGCACTGCCCCCTTGGCTAGGGGAGATGGGGAGAAGGCAGCTTTAGTTCAGGGCTTTCCATCCCACTCAGGAGCTCTGGGCAGAGCTCATCTTTTCTTCAAGGTCTCCTCAGACTGACCCCAACATAGCCCCACTCACAAATGTCTCCCCACCACATCCTCCTCCCAGGTTTCCAGGAGGCAGGAGGGCACCTCCAAGACTCACAGACCAGCGCTCAGATCTGTCATTCTGCATTCTTCAGAGGAACATGGTACAGAGTCAAGAGAGAGAGGAGCAGAGGAGAGACCCTTTGTCCACTCCTGGGTTGCCAGTTTGAGCTCTAGAAGCCACATTCTCACCTGTGGTGCATGTGGGGTGGGAAATGGACCCCCAGCATCACCCCAGGGACTTAAAAATAATGAAGGCTGGGAGTGCCTGGCTGGCTGAAGTCAGTAGAGCATGAGATTCTTGATCTTGGGGTGGTGAGTTCAAGCTCCACGTTGGGCCTAGAGCTTACTTAAAAAATAATAAGGGGGCAGCGCTTGGGTGGCTTAGTCGGTTGAGCGTCTGACTTCGGCTCAGAGCATGATCTCACAGTTTGTGAGCTCGAGCCTTGTGTTGGGCTCTGTGCTGACAGCTCAGAGCCTGGAGCCTGCTTTAGATTCTGTATGTGTCTCTCTCTCTGCCCCTTCCCCGCTCATGCTCTGTCTCACAAATAAATAAACATTAAAATTTTTTTTTAAATACGAAGGAAGCCTATGTCAGTTCTGTCTCTGAATTCCCTGTGGGTGACCTCAGAATCCCTTACCCCTGGTAAAACCAGTGACCTTGGCATTCTGTGGGCATATGGGTGCTACTGGGCTGTGAGAGAGGCTGGCAGCAGTGGGGGAAGTGTCTTGTCCTGGGGTTTTCTTGAGTTTCCTCAGGCTGGTCCCTTTCCCCTGGACTGTCCTGCTCAACCACCTTGCAATCTGGAGAAAGCTCCGTGACCCCTGGTGGCCCACAGTTTGCCCCTCTGTGCTAAAATCCCCTGCAAAGGATATTGGAAGGCAGAGAAAATCTGGGTGTAAAGCTGGGCCCACAGGCCCTGGTTTATTATTATTAATTATTATGTTTCACGACCATGCTAAGCATAATCTTATACATGACTGGAGAGGGTGAGGTCCTTCTGCAGCCCCCGTGTAGGCCCAGAATCTTTTATTTCTCTCCCCACTTGCCAGATATGATAAAAACCTCCGCCGGCCCAGCCCACGCTGGGGAATGTGTGTTTGGAGAGAGGCAAGGAAAGCGAGGGAAAGGTTGACTGCTTCCCCCCACCCCCCCTTTAGCGTGGGTGACACCGGCGAGAAGCGAGCAGCTGACCCGGGTTTGAATTTAGAGTGTTCATTAATACGATATTATGCCATATGCTCCCTCACACTGTCTCCCTCTAATGCAGCCGCCAATTTGCTGAGCAGCCCTAATTAGTAATGGTATAATGAGAGTATTCAGAGGGTAATGTGGTGGGTGGGGATGAGAGTGATGGGGTTGCTCCTGGCCAGTGGGGGAGGGACAGGAGCTGGCTGCAGAGGGTTGGGGCTGGGGGGCTCAGGGTCCACTTCAGGGGGTCGTCTGGACCCACGACTGGCTGAAAGCCCAGGAGGCAAGGTGCCTTCCTCCCCTGCAACTCCCAATTCCTTGGGGAGCAGAGGTTCAAGGTTGTGGAGTGGCATGGTGGTGGGAAGAAGAGAGAGAACTCAGGTGAAGGAGGAGGGAAGGAATGGTCCTTTGTTTTCTGGCTGGAGACGGATGCTAGAGAAGTGTAATGGTGGCGTGTGTGCACGCACATGCACGCAAGTGTGTCAGGCACACTCTGCTCACCCCTCAGAATCACCCTGCCACGTGGCATGACCAACACCATTTTTCAGATGGGGAAACCGAGGAGCTCAGGCTCCTTCACAACTGGTGAAGGAGCAGAGGACTGGCAGCCAGGACCATCAGATTCCAGCACTGGAGAAGCTCAGTTTGACCATTGCTGTGGGGATGCCATGGTCAAGGCTGAGGGGAGAGAGCCAT